>NW_024044237.1:20869147-21324647 GCF_014851395.1 Micropterus salmoides
TTGCACTTCATTAGAAGAAGAGAGACTCTAAACAACGTAGCAGGGTTAGGATTCATAAATTGGAGCACATAGTGAACATGTGTTTGATTTTGACAAGATAATCCAGCAGTTGAAGGTGAGCCGGTGGCATTTCTTTTGAGAAAGATCCTATTTGAAAGATTCAATATGAAACTAATCTAGTGCTACAGCCCAGCAACTAACAAGGCCATTGCTCCGCTCTGAGTGGCACCTGATGAACTGAGCTAAGCCGACACAGCAGTAGATGAAGTACAGCTGGTGGCTCAGAGATGCCGATCCAGCTGGGTTACCTGCAAAATAAAACATCGGCTGACCCAGCAAGGTTATATGCTAAACACTTGTTGCGCTGCCAGTTTAACCATAGTTCAGTCTTCCTCCCCAACCTGCACAGCATTTCTAGAATACCACTGACTAGATGATTGAAGTTTAGTTTGCTAAATGAGACTGAAGATTCATTTTCTGAGGTTTGTTTTTCCAACACGCAATGGAGACATAAAAAGACATTTCTGAAAAACCACATTCTCCACAACCCCCCAAAGTGACTGCAATGACTTTAGGAACAGAATGAGAGAAATGCTGGTCTGGGTCATGAGTATGGTTAAAAAAAATAGTGTCTATTAAGACTGATGACTAATTGACTGAAAGAAATTATGAGGGAGTTGTTGACTTTTTTTTAAGTTGATAGGCATTTACAGGAAGTACTGAATCTGGCGGTTTGATAAAAGTTAAAGGCAGCTCAAGTGACTTAGCCACTAGATTGTTAGAGTTGACGTACTTCTTATGTCATTTAAAATTGAATTTTACAGGCTTGAAAGATCCAACCACAGAGGAAGTCAGCTGAGATCTGATCAGAAATGTTTTAATACTGACTCAAGAGTCACATCCATGAGTAATAAGTCCCTTTTCCACTTCACAGTACCACCTCGACTCGCCTTTGTTTGGTTTTCCATCGTGGAAAAGTTGTACCTGTACTTGCTCCCAGGTGCTTTTTTTTCGTATCACCTCTGTCGAGGTTCCAAGCGGGGGAAGCCTGCAGCAACCCGCGGGAGGAGCGTGTGAGGCCAGCCAGCCGCCCGCTCACAGAGCCCTCTGCTCCCACAGTCACACAGACCGCTGCATCAACAATGGCAGAGGAAAACACAGTTGTAAGGTTTTCCTACCGCTTATCTGTCTTTACATTCTGAGGAATGTTGAAACTTTTTAACTTAAATAAAGAGACAGCTGTGTGGATCGCTGGTGTGTGTGTCGCATTGAACATTATGTCACGGCAGTTGTGTGTGGTGCCGCTATGACGACCCGCTACATTGAGGGGTACTATCTCTGGGTACTATCTGCAATGGAAAACGGAGCACGGCCAAACTGAGTCGAGTAGAGTCGAGGCGAAGCAAATTTAGCTGGTACTGGTAATGGAAAAGCGCAGATAGTTGGCAGCTAGCGTGCTAGTTATTGGCACAGGAACTGTCTTTTTACTATACGCATTCCTTTCACATTTATGTCACTGTTAAATGTTGCAAAGGAATGGTGGAACCCACTGTAAATGACGAAGAATAAGGTTTTAAATGTTTCCTGTAATGCTTTGTCTTTATTTCATGTTTCCTGTTTAACCGGAAGTTTATTTTGAAAGGACACTATACACATGTAAGAAACTTATTTTCTGTCTGTAAGTTTCTGTTTAGCTCTTACGTTGGTCTATACATTGCTCACTGCAAGGAAGTTCAAGAAAAGACAATAGGCCATCAGTCATGGCTGACCTTTTTTCGACTGGATAGCTACACCCAGCATAGACAGTGTAAAATAACATGAATGCACTGAAAATTACATACATATTTTATGGGATATTCTTAACAATAAATAATATGAATTTGTAATTGTTTACCAACGTATTTAAAGAAAAATTATTTAGTGCATTAAATATATGAAATTATACTAATTTGAGGAGCACTTCTGTAAACTGATGCTTCATTCACGAGCTGATGAAAGAAAAATGCTCAGCAATAATGATGCCCCTGTGAGAGTTTCAACAGGGAGAGAGGAAAAACTGCTTGATAGAAAAGCCATTGGTGAACCATAGAAATGTATGCATTCTGCAGTGGGTTCAAAACAATACTATTTGTGCCGCATGATTAGACTTGTTTGTTCCAAGGAAGTCCTCTGACTGACGCATCAGATTCTGATAAGATCTCTCACAAGTGTTATTATCTTATTGTTGAAGTATAGTGAACATCTGCCCATGCAGTAACTTTCCATATTCCAAGAGAATCTGTGTGGTAGGTGCAGTGTGTTTGAGAGGCTGATGCTAAAATAAATAGTATTTTTTTGAGCAGCATTAAAGCTCCTCTTCCAACCAACCCCTCAAGGTCATACTGCTCCAAGCGAGAATTACAGATATTGCAGCGGATTTTCTCATCAATATTAAAACTGTGTATCAAAACTATAATAATTCTTCACAAATTTAGATCAAGGCTGACATTACTTGTCATAAGTCATATGTCATAGTTGTTGGCTTTCTCAGGGCACTCTGCTACTTATAAAATAAAGACCTGCTCAGCAGCTGTGCATGTTATTAGCTCAGCCGCCAAGCTAAATATGACACTTCCATGAAAGGGTTACTGCAGTTCTGCTGCTGTGCGGCTGAATTCAGCAATACTTACAGATTTTGAGCCTGACTTTGAGCCAACTCTGTAAAGTTGGAGGTTCTTAGTTAAAAGGCAAGCCCTGTCCTCTGAGTACAGATGCTACAGAGAGCCTTGGAGCTGATAATTAAAAGTGCATCCGACTGAGGAAAAAAGTCGACAGTCATTAAGGTGAGAGGTTCAGCCTTATTGAACAGTCTACATAGGGACTGAGACCCTGCTGTAGCTGGCACCCCATTACAGAGGTTGGTTATGAGCCACGAGTGCACACCACAGTCCAAGTTCATTAAATCACTGAGTCCCTCACATTAATTTCACAATGCTAAACTTGTAATGCAATTTAGTGCAAATGTCAAACTGAAGTGCCATATGCGACCGCCTCACACTTATTCATATGGTGCCAGTTTTTCAAAAATGCACAGGATGAAATGCTGAGGGCATTACTACTGCTCTAAGACAGCTCTTTTTTTCATGCATGCTCAGAATAACTTTTCAAATAAATCTCTGATAAACTTATTTTCAGAAAATTTTCAAGAAAATAAGCCTCTGTAGGCTTGTAATTTAGTCTGTAAAGGTACGTATGAGTACCCAACAATCTAATTTCACAACATTGCATCATATTAATATAGACCCATAAATTCCTTCATCATTGCTCATGTTAATATGTATTACAGAGCATTGTTAGAGTCTAGGAAAGACAGGTGGGGATGTCTTTTACTTGCATTTAAATATCCGCTCCACTCAAAAATGTGTTTTTCTTAAGTTTATGTCCCCTAAGATGTCAGACCTTGACTTTACCGATTTATATCTGTGCAAGGTTTGTCACTAGAGAGGTGTTTTCACATTCCACTACTGAATGAGATGTCTGTACGCTTCCCTAAAATCTGAGATTCAAAAGTTGATTAAATTGGGACCCACCTCGTCCACCTGCGATTTGTAGATATAAGATGTCTGAAATACTCTGTAATTCCAGAATGTGTTATAAAATGGTAAGAGTATGCAGAGAAGGAGCAAAACTCCGGTATTTGTCCTCTATAAATTAATGAATACGTAATAATTCATAATAGTGTTGATAATTTCTTTTAAAAACAATGTGAACTACCTTTGTTTTATAGGCCTGTTTAAACAGTGGTTTTAACAGTCTATAAATACCCACATTGACTTGTGGCAATACTGATTCACATAGTATAAATATCCAGGTATTTCGCTTAATGTATCATTTACATTTAAACATCATTTTGAAAACCTCATCACCAAACTGCAGCAAAAACTCAAATAACTCAAACAAATAGAATTCTCAAGATCGACACTCTCACTACCCCTGGACAATTCAAGATGTTGATTTCAAAAAAGTTGCACTTGTTTTCAGTGAGTTATTGTCCTCTTTTTGTTTAACTCTGTGTATTTCTTTGTAACTCAGCATCATTGCAAATGAGGGAAACCACAATAGTTTGAGCTTAAATAAAGAAAAACATAAAAACAGCTTAGTGGGGTTCAAGAAAGACCTGTTACTGCTTTACTCATGCTGGGAAAAACGCTGATTGTTGACATACAATGTTTATTTTCTGTCACGAGTGAGGTCATACCAGGAAATGTGACGAGGATGTGTGAGTTTCCCTGGCAATACAAAAGTGGCCCCTCTGTGTGGTGGTGTAGCTGATAATGAGCATATGTGGGTGTGTGCATGTGTGTATGTGTGTGCTGAGTTAATCCTGGAAGAGGCAGCCAACGCCCTTTCTCATAAAATGGTTGCCCCAAGACTTGAAAGGTTTTGTGTTTCCGAAAAAGTTCCCATCAAAGCTATTTCCAGCTATACTCTTTTCACATCGTGTCACCCAAAACATAGATGCAGCAAATTCGCTTTCTTGTGATGTGTTTCACAGGGGTATCTATTATCAAACATATGTTAAGTTGGTGGTGAACTAAAGGAAATAATTCACTTTAGTGCTTATCTTGAGGAATATTGGTAATGTTTGTGGCTTTTGGTCTGTTTGTTCCATCAAAGCCTCCAAAGTTAATTTACTCTCTTATTTGAAAATGAATGAGTTGACCGAGCACAGCCTCTGTTAGGGCATGATAATTGAATATAGTAAACTAGTCATCATTCTTGTCCTTTGTGTTTTTATTTGAGTCAAACTATGTCAGTGGTTTTCAAAACTCATTAGCCTGTGTACATTAAAACTATTGACATTTGTTGTGCTGCTGCTGAGCAGCCAACAGTACAGGACTGTGGTTGTACTGGGCGCATCCCAGTGTCCACCTGCAGGACACAGTAGCTGTGGGTACTGTAAAAGCATCAGAGTGCTTAGCTGACTTTTCTTGAATAGGTTAAAATAAAAATAAATACATATCACACAATCTGGGCTATAAATCAATAACAATGTTGATGATAAGTGTTTGTTGACTAGTGTCTGTAAATCAAGTAAGGCTTGTCTGCACTTTCATGGTGGATTTTTATGGATAAACCTGACTTGACTTGATAAACATGTTGACATGGCCAGAGTATCAGGGTCGGAGAGATCTAACACTTCACAAACACACTCTTAAAATTGTATGGTTACGTCTTATCTGTTTGTTTGCCAAACCATTTTGTGGTCAGAAAGGCCTTTTTTACACATCAAAGGCTTGTTGCTGCTCAACACATGTTGTTCGTACAGGGTTAGCTTTATTTTATCACAATAGTCACGGGTTAATATGAAGAAGAAGAAAAAAACGTAAATTTTCTGACACCACTTTAGAGTTTTACTTTTGAAGCAGTGCTACTGCCAGACTGCAAAGTTGGATAGTTAAGGTATAACCTGTGGGCAAATGACACAAACACAAAACAAGATGAAGAAAGGATGAGTTTTTTGATTGGCTCAATTATTGCATTGTGCACCATTCACATCATTACATCAGAGCTTTTAACCGCATAGATCCCTTCACTTATCCCTCTTATGCTATTACCCAAAAATCCACTTTTATCTGTCAGGTTTGTTGGTCGGAAAATATAGCAACAAGCCGAACTGTGACATAAAACACTGTCTGTCTCCTACCAGAGCTTATTTAGGATCGGTGAGGGAGGGACAGAATTCCTGAGTTACATTCACAGGTTGGATATTTCTGTATCTCTGGGCGTCTTCCTGATTGTCTTCCTGACTCCCACAGGAAGATAATTGTGGGTTTGCACCATCATTTTTGTAGCAGCTCAAAACTAAAGTGAAAGGAAAAAGAGAAAAGCAAGTAGAAAGCAGTCCCTGTCAGGTTGGTAGCGAATCATTGTCCCAAATAAAGGTGTTAAAGTATGCTGGGGTCTTGCTCACAAGTGAGGGTAAAATGAAAGCGTGAGTTCGACAGGTGAATTGGTGCACCGTCAGCAGTAATTCAGGCATTGTACTGGACCAATACAGTTGAAGGAACTGAGCCTGAAGGTGCAGCTCTTGATTTACCAGTCATCTACTCTCACTCACTTTAATCATGGGCTTTGGGTAATGACCAAAAGAACAAGACTGCAGAAACAAGCAGATGAAATGAGGTAGCTCCGTAGAGTGACTGGGCTCACCCTTGGACTTGGGTAAGGATCCGAGATATCCAGAGGGAGCTTGGAGTAAAGCCACTGTTCCTCCACGTCAAAAGGAGTCAGTTGACATGGTCTGGACTACTGTTAAGGGTGCCTTCTGAGTGCCCTTTGGAGGTTTTCCTGGCATATCCAACTAGTAGGAGACCCCAGGCTAGAGCCAGAACCAGTGGTGGATTAGTAATCTGGCATACCGGGTGTTTTTTCCCGTGGACCGACGCACCATGGTGGTATGGCAACAAATATATATTAATTTCTAACGACTGGTCGATAAAGCAGGGGCCACAGCTAATTGGTTCATTTTCTATTATGACACTGGGCTGGCCCAATCACATCTCTCACTGGGCCAGCTCCACCCCTCCCCCTATATCTTTACCGCATCATGTTTCAGATGCCATGGCTCTGGCTCAGAGGCAGTAGCTATTATGCAGCAACAGGTGGAAGGAGGAGAGCCTGCTCTAGATCTTTCTCCACCTACAGTGTGTTCAAACTGTTTAGTGCTGCTGTCAAGTAAGCATGCATGTTCATGTGGTAGGTGCGTAAACGCCAGTGCACATGCAGAGAAGTCAGCTGTAGTTCAAACTCCCTAAACAAACAAGAACACCCTTGATTTCATTGCCCTATCACATACACAGGTATATTACTCCTCCCTGAACAGGTATAAAACAAAAATGTGAAATATTATTCATTAACCTTTAGACAGTAGACATTTATGCAACAGTGGTCTTGTTTATATTGTATAGCTTTTTGCACATCTTCATCTGGGAATTCCAACACTTCTGGATCTGAATTTATAATCATGTTAAACCCGCCCAATTAATTATAATAATCTCTCCCTCTGTCCCCATGCCATTGCCTAGTCAAGCCAGTTGTTGACGTAGCAGTGGAGGCGACAGATAGAGAGGAACAACAAGGTAGACTACTTGAGTATGGATGTTGTGTACTCCACAGCCACTTCTGATCACCAGGGAATCAGTCAAGAGTGAGTGAGTACTTTGGGTAACTTGCACTGGTACACACGTCCACGGCACTTACTGTTCAGCTTTGTAGTGGTTTGGTGGAATAGTACTGTACGTGTATTTAAGGGACCCAAAGTGCCAGGGCTGGAGAAGTTCTATATTTCACCTAGATTGGGAACTCCTTGGAAACCCCCAGAAGGAGCTGGAAGACATTGCCTGCATCCACTTCAACCCGGAGCCTGATAAACTGTGGAAAATGGATGGGTGGATGAAAGTCATCAATCAGTAATGCATTCCAGGAGTGGCTTTGTAATGATATAAATTACCATATAGATTGTAGAGCTGAGAGGTTTTCTCATAAATACTTTTATCACAGAACCAACACATTTAACCTGGGTCCAGTTCTGATGTTGCTGCGATGACAATCTTTGATCAAATTGCTTATACCTTCTTTTAATCACTTCTTGTCAAACTACTTACATCTTATTTAGTTATTAACTTTCTACATTGCCTTTCAAACTTTCTATAGCTCCCAGAGAATGATTGTGATTGTGTCACTTTCATCAGTGATGGGTTTGTGGACTTGTGAATAGGTTTAAATTTAGCTCCTTAACCACATACAGTATATTAGTGAACATTCTGGCTCATCAGTGATCCCAGGAATTCCTCCTACTAAAATGTGTCTTATAATTGGATTTCACTCTGGTCTGTTAAGGGAGGTGATATTGGGGTTTCCTCACACCAGCATAGGTGCAAATTAACTGCTCTGCAAAGGCCCTGAAACTTTTACTGTTGAGTTTTAGCTGAAAAGTATTCCACTAACAAAGTATAGCATCAGACCTTATTTATGGTTGTTATTTGTATAGATTTAACAGTGAAGTAAAATTTGTAATTTAGTCATTAAAAAGTGCAATTTGTCATTATTCTCAAAGGCAAAACTACGTAGTGGAACTGTTTGCAGGGTAGAAAAACATATTGTATTCTTCTATATATTTGTGCAAGGCAGTAAGATTTAATGTGTGGGCCTATTACTGGGTGACTGCATTTTCTTTTTGTAACTGCTAACTGATATTACAGCTCAACTATTCTCAGTTGTCATTATTTAGCAGTAACAGATGGTTAATTTATGCCACTAGACACTAATCTCACATTTACATAGACATTAGACATTAACTGACACTAACATTCAGAGGGAGTGAAAATGAGTGCAGTGCCAATGACTACTATTTATCAGAATGAAACCTAGATCTTTGGATACAAAATAAAACAAGATACCAGTGGCGGCTGGTGAAAAATATTTTAGGTTAGTTTTCAGTAACAGTCCCAATACAATTTAACACAAACTGCAAGATACCATTGCTTTGTGAAATAGTAAGAAATTATTTAATGCCAATATTAGAGAGAAAATGGCATGAAAAGAAAATGCTCAAGTAAAGTACAAATCCCTCTAATTTGTAACTTAAGTAGGCCTACTACTGTCCACCACTAGAAATAACCACATCTTAACACTTCAGAACTGCCTATAAACTATACAGCTTACCTCTGTGGCCAACCGCTGTTGTTCTCCTTGTTGATGTAACGTTACCATAGCACAAGCACCAACTGGCAGTGGGTGGAAATGTCAATTATCTCATCTGCCTGAATAGCAAAATATTCAGCATTTTTTACTTCCTCCAGAATGTAATCTTTAAGAACTGACAATCCTGTGGCCTTCGTCCAGCTGTGTAGCATGTTAACTCTACCTAGCATGGCTAGCTTCACCGTATTATCCATATGTGCCCTTGTACACTCATGTTTCTTAATCTTCTCAGATAAATGTATCGTGTCGTTTACTCCTGTAACAGTCCATGTTGTATCCATCCCCGCCGTTGTAAAAAGCAAGCATGGGAAGTAAAATACGCCATTTACATGATTGCATCCAGCTCGCCAAGGCTGAAGGCCTGTGTCTTGAGTTCCGCATTCATCATTGTCAACAATGTTACGTGTCCCTCTACCACCAGCTGACTCTGCTTAGGGCAAAAAAAGTTTGCCCTTCAGGCATCAGATTCGAGGATGCTGATTGGCTCAATTTTTCTCAATTTTCTCAATTTTTGTGCTGCTGTACTGCCTTGGTGATGTTTCTAGCGCCCCTGAAGTGCATTTTTCATGATCACTCTTTTTTTCCCAGAAGAGATCAATTAGCAGGAAGCTAATTTCCCCCCAAACATAATTATTTAGCCTATATTTTATATATTGCACAGTATTGTGCATTTTAAACACATGTGTGCTTAAAAAAGTAATTACTGTTTATTTAAAAAATGTTTACTTTAAAAAGAAAAATCTAAACACTTTCCACCACCAGGGAGGGCAGCACTCTAGCGCCCTCTATTGGCCAGCTGCCACTGCATCCATCCATCCGTTGTCAACCGCTTATCCTGCGTACAGTGTCGCGGGGGGCTGGAGCCAATCCCAGCTGACATTCGGCGAAAGGCGGGGTACACCCTGGACAGGTCACAAGTCCATCGCAGCCGCCACTGCAAGATCCAAAAATATAGGCACCCGTTAAGGTGGATTACACGATTCTGGAGAAATCCAATACCATGACAAATAGCATGATATAGAGCGAGAAACTACACAGCAAGTAATGTAACTAATGTTAGCTAGATTGTGGGTTAGCATACTGTCATTACAGTTGCTGCGGCTTGGCTAATGTGCAGGAATTTTAATTAAAAGGTTTTCCCTTATTTCTATTTCTGTCTTTTTGTCAGTGACTACTTACTTGGCATTCAGAGATGAAAACTTGTTGCACCACTTTGTCATCCATTGACATGCCTGTTCTCTTATTGGCCCTTATTAGGCACTCATTGTGGTGAGTTTTGGTACATTGATGCGCATCATCGATTAAGAGACAGTGATGTTGGATGACAGGAGAAGAGATTGGCAGCATGCAGCCACTTTGTTCATAATTAGCCATGGTTTTGTTAGCACACCCCATGTTAATTAGCTAATATGCTAAATAATGGGCTGTATTGAAAATTAATGAATGCTTTCAGAGTGATTTATAACCATCATTTATTATTTAGTGTGCAGCAAATAAACCTAATTGAAAAATTTGAATTAAGTGATCACACAAATGTACCCTGGGTATTGTAAGAATAGCTTGTAACTCTGATTATTTTAGTCCCACAGACACCGTGAAATCAATTTGTAACTCAGCTTCAAATTTAAATCATGCTGAGTCATAAATAACAGTAAATAATATATTTTACCAAAGTACACATAATAAACCTGACATGTCACTGTTATTGGTTTTATCATGTTTCCTTTGTGTGTTTAACTGTCTTCAGGTCATTGATGTTTTTGAAAAAACACCTTCTACGAGATCCAAGTAATGTCAAAGCAACCAAAAAAGCTCAAGCATAGCAAAAAGGTTTTTAGTTTTTAGTGAATACTACAAAATCCCAAGTATCCAAGTATTAAGCGTGAGAATCTAGAGGTATTTTCAATACAGCTGCTCAGCACAGTCTCTCTTGCCAAGTCTTACTCTCTGCCAGTCGTGGATGACTCACTGGAATCCCTCCTGAACCGGCTGGGAACAATAGCTTATTAGGAACCAAATGAGGGTCTGTGTGTTCTGTTTGCTCAGATTATTTCATGCAGACAAAAAAAGTAACACTGCACCTGGCTGGCCCTCACGTAAACGGTGCACTGATTGTCCACGGTGGGACTTCACTTTAATTCCTAATATAAGATATTGAGACATTCCATGAAGTGTGGCATGCCAGAAGTGGTGACCAAATACTTTAATGGATGTTAATTTTTTTTGTCTGTGTATTGTGTTTTTGAATAGGTTTGTGTGTTATGTTTTGAAAATATAAAGTGTTTAGAACTGTTTATTTCTTTCTTTTAGTTGTCACTCATGTTGAATCCAGAAGTGTAGACTACGGTTACCATGTCACCATGGCTGGATTAACAGTTGACTGTTAACAAAAAGCCTCAGCAAAAAACATTAATACTAAGACCAAATGTGAAAAGAACTTTATAGATAAGAAAGCAATTGACTGTGACAGTGCATTTTTCAGGATCACTCTTTATTCTCAAATAAAATTTGAGCAATAGTAGAGAGTGGGACAGCGACCTTATATATGAATGGCTAGTTCTTGGCAACATGACATGACATAATACGTTACTTCATATGTCTGTTGTCTCTATATAGACTTAGCTGTTGGAAGGATTATTTATGGAATCGCCACCACTATCACCTTCGATATAGCACAGTGTGTGTGTGTGTGTGTGTGTGTGACATTGGAACGTTCAGCATGTGCCTCTGCTGCACTCTATTGCTAGTCATCGCTGTCCTCCACAGCCTACTGTGAAATTATTGTCTGTTTTTGACTCAAAAATGGTGTTTCATGCTAATCTGACTTGTTTTTCTCATTACACTACCCCCCCCCCCCCCCCCGCAACCCTTACCATCCCTGTTTCGTCTCATTAGCCTTCGTCTGGTTTTCACCTCCCTTCATTCTCAAACCTTTTCTCTCATTTGTCTCTATCCCTCCCCACCACCATCTCTCTTGCTCTCCTTCTCTCTCTCTCTTTCTCCTTCTCCAGCCCCTCGTCGTCCACAGTGGTTCTGCTCACTGCTAACTAGGCTGCCTCCAAGTCCACAGGTATGTTCCCTCCCCCCTCCTCTTCCTCCCCATCCTCCACCTCATGCTCTATTTTTAACTCTACTCCGATGGATCCTTCCCCACAATTCTGCCTAACCAACCCCAACTCACATCTCTGTCAGCACCTCTCTACCACTCCAGCCAAGTGGTAGGAGACTGTAGACCAATACCTGTTTCTTAATTTACGCCCATTCTAGCTTTTTGATTATGCTGTTGTTGTTGTTGTTGTTGAAGAAGCACTGCCTCAACTTAATTTTGACTATCTATGAGAAGTGAGTGACACGGTGCACTCTTTGTTTCTATAACAACATTAGATGCTCTCTTCAGTTGGTGACAAATCCTCTCTTTTACATCATATTATAGCTATAAAAGAATTGGATTAGATAGGAAGCATGTGTAAAATTAGAAGGAGGAATTAAGGGAGTGAGTTGTGGTAGAGGATAGGAGGGATAAACAGGAGGGAGGGTATGACCAAGGCCATGATTAGGGATCAAACCCACAATGTTTAAAGTACATGTAATGCATCAAAACCTGCTGAGAGCCTTAAATTACTGGCTAACACTGATGTATGTTATCTGCTGATATCTTCATTCATGTCTTAAATGGTTTGCTTTGTTAAGCTGCCACCTTGCCTCGCATTGGAGCCTGGCAGCCATCTCTGCCCGCTAACTGAATGGAAACATAATGCACTTGTTGGACTGTATAGCTGAAGTCCAGGGCCTCCTCAGCCTCTTGTCTTTTAAGACTGCTTAACTGGCATTTCCCGCTGCATATCCTCTTGACAGAAGCTTACAGCACATAACCTCCTCCAGCGAGCGGATGAGTACCACGCGCTCAAAGCTCTCTGTGTTTGTGTGGAAAAAGCAGGTTGACTCTTATTATTATGGATTTAGTGGGTGTGCAGCTCTCTTGTGTGAACAATTGTTGAAGTTATTTACGCTCCTGTTATGGATAAAGAATAGCTTTAAATGGACTGTTAGCATAGCCCTGGTAGCTACTTTCCTTTTGATGTTTATTGTCCTACGGCAGAGACTTTTGTACATCATTTATTTCCTTTTGCAAAAGATCTACATAACAAAGGATCACCTTATTCCCGTGCAAACAAACTGTGTGATTAGAATGATACGACTTACAGACACATACAACAGCTCTATAGGTTTCCAGGTGGCACGGTTGTTTTAACTTGTGACTTCATCACATCAGTGGAGGGGATCTAATGTAAGTTAATTCATGCAACATTGATTCCCAGTGATATACTTTCTATTTAGTGGTTGCTGCCCTTAGGCTTGTTAGGCTTAATGGAGGACAAAAAAACAAAAAAAAACAGTGAAACAAATGAACAACGAACTAGGGGTTTTGTTCCCATGGTTACACTGTTTGTTTTTGATGTGAAGCATTTACATTTAATATAAACTTGATCAAGGTTGTCTTTGATACAAAAGGGAGGAGGGATAGTGAGAGAAACAGTCTAGATTGAGGCTCATTTAAAGTCATTGAAGCCAAGCTTTTGCCTATTTGCAAGCATTGTTTGCTTTTAATAATAGCCCCTCAAGAACAGATTACACTTTAAATACCTGCAGACTTAAAAGATGAATTTCCATTTTCTGTTGTGTCATTCAGACAATTGAGATGGCAGGCCGTGACTAAGGTAAACAACATTGTGTCAGGCCTTAACCACACGGTCTGACTCTTCAATGATCCTGTCTCTGTTCCCAGACGTGGGATTTAAGGACAGACTTGCCTTGCAGAATTCCTCCCTGATTTTCCCATGCAGAACCTACACAGGTTGACGGCTATGCGAGAATCCATTTGTCAAACTCATAGTCCTTCACGGCTATAGACAGCTGCTGCCAATGGGGGGCTTTTGAGTTATTATGTGCCCTACCAAAAGTAGTATGCAGCATGAGGCTTCAGAACTATTTTACACAAAATACACAGATTAACTTCCCTGCCTGCCTACTGTCGAGGCATATCACACACTCTCCAAGTACTCAGTCTTTGCGTGTCAATGAGGCACACTCTGCAGCAGATGCAATAGGCCAAGCAGTGGCATGCTGAGATAATGTACACAGTAATGCTGCCAAAGTTGTGATGTTCCATGCAGCACTGAGTCTGGGCTTTGAATGAACAGCAATCATTTCAGTGCACTCCCATGCTTTGGCATAGCATTTACAGCGCTTTCAAATTTTAATAATTGCTCAGCTGTAGCATGTCATACAACTATGCCCTTTACTAATCCAGTGTAGAATGCTTGCAGCAAGTCAACCCCCTCACTTTTCCCAATGTTGTGTCTCTATGCTTACTGATCAATACAGCAGAAATGCCACTATTAAGCAGACTTAAGCACTTTCAATGACTTTTGACAGATTTTGTCTTGGACATATTTTAGGTGAAAGCAGGAGACCTAAGTAGCTGCATTAGCAGGAGTTTTTAAATTGGCTCACATTTATTAGCCACAAGGGTCTCTCTGTCTCTCTTTCTGCTCCACTTCTGCTTCCCCCTTCTCTGCTCTCCATCTTTTTCCTCTGAGATCTGTTTCTCACTCATCTTCATTTACACCCTTATTTTGGGCCTGGCAAAAGCATAAGTAGATTATTAATACTAGAGATGCATGTTTGAGTTTTTTTGCCCTTTTCTCTTCCCTGCTTATTGCATTTCATTTCCCTTCCTCTCCTCTTGTCTCATCCCTCCTCCACCCCTCTGGTGTATGCCTTCTGACAGCCGAGCTACCCTGCAGCCTGCGTTGGCCAGGTATAGTACTAGATGAAAGGTTTGCAGCCAGAGCTCTCTTTCAAACATGCCTTCTGCTGCATCACTGCTCTCCATGGGCACTCATTTGTCCTTGCCAGGCAGATGGAGAGAAAGAGGGCAGGGGAAGGAGAATAAAGTGGGGAAGTAAGGTTAAAAGAGTGAAGGAGAGAGTGAGATCTTGAGGTTTTGTCTTACTCCAGATCCGGAAGTTGCACCCGGCCCATGCATGATCAAAGAAGTTCCACGTCCAGGTGAGTGTAGCTATGGGAAGCGATGTGCCCCTGCTTTCACTCTAGTTTGAAGGTCCTCGTATATATATCCTTACTTAGTCTGGAGGCAGCCATGGGACATTTAGGCGTTTTTGAAGGTGTTCCTGAACATGTTTTCATCCTGCAATGTCTTGGAGTCACACTGAGGCCTGAGTTCAGTTGAAGAACATCTTGTACCCTCAACAACATCCTTTTGAACTTTATCCCTCAAGGTGAAATTTAAATGGCTTGTTAAGCCTCAGTGCCCAATCATATATTTAGTCTGGATTTGTTTTATCAGTTTGCTACAGTGTAAACAAGCTGCTCTCTCTCACATTGAAACATGGATAAAAGAGCAGAACATCAATTCTGACAAAGAGAAGTTTGATTTTATGATTTTAAGAAAAACAAGTTCTTTCCAGAAAATAACATGTAGAGGTGGCATTCACTTGTTATAGCATTTTTGGGGGGGGGGGATAAATTCTAAATTCCTACTTTTCATACTAATCAATACGACACGCTGAGTCTCCACGTGAAATGATATTGGCTTGCCATGCGGGGAAAAATGTCTTGCCAGTGCTCCACTATGTGGCCAAGTTCCAGAGTTACCATTTCATTCTACTCAAAATAGTGTGCTGCCTCAGCACAGTTTGACAAGCCGTTACTAGACCAAATCAAAACACAGCATCATGCTTGCAAGTCCAAACAGACATGTATTGGTTCTGTCATAAAAGTCATTTCCTAGGAATAATTGAAAACTTGAAGCGTAAAAAAAGATATTGTGTTGCCCGCCAGAATGCAAACGATTTCTTTCTGTTAAACAACCACCCCTGATAGCGTTCTCCTCTGTGATTGGAGGGAGGACAAGCAGGTTCTATGGTATACCTACATACATCTTTTCTGAAGACAAGCTAGATAATGCACTGTAGGTCTGAGCTGAGAGATTTAGCCTCTGGTTGCTGCAGTGACAGGAGACACTGAGGGGAGGCAGTGCGGGCAGTAAAACAACTGACAGTTGGTCATTATGAAAGACGCAGGTGGGCAAGAAATCAATCATGCCGAGGCTGGCCTGGACCTGCCAGATGCCTGACGTATGCTTGATGAAGATCTCTGCTGTTCCTCTCAGGGAGGAGGAGGAGGAGGAGGAGGAGGAGGAGGAATGAAAGGGGAAAGAGGAGCGAGGGAATTAAGATGAGCTGGATGATGAGCAGGAGGCATGAAGGAAGAGCTACAGAGGAGGAGTTGTAAAGACCGTAATGAATCACTGAGTCAGAGAATCAGCAGGAAAGAAGCAGAAGGATTGAGGTACTGTATATGTTGATGAATAGATATGGATGGAAATTTAAGGAAACAGGAGGAGGTCAGCATTTCATTCAGTAGAAGGGAAAAGACAAAAGGGGAAGTAAAGATAAGGAAGGGCAGGCCAAGTGAACAAGGATCGAAACATTTTTGCTGTCATTTGATGTGGCTACAGCGACTGTAACAGCACTTTAATAACACTGCGAGGAGGTTTTAGAGCCAGCCGGAGTCTGTGTTTTGACAACACCTTTATAGGCTATTTCATGGTGTCTGCTCAAACGGTATGAGAAAATATCTCAAGTGTGAAATGTCACTGCATTATTGGCCCACACTCAATAGCCGGGAGCACTTCATTAAATTGTTTTGTCAATTTTCTACTCATTTAAAGAAAATGTATATATCAAGGGAAATTTTCTACTCCTGGATAACGTCTGGGTTGTAAATGCAGTTTTAAAGGTCAGCCAAAGTCCAATGAGATTCATTTCAAACAAGCTGTGCTGCTGTAAGGACTGTAATCAAAAGGCATTCATTTGATCACTCACACAGCTTAGTCTGTGCAGTATGACTACTTTATGGTTTATGCGTGAAATGAAGGGTCAGAAAGTACACCTGTTTTTGCAGTTTTCTTTGTCAACTGAACCACCATGTCCGCAAGTCTAGGTAGCACAATACAAAACACATCCTTTCCTAACTATTATCCTCTGTTGCAATCTATGACAGCAGACTGTGAATATTTTTATCAATTTATAATATAGAGAATGCATTGTTGAGTGCATATCTGTGCGGGACCCTTTACTTTTATATAGTAGAATGAAGTGAAACTGCAGCCATGGAAGGGGAATGAAGAGTTGCAGCAAGCAACAATCCTGTGGCAAATGGGTAAACATACAGAGCATTAAAAGTACTCATCCATTGTCAGCCCAAGCATTCCACAGCAAGGCCACCAGACAGCATATGAGCAAACAACATGTTTTAGATTAGTGTTCAGGCTGCAGGGTGGAACAGAAAAGGACTTACCTAAGCCTTGCTACTCATATGCACATGGTGCCGGTGTCCTCAAACATCATTCTACCAAACAGACCCAACCGCTTTTTTTTTTTTTGAATTCTTCAGAGTTGGCTCCATGCTTGCAGAGGCACTCTGATTAGCAGTAAATTTGCAGAATTATTGATTCTGACAGTCTTTCTTCACACATATTCTTTGATGTGACTAGGTCGGAACACACCACAACCTGGTAGGTACTCAGGACACCCAAAAGGGAGGAGTGCAGGTCAAGCGAAAAAACAAGACACATAAACAACACACACACAAACTCATGCACCGATACTGTACATGTCAAGAGAAAAGGCCTTGAACAGAGAGTTGCCTGACATCTCTTTAAAAATGCACAAGGTCATTTGCTGCTGAACCAAGTATTTTGCAATTTGAAGAAAGTGAGTAGGACATGCAATCAGTGCTCAAAATGAATAATAAATTGGGGAAAAGATTGCGGGTGTTTTCAGTTGCTTATCCCTGTGGTCTAAAGTATGCATAAATCAGACCTTTACTACTACTGATACTACTACCACTACTACTACTACTACTACTACTACTACAGTATTTTACAGTTTATACTTATTGGCAGCTCTTCTTACAGGAAAAAAAATACCATTATTAAACTATGGATCTGTAATAATGATTCAGTGGGATGCTTTTGTCATTTACTGGATATTCCTTATTTAAAAGAAGGACGGAGATGACAGGAGTGAGAGGGGATGGATGAAACGCAGGTTCCACTCTAACTTGGATAAAATCATTGTATTCTCTGCATATACCAATACAGCTGGTAATAGTTTGCTTAAATTGATTTCTGCCAGTTGTTCCCACTCTGCAGTCACAGTGCCGTTTTACAAAAATCGCTTTGACAATGTTAACGTGAATTTCTTTGACGTTTATAGTCCATTTGTTAAAGAAGAAAATATTATTATACAATATCCACAACTTTTACTACACAAAAACTTTCAATGGTATCTCTCAATCTCTCTTTATTCCTTCTCTGTACTTGATTTATCTTTTGAGGCATCCTGTATCTACTATCCCTCCTTCCTACCTTAATCTCTGTCCTCTACCCCTTTTCTTTTATCTCCTTCTTTAATCAACCATCTGATCACAGGGCCAGGAGGACGAGGGATAATTAGATTAGCCCTGTACATGTTTACACGTTCTGATTTACACTGAGCTTACTCTGCCTTTCTCTCTCTGACCCATATTTTCTTTATATGCCTCCTCTGTTGTTTTTGCTTTTTATGTCTCCAGTCTTCCTCTCAGGCTTTCTGGCTTTCCCGCTTCTGCTACCTGCCTTCTGCTACTGTAGCAGCGTGCATACACACCTTTTGTTCACCAACTACCAGTAATGTTATCCACTCTACACCAGCGAGGTTCTAATTCCGACACTGCAGTGTAGGATCTGATTATTTCAGTTCAGTTGATGGTCTCAAACCTACTCTTGCCATTCTCATTGTAATGCTTGTTTTGCATGGGAATACAGTTGTGTTGGGTGTTATGTAATAAACATTCACTGGGGGACGTTTTTTATGGAGGAGCCACCATTAGAAGTGTGCGTGTGTGTGTGTGTGTGTGTGTGTGTGTGCGCACACTACAGTGACTGATCATCATGTTGAGCAAATATCCTCCAGTCATCTGTCATCGAAACTGTCCTTAGTGCAGCCTCTGTTCATGTCACCTGATAGTCTGAGAACCAGAGAACCACTCGATTTTTACACAGTAGAGCCATCCAAACGGAAAGAAAATGTTATCGTGGCTACAACTAAGGCAGTGTGCACACTCCCAGGTTTTAGCGGCTAAACCTTGACAGGACGCATACGATCTATGCAAAAGGGGAAATTAATTTATAAGTGCTTAGCAGGAGGGCCAAGTCCACTGTGACAGAGATGAGGTGAGTGAGCCAATTCCAAATGTCTGTAATTCTAAACAACTGCCGTGGACCCATGGGGATGTGAGATACTCATTTTACATAATTGACCGTGTCTGCATAATTGACCAAAGCCATGCAGCACTCTAATTTGTGATGTCTTTTAAAGGCCTGATCCGTGACCCACACATCAAAACACTGAAACCTGCTATCATTCTCATCTTGACTGGTCTTTCAATCAATTTTTCCGGTTTTCTCATGCAAGTTTGTTTACATCAGTAATATTTGTAAACATTAGGAGAGAAGCTAAAAGTATGACCAGTTGAATCACAAAACATATGATTTTGCACCTATGTTGAACTCAATCTCTTTGATTATAAATGTGAATATATCTGTAATTTAGATAATAAAGGCTCTCTATAAAGAATAGCTCTAGGAGAAAAGGAGTAGTTAAATTAAGCATGAGATTTAATTTAATTTTAACAATTTGTATTTCAATCTTCTGTTTTATTTGTCACTTCTGTTTTCTTAGAGATAACAGGTCTGTGTTTGTAATCTAGTTTGGATATTTGGATTTTAGACAGAAGAATGAATATAAGTCATGGTAACGTTTGTGGGCTGCTGTCAAATAATCTACAGGTGTACTAGTAAACTCTTGCATCTTGCCCCACAAATGGGTTGTTTTATGTACATCTTTAACTTGACACTACTGTTTCAGTGAGCCATTTTAAATCCGCCTCTGCAGTTTATTAGGTCACTGTAAAGTAAAATACATTGCATTAATGGCTTTGTGACAGACACCAGGAGCCGAGTAATGTAGCAGCAATGTGGGACCCACTAACTGATGTTTATGTGTCCCAGTTGGGTAGTATTTGAAACCCTCTGAAACACACACGCAAACAAGTCATCCTCCGGCATCTGGAAACAAACCTGTGATACAGTCTGGTGCTACAAGGCCACCAGTATTATAGTAAACCAAAACTCAGCTTGCTGCGTCATTAGAGAGAGAGAGAGAGAGAGAGAGAGAGAGAGAGAGAGAGAGAGAGAGAGAAGAAAAAAAGCAGCACCAATGATCCTACAGATTTTGACAGCTGACAACGAGCTGCGTGCGCCCAAGCCGGGCAGCAACTCAAGCAGAAAACATGAACTTGACATGATGGAAACGAGTTTTTAAAGCTGGATTTCACTCCAGATTTATTTTAAATGTCTCAGAGGGCCATGTTAAGATAAAAGCCTAGCAGATGAAGTTACATAAGTATTGGTTTGGCTTACAAAGAGAATGCTTGGTGTTGGATAGCGTTGCCGTTCTGCGCTGCTGTGTGCTGGCTGCTTTGGATTTATTCTTTTTACAAAGTTGTCCATCTGCTCTTTTCCAGTTTCATTTTTTAACTTCTCTTGTATGGCTCTAGTGCTAATTTTTTTTCTTTTTGATGGCGCTGTGGTCATAATGGTATTTTGATAAAGTATCTCTCCTGAAAGTTTCAAGTTAAATTAATATTACAATATTTCAATAGTATTATATATATATATATATATATATATAATATAATATACATTTGTAAAAAAAATTAATAAATAAAGTACTGGAAGCCTGTCTAAAAATGTACAGACTGTTTCAAGCTGGAGTCTCCATGAGACATCCAACTATTTTTGACAAATTGGCTGTGTGCGTTAGTACTCTTCTAATCCTAATGAGGTGGCCCAAACCCCTAATTGCATCTGAGTTCTATTGTCCCAATATTATCTAATATAAATGATGGTGTATATGTTACTGTCTATATAAGCACTGTAATTATGATAAATAGTGTTGAGTGGCTTTAAAAGCTATTAAAAGCTATCTGTTTATACCCATCAATGTGTGCTATAAAGGTTCGGCTGCAAAGGTCAAATAAAGTTAAAATGATAATTTTGTCTGAATATATTTCAGTCCTTTTAAATTTAAATTCTTCTCATTGCTTGTGTTGCATGGTGTTGAACAATAGTGTCTCTTTTATTTCACAGATGGGTTTTATGCTATGAATGACAAACACGCACTAACCTGGCAGAACACGGATCTCTGCTATGTCCATACAAATGACCTTATAAAGAATGTGTGAACAGGTGGAAGGTGGACACTTTATTTCCATTCCATTTTTTTCTCTCTCTCTGTTGGTACAAAGAAACACAGTAGTAGTCACTAGATTTGTCTGGGCGTCTGTGGACAGCCTCTGTTCGGCTCCAGCCTGTCTTGGTGTGGAGCCAGAGGGAGAAGAAGACAATGTGAATGTGATAAGAAAGTCTGGGCATTCCCTCCGCTGAGCACCCATAAACACACGTGTGCACGCACACAGCCGCTGCCATTCGAAGGACACAGCGTTATTTCATCAGACAGGGGTCACTGTGTCTTCAGTCACTGCCAGCTCCAGTCTAGTGTTCTCATACCAACAATAAATGTGTCCTGTCACCATGAGACAATGATCTGACCTGTTCCCTGTCTAATTACTGTATGTACAACCACACATTTAGGCATCCCTTTAATATCTATATCAAACTAAGTCCTGAAATGAACTGTATGGATTCAGCCATTCTACGTAAGGCAGTATGTCTACAGTAACAGAACTGACTCTTTGGGAACATGTAGCTACATTAGTTTACATCCAGCTAAGTGACCAGTTAAAGTTGCATACAATGTTTAACTGTGACTTTAAGGGCTTCAGAGGGTAAAGCACACCCTGAAGGTCAAAATGCCAACATTGAACAACCCACAATGCAACCAGTTCTCTACATGAAAAAGTTTTGAAGCTGAAGCTGAAGTCACATAAATTGTGTTTTTGTCTATGTAGGTGGCAGTTAAAAGAGAATGTCTGCAGCCTGACTCTATTGGTTAAAAGATTTGAGGCGGTGAGACTAATGGAAAGTTGATGGAGCAATGCCACACCCCTTTAGTGTTTCATTGATCTGTTTATGAGGAAATCAAATGTAAATGAAGAAAAGGATGGCCTAGAGGATGCTATCTTTAACTACATTTAAAATTACTGCCAACCTGTGGCATTTTATCACACTAAAATAATGGGAAATTGTTTGACTATTATTGTTCTGCTCTGTGAGGCGCAGTTTGATTACTGGTACATTTACTGGTACTGGTACGTTTGTTGCCAAATGAGACTGAGGTGGCTCAAAATGTTCACAGTACCATAGTACATCTCCCAGCTTTCTCGCTAGGTTAACAATATTTGATTGTAATCAAAGAAATTAATTTATTACAATTCAGTAAAACTAGAGTAAAATAAAATGATCACCCCGGCTACTGAGAAGTTTATACGTTAGCGCGCCACAATAGTAAAGATATGCATGCAGGCATCAGGTCACTCTCTTGAGATTCCAAAATTCCTATCCTCTGAAGGGAACAAAGATTTCAGTGTGTCTGCAGTGGGTGTTTTTCCCAATCACTTCATGTTGCTGCAGTACACAGACAGACTGGTGCTGTACAATAAGTCCCTGATGAGCTGTGGGCTGAAGGCTGGGAGAGGGAAGAGGAAGAGAGGAGCTGATGCATTTCCTCTGGACACACACTGTTTGGTGGTGTTGGTGATTTGTCATGCAAGTGTGCACTTCTAAGTGTGTGTGTTTGTGTGTGTGTGTCCAAACATTGTTAAGGACTGGCGCTGATGTTAATTTGATATGTAATATGCCCCATGCCTGGGCCACAGTAGCACAATAGTGAGGCCGAGTCTCCAGTGGCCAGTGTGTTTACTGACCACAACAGCCTTAGCTGCCCAGCCTGTCCTCATTCTGTCACAAACCCTTTGTCTTTTACAAGTATTCATCACACTTTTCATCATGTCTTGTTTCCTAAGGCAACCTTTTTTATTTAAATACAGTAATACAAATCCTGGTTCAATACAATTACCACAGGTACAGTAAAATCAGTGACCTCAGGTGATTGTACTCTAGGCTGATATAAAATGAGGAAGGAAGAAAACAGTCACACAAAAATGTTCAGGTTGTAATCAACTCTGCTGTAAAGAAAGACAGTAACAGCAGACAAACACACATACTCATATGGACAACCAGTGTTTTAACTGATTGTGTAAATTTGTAATAAACGTGTGCTCTTAAAAAACTAGTGAGCATTGTGTGCCAGTCACATACATAAAATTTTACAAATCTGTTACTATTGGTGTCATTTACACTAGGGTCACTGGGGACATGTCCCCATCACTTTTTGAAAGCAAAATTGGTTAAATATGTTCTGAAAAATAGCTTGGAACAAGAATCTTATTTGTACAATAAGAAAACATGCAAAGAAATTTAATTATAGAAGAAACAAATGTGCATTGTCCAAGAAAGTAACTGATAAAAAGCTACTGATTACTGCATTATATTCCATTTTATTGTTGTATTCTGAATTGTCACCTGACACCTAAATTTTGTGCTGCCATTAATAGAAATAAAGACATTTACTCCATAAATTGGTGCCGAAAATGTCTCCAGAATGCAGGAAATTAAGAGTTTAATGCTCAAAATCTTCTAGAGGAGGACCCCTGGGACCCTCCACTCAAATATTTCATCAACGAATATTTCGAGAAACAGTGTTAAAATATTGTCTCATCTTGTTCTCGTGACAAAATCTTTTATTGCACACCTATTCTCAGACCTTATGTCACCATCTCTTTTCAACACAAAGTGACCCCTTGCTGTTACATACAGTCGGCCTACTGCTTATATTGTTTCACCATGTGTACACAAATCTAGCCTAAGTAGTGAATGTGTGTTCGTGGGGATGCATGGTAAGGTGGGCTGGCATGGCTACAGTGCCAGGGCTGAATTTTTGTCCCAGTCTGCCCCTGACTAGAAGTGTCCCAGCAACATTGGCCAAAGTAAACAAATTGTTTTGTTTAAGAATAATTTCAGGTGCTGTGACAGTTGAAGCTTCCAAATGCAGAATTGATATTCCCAACCGAAGTCCAACACTTCCAAAAAGGTAAATCATATTTGTCAGCCACCTCAAGAGGATTTGGTTATTATGTAAATCTATACTCTGTATTGCATTGATATTTGGTATCTAGGCTCTGACCTCATCACTACCCCCAATTAAGTGCCCAACTCAGCAAAGCAGGGAGTGGGGAATAGAGATTATGACGTCCTCCCAAGGGGAACATGGATGTGGGCCTAGACGAAAAAGAGCTGCAGTGACAGCAGCAGGAGCAGCAAGTGACCGTGTGACATAGCAAGTGACATAGCTTTCGGGTGCAGTATGGCAGCAAAAGAGTTAACTAAGCACTGATGATTGAGTAAACCTGCATTATCATAATGGCATGTTAGATTGATTGTGTGCTGTAAGAAAAGTGAGTCATGTCAGTGTAATGGCAGACTGGAGTTGACTTTTCTTGTTTTTTATTTATTGCTTTTTTAATGACATGCTACAACTCGTATAATTTTGTAATGTTGTATACGTGCTGCTGCTGCTGTTGTTGGTGTAATCCCATGGGAGTATGGTGTAATAGCCAGCTAGTACTGCAGTGGCAAGTGAGTCTCAGTGGCTCAAGCTAGAGTGAGAGACTAAAAAAAAGAATGTAATTGGGCTCCTATCAAAATGTCAATAGCAATCTTCTGACCAGTCACAGCACAGCAGCAAGTGGTTGCTTTGCACAAGCTATGAGTAAACATACATTAGTACTTAGAGTTCATTTAGAGTGCTGGACGCTGAAGCCGCCTTCAGAGGAGACGACTACCAGTCACAAAATTCAGATGTCCACGTGGTCAGTGAGGATCTCTGAGTGTAGACAGCAGTGACGGATGCCTGGGGCTGGATCCAGGCTAAGTCTGTGCAGTCAATCAGCCAACCACTCTGTTAGGCTAAAGGGTAAAAGACCTATTAAAATCCAAAATATTCCTGCTGGGAATTAAAGTTCAAAATTCACTTGTAGCTTGCTCCAACCATGTACTCAAGAAAAACTGTTCTTTTTATAAATTCTAATGTATGAGTGTAGATGGAAAAAAATGTTATCCATTAATCATTAATAATAAAAAATCATCTTTTGCATTGTTCACCAAGGAAAAAAGCAACTGCTCATATGTATTTGTGACAACAGGCAAATCTAACCATACCAAATTACTTCAGTTTGTTTGTAAAATAATATTGTTGTTCCAGAGTAAAACATAACTATAGTTAAGATTCACACTCTTTGAGTTGCCACACATTTTTGTTATTCTGCGATTCTACTAAAATATCGTTACACGTGTTTGTCTGGTAACACCACCTTGGATTCACAGTGACATGATTTTCCATCATATCTTGATAGAAAAACAAGCACAGCAGATAAAGAGATGACAGACTTGAACATACAGTGCAGAACAGATCAGCAGAACGATTTGCACACTGGGAGGCCGACATTGCTGCATACAGGAAGACAGGGTTTGGCAAAGACAGGGGGTCCGCAAACAGTTATCAAGACAAGAAAAGGCATGCATGCGTTTGTAGATATATTTAATAGGCAGATAAATATAGTAAACAGTAAGCTTAAAGAAATAGACAGGCTCTCAGACGATTTGTGCTGGCTCTTGTTGACAGTCGTAGAGCACACCTGCTTGTCAGGCCACACCCTGTCTGGCACTGTTTACCCACAGCAGCCTACCTACCGTGTCACGCCCTCTTGCCACTGATTCTTTTTACACTGTAGGTTAATTTGACTCAGTGGTGAACTATTAGATACATGTTTTTCATATTAGTGTCAGGCAATAATCCTGCCTGCTTTGATCTCTTAAAACTTCCAATGATGCCTCAAAGGTGACTTCAATAAAGGTTGGTTTATTGGAACTATGTGTCAAGGCTACTTTGATAAGGCCTTTGATAAGAGATGATGCTTTTTTGGTATTTGACATGACCAACAGTGATAAGACATTTGGCGGGTAACAGTAGGGAATAACTCTTCAAAGCATCCTTTGAACTTAGCTTTTAAACACTGTTTATGCAGCACCAGTTTGTTGAAATGTCAAATACACTTTGAGTGTCAGTATGTGATCAGTTATGAGTAATATTTACATCAATATTACATTCCTCTGACTGTTTCCTGCATCTGTCTGTTATTAGGGGGCGCCGACGGTGCATGGGGCCCTAATGCAGGGATCAATGCGCGGGGGAGAAGTGTTATTACAAGCAGTGTTAGGTGGAGGACAGGCTGGCAGAGAGTAGCAACAACACGCTAGAGAAATCTGCTGTAAAGCTCTGCAAAGCCCCCTTAACCTCTGCACTGTTTCCCAGAACACACACACACACCAAAACAGGAGAACACACACCTGCAGACCATAGACACCCACCCACCTCCTCAGAACAAAGCGATGGTGATTCTCTCATATATTTTTTGTATAGTATCGTACATGCCTCCAGAATGTGGGACATCCTATAGAATCCTGTATAGGAATATTGCAAAAAGAATTTGGGATGTATAAACCATTAAGTAGGCTAATGGACAAACTGTAGGAGTAGTATTGCACACACAATAAAACACACATACATTACTTTGCACACATAAACATGCACAGTAATTAATCCAGGAAATTGAAGTGTGATATCGCCATTATTATAAACCACTTTCGTCCAAATTAAAATCTATGAATATTCTAATTGCCGCCTTTGGGCCTTTTTGCAGTTGAACATGGGTATTACCTCCCTGTTGTATTTATTGATAGTAATGAATAAGGTAGGACTTTCAATATCTGAAGCCCCCTTTATTACCCAGGGTTGCATCAGTTTCCAAGATAAGAAAATGAAGAGGAATTGTGGCCATTAATTCATTCCTCATCCAGGCTTGGAAAACATCTGTAATCATCTCTAACTGCCTCTGTTATTAAACCGTTTGGTATGGTTACGAAGTAACTTCATTCCATAAAATCGATAGTTGTTCACTGAAGTTGCCCACAGATTTAAATTTCATTATCCAATGAACTACATGAACCAGTGTGACGCGCAGTCTGATGCTAACGCACACATTAAACTAGTTCTAAGACGACACAGCAGTGCGTTACAGTAACGTGCACAGCTTGAAGCCTCTCTATCTGCTGGCTTTTGCTTTTTGTAGTGTATGGGTAGGAGGAGCCGCTTTCCTGTGATTGTCTGACTGCTCGGTTCCCCCCCCCCCCCTTCTCTCGCTCTCTCGCTCTCTCGCTCTCTCTCCTCCCCCCCTTCTCTCTCACTCTCTCGCGCGCGCGCTCTCAGTGTTTCTCGTTCCCTCTCTCATTTTTCCAAAGTTGAAGATACCGCTTGCCTGGGAGCTGTCGCCAGCGGAGCGGTGCATCCCACTGACAGAACGCACCGGGGCTGGTATTTTGCGTTGCGCCAAGTGGAACAGACTTGGCGGAGAAGGAGTCTTATCCCGACTAGGTTCAAACCCCCTCTTTTCGTCCCATCCGGCGTTTCTTTCAACTTCATTTCGGGCTACTTTCAAGATGACAGAAGAAAAGAGTGTTCGGCATGTAAAGCTGGTAGGTGTCTGAAACCCCTCCCCTCCGCGCAGAGAGGTGTCTGGTTCGGTCTGGTCTGGCTCTGTGGGGTTCAGGTTTGTGGCAGCGCACAGACGCGCTGGGGTGAGAGAGGTCCCCGGGACTAGAAACGCGAACCAGTGGTTATTTTTTCCGCCATCCATTGGGATTTTCTTGATGTGTTCTCTGTAAGCTTTCTCCTGAATGGACCAGAATCTGAACATTGCTAAAGCATGCTGCTGGTATAATGCTCCAACGTACACACTTTATGGAAAGGGCTCCTCTTGTGTTGTCATGTCTAAAGACACGCGGACCCAAACTGATGTTATTCCATATATGGGCAGACTTGTGCTGTTGTTTTAGTAAGAGACCATATTTGACAGCAGTAATTCTGTGTAGATATTTGTGCGGAGAGTGAAGCACTGTGTGTTCCCCACACCAGGATCATTTCCAGTCATTTTAGTGAAATTAAATACGTTGTACTTTGTAACTCCCATAAGACCATGATTGCTGTGCAGATGATTGCAGACTTGTTATTAGAATGATTCAGCAGATAGATTCATGTGTTGCTGTCATGCAAAGCATGTGGAACAGTTTCAATAAGCACATGTGTCCCTCTGCATATTTGAGGGTTTTTAAAGGCTCATTGTGGAGCTGTAGGCTCTCTGCACCATGAAACACAGATATCTTGGTTATTTACATTCAATCTCATTTTTGTTAGGAATGATATATAGACAATGGTTCTTAAGGCACCCCCAGTAAGTCCAGCTTGTTCTACATTCTTTCAATAGCAAAGTAGTAACCTTGTTGAGTTCTCGGAACATTTTTGTAGTATCACTGTAATATTACTGTAATGCTCTTAGTGGGAGTTATGATGTGATTTTTGTGGAATATCTTTTTAACATTAATTAATTGTAGATTTGATTTTCACTTTTCACATCTTAGGATTGCTGAAGAGCTGACAAGTCTCCCTGAATAATTCTAGTTTGACATAATTGCATATGTTGCTTTTTACGGAGAGGGCTTTCCTTTCTAATTTCAACTTATCCGAAGCAATGAACACTGCCACTGGGTAGCACTGAAGTAAGCCGGTGCACCAGAAATTAATACCCTGTCAAACTGTGATGAAATGCACAAAGTCAGGAGAGTGTTGAAGTGTCACCTCACATAATTCAGCTCAGGAGGTGCTGAATGCCAAACACTGAACTCAACTATGTTCTGATGATCCTGCTGAGCTCAGCTCACAGGGAACGTGCGTGTTGTTAGGCTGCTCTGAGATGAACATCTGCCAGCCAGTAAATCTTCTGTAGTTTGTTGCTTTTTATGTGGGTCTAACCTGTACTTAAATCAGTGCCTCTTTGCTGAGTCTTAAGTCGTGTTTCCAGATCGATACACTCTCTCTTTCTGTGTGTGTGCCTGTGCCATCTGTTTGAGCAAAGCAAAACCATGATAAGGTGGACTAAGAGCACAAACCCAA
The DNA here is from genome assembly GCF_014851395.1 of Micropterus salmoides. Classification (NCBI taxonomy): domain Eukaryota; kingdom Metazoa; phylum Chordata; class Actinopteri; order Centrarchiformes; family Centrarchidae; genus Micropterus; species Micropterus salmoides. Next base: position 20,898,109 of record NW_024044237.1, read on the forward strand.
TCAGCCCCTGTGCACATCCCGTAAGTGCACTATAGTAGTAGTAGTTTAGTGGAGGGGGGGGTGAACTGTCTCGTACCATTACACAACATGGCTCATCAGGCCGATTACACATCGGCACACTCATATGCTTCCATCTCAAATAGACAAGGACAGGGTCAGTGCTCCAGGCTGCCCCTTATAACTTCAAAAACCATACGTTCTCTTTCCTGTCTATCTTTAGGGTTGCTTTCCTGTGGTCTCTGTCATCCTCCCTCCCTCCCTCCTTTTCCAAGTCTCTTGTCATACTCCTTCCCTACCTCCTTTTCCAAGTCTCTCATTTCTCTCTCTCTTGGTTTATCCATGCATCAATCATCTGTCTCTGTCTCTCTCCTTCCATCCCACTGTCTAAGTCTCTCTCTTCTCTCCCTCTGAGGAATGGGGCGTGACGTTCCTTGTCAGTAAGGTACATTGCAAAGCTCACTGTTTTGTGTCTGCTTTTCCTGCTATTAACCTATTTTGTTTGGTGTGTTGTGCCTGAAGTTCTGTCTTTTCACAGAGAACAGCAGATACATTTAACATTGTTCATTAACACAACATTTTAACGCTGTATGTCATGTAACTGGTCTGGATTGCAAAAGGCTTAATGTTATTGCCGTCACACAATGCAATTTTGTGTGTGTGTGTGTGTGTGTGTGTGTGTGTGTGTGTGTGTGTGTGTGTGTGCGTGCGCGTATGCATGTGTAGGGAGGAAAAGCTACAACAAGAACCTTTTTCTTTAATGCAGAATTGTGAAAAGAAGTTAGAATGATAAGCAAAATGCAGTGAGTGAGTGCAACAATCTGAAAGTAAGAGGGTGTTAATAACATGCCACAGCAGTTACACCACTTAATAGAAGAAAACAGCACCAGACATGTAATTGCCGTCATTTTGTCCTTACTTCCCACAGTGCTGCTTGTCTAAAAAAATATCTCTGATTGCCCTCTGGCCATTTGTACATTACGTGGCTTGTGAGATTTAGCTGATTAATAAGATGTCTGCAAGTACTTATCAGATCATAAATTATATTGTGTTCCTCACCTTTACTCGAGTCCTCAAAAGCCCTTGAAGATTTTTAAATATGTGTTGAGCAGCTTAGAAATAAGACAACTTAGGCAGACCTGTACTGATTTGACTTTTTTTTTTCCATCTTCATTTCAGAGGTGACACAAGTCATACATCTAATTCCAAATGGTATTAAATGTCTTGAAAGTCTTCCATGAAACTTTGAAATGACTAATCAATTGGTTGTCAACTATTAAATTAATCAACTATTTGATTAACTATTTTGATTAGAAGTATTTTTTTTATGGAAAAAAGTCAGCTTGTTAAATGTGAATATTTTCTGCTTTCTATGTTCCTCTGTGAAAGTAAACTCAATATTTTTGGGTTGTGGACAAGACATTTGAGTACGTCACGTTGAGCTTTGGGAAATACGGATATGTTTCACCATTTTATTATAAACCAAAATAATCAACAGATTAATCAGCAATGTAAATACTCATTAGTTGCAGCCCTACTTTGAAACAGACAATCTGAAGTTCCTACTGCTGCCAGTAATATTTGTATTAGTACATAACATCATCTGACCCTCATGACAACCTCCCAACCCACCCTCCAAAGGCCAGACACGACCCCAGTGTGTGAGAGAAGCCATGAATCTGCACTCCCGATGTTTTCAAATCTCTGCCTTCTGCTCCATGCCTTAACATTCCTCGCAGTGTCCCAGCTTTATGAAACAAATCTAGACCAAAGCAATTGTACAAATGCTTCTCTACGGTTCACATAAATCATCTCAACGAACGAACAAACAGTCCCTTAAATAAACCGTGTGCTCCTGAGTTTTTACCCTTGGCCATATTTTTTGTGCACATATGGATAGTATAGATGAGCTGAGAAAACGCTTTTGTATTGGCAAATGTTGGGCCTTAATCAGCTGAAGAAGGCTTTGGTTTTAATATGGTGTTTGGTTTCAGTGTTTGTGTTGTTGTAGGATGAAATGCCATTATTTGTATGTTTCATAATAGCAATAATACCCAAGAGAACATGGTTTTATGGTGGGAACAAAAGTGATGTGTTGGGAGTACTGAAGCATTGAATGCTCTTCACGCTGCCGTGAGTTGTATAAAGCAGCAGCCGATGCGTGTGTACTGACAGAAAGCTCTTTTTCAAAAGATATCTACATATCTAAGTTTCAAAAATGCAACAACAACACAGGGATCCGTAACAAGCTTCAAATTAACCTCAAGAGTTGGCACAGCAGCAAAGAAGAAAGCGTGGCTAGCTACTGTATGTTAAATAGGAGGTGTCAAAACAGGTGGAACAGTAGTAACATTCCTGGGCCCTATCCAGCAACTGTTTTAGAAGAGGCCAATACCCCCCCCAATCTCAGATTGAACTTTCTTACTGCCGCAGACTGCGTCACACATAGTTGGCATTAACTGGCAACCCAGTTGAGCCTTGAGTGGCTGACAGTCGTGCCCATGGGTAAATGCCTTCATGTTGTTCATATTAGTTAAATAAAGACAATCGACCTTGTTTGCAGTGAAAAAAATTACTCACTTTTATATAGTCACAGTTACGAATAGAATGACGGAGGTGAAATGTGTGCAATGTATATGTGAAAGCTGGGGTAATTAGTTAGGCATAAAAACTGAATGTGACTAACAGATTGCCAAGTCTTCCTGGGGAGCATTCGTTAATAGGGGAAATGGATTCAATGTGATATAGAATTGATCAAGGGAATGGATGTGGGAGTCGAGGCAGACATTACATGGATGGATGTATGGTGTGACAGATTGCCTCCTGTTTTTGTCTCCAGACTCCTTTGATCTCTTCATTGCGCTGAGTGCAATGAAGGTCGCTGCCAAGAGAGGCATTGCCTGTCTCCCCAGATATATTTCGCACTGCATGTGGATCAGCAAAGAGTAGTCATGCATGCCATCACATTGCTTAACTTTGTCCTTCTGGCCAAAAACAATATTAATATGATTTTATGGTTATGCTGGTTGGGCGTTAAAGAAACATCTACATTACTGCTGTTTCAACTCAAGTTCAGACAGGGACTAAGCAGTTGCACCCAGCTGGTCATCTGGCATGCAATGCCATCTGAGCAGAACAGAGTGCAAAGAAATAAGGAATAGTGAAATGATGAAGAAAATCTTATGCTCTCTGCTGTTAAACCAAAGACTCGTTTTATGTTTTTGGATGTCTCAGCTTTTATAGTTGTACTTAAATTTGAAGGCTTGTGTACTAAACTATTAGCCTTCTAAAGCAGGCCTATATGTTTCACTTTACTTTCTGTGGTCTGGCAAGGATCAATAGACTTTGCTTTGGCCGGAGGCATCATAGACCTAAATTAGGCTGCTTTGCATTCAATTTGGTCAGTATTTAACCACATCCCATAGTTTGCTGATTGGTCCGGCTTCCAGCTGTTTCTCTTAGCCGATTCTTGGTGGATGTTTTCCAGACTGATACCTCAAAGCATAAACTGAGCTTGCAAGATTTTGGCTACTAATCTATATGTTAGGAATGAAAATGGACTGTGGGCATATTTTGAAAGGAAACTTGGGACCAGAGGTTAACAGACTCACTTCAGTACCACCCTTGGCCCCTAAGATGATATAGAGCTCCAGCTGCTTAGTAATTCTAAACATATTATAAGCCAAATTATATATACTGTGCCAGGAATGGATCACATGATACGAAGCATTGCTTATTAAGTTATAACTTTACATGTGTGGAGGCCAGTGTTGCTTAGATGACAAACTAGTTGAGGCAGAGAACATGGTCCAGTCTCTCAAGGGAAACCAGTGAAAGCCAATAGGCTGCAGGCAGAGGTCCAGGCTTTTGTTCAGGGCTATAGGGTCCACTGATTCCAGATTCAACAACCCACTCACTTAGGAAAGAAAAATTTGGAACTCAATAATCTGAAACACATGAAGACCCAAATATACTAAAAGAATGGAGGAGGATAAGTAGTGCTGTATTTCACTCCTGTCTTTACATTTCTCCCTCTGCTGGCAGTTTCCTTCCTTGTCTTTATTTTTTCCGTCTCCCTGACATTGTCATCTACCAACAGTGCAAACCTTTTCAGTTGACATTAATGAAAGTGTTGTACATATGGATAACAGATTACATACACAGTTCCTGAACAGTAAATAAATGATTTTGTGGAGCATGTCTGCAACAGATCTTTGCTACATAGATCAGTCACAATAACAGGTGAATTGTTTAGACATTTTTACTCCGTTAAAGGTTTATTGGCTGTGTAAAGGCTGAATGTCCTGAGAGTTTGGATAACATTACACAGCATTAAATTGCGTTGGAATCCCATGAGGCTAAAAATCAAATTGTCTGCCATTGCTCCTGCTACAGCTTAGGTCTATTGGCTTGAGGGTGGTGCCATTTGAAACTTAATTAGCCAGGGAGCTCTCTAGATTGCACCTTATTGGACAGATACATTGGCCACAATAACAATCTCTTATTTTAAAGCGGCATTCACACCAAGGACATTTAGAAGATGTTGATTCTGAGGCTTTTCCTCCAATGTTTGCACATTTGTTTTGGGAGGTCAGGAAAAATATTATTTGAATTCAGATGACACTGAATAAATGTACTCACATTATTTGAAATGCAAGTCTCAGTTAGTTAGCCGGAGCGTACATTTTGAAAAGAGGTACAGATGCTTAGTTCAATAAGGAGAGATCAATTTTAAATTAGTATTGATATTTGCAATGAGCACATAACAACTTTATCCAGTTGTTTGTTAGGGATTGTATGGTGATGTAGGAAATATGTAATTGTGAGAAGCTTTGAAATCATGTGAAAGCAGAGATGAGACAATTGAAATGTATCGGTAGAATATTAAAACTTGTAAACATGCAAAAATATGTTTTATGATGAATCCACTTTAGAGTCCTCATATTTGTAAAACATTACTTGATTGAAATTGAACAGCTTTAACCAAACGACTAAATACAGAAATGTAGTCGAACTGTAGGTGTGAATGCAGCCTTAGATTGTCCTTTTGCTTTGACATGTGCAAAACACAGACAAACCTCAAAACACTGAGGTCCACATCCTTAGAATCCACCCAGACTGGAAGAAAGAGGGGGCTTTTCCACCCCAGCCTAACAGCAGCAGCTGAGCTGAGGTGGTGGCCAACCTCCCAACACGCTAGTTCACAGCCAGCTGCCTGTGTATACTCCTTCAGCGACGCACGTTTCCCATGATCTCACCTGCTGGCACCAGGAACTTGAGATCAGGCCCAGCTCTGCCGTCATCATACCTACCCCAGAAGCCTCTCTGTCGGGTAGAGTGTCGCACCCCTTCTCTCTGGGATGCAGGAGGCATGGAGGTGCTAAGCTCTCCCCGGGGATGTATAAAATATTGTACATACGTAGTTAAACATCATGGATCAATGGATTATCTGAGGATGTTATGGGAGATTCTACAAAATGTGTAACATAAAGTAGTACTCAAGAATAACATTGCCAACTTACTTCAGACGTCACTGCTTTAGAAGATTGTTTTCTTAAAGGTTTGTAACTATAGTGGAAACCTGTTACTAACGCTCCGTCTATTTCTGGGCCATTTCACAGAGGCGTGCAGCTTGCTATAACGAACATCTCTATACTAATGCCAGCTCAGGCTAGCATGTAGTTGTGATAAAAATAGTGAGATTGGTCTTGGAAAACGGTGGCAGAGAGAGAGAGGGAGTGAAAGAGGAAGAAATAACTATAAAGAGACAGATCGAGAGGGTAGGTGTAAACAGGAGGAGGCGTGAAAAAAGATTTTTGAGCTTCAAGGGTGTTTGGAGGATTCTGGGAGGGGGGTTAATAGCCACACAGAACACAGAACAAGGACAAAGGGTCATTGGGGTAGAGGAGGAAGAAAAGAAACATGGCTCATTCCCCGACTTACTCATGCACTCAGATACAGACACATACATACTTTCATCATACACACTCATCCACCCAGCAGGCATCTTTAAGGAATGCCTTCTCTCTAAAAGCACCTCTTTTCCTCTCTTGCTGGTTGATAGGATAGTTACAGTGATCTCTAGGAATCTCTCATATTCTCCTAAGACCCACTGCTAAACTTAAATCATCTGTCAGTGCCTGCAGGAGGTTATATTGTAACACTATTAGTTCCTGAAAATATGAAATTGCTCTACTGAACACGACCATTTTATCCAGACTTGTCATTACTTTGAGAGGGAGTTCTCGTGAACCTGCCTTGGACTGAGCTCAGGGGTTTTGTGTGTGTGTGTGTGTGTGTGTGTTCTTTTTACAGTCTTGGTTGAGTTCAATATTGATATAGCAGTCGGCATTGTTAACCTTCACAATTATTCTCTTTGGTTTTGCTGTGCCCTGGGGAATGGCTATTTTTAAATTTTGGGCAGCTATTGTTTAACTAACAACCTATTGATTTATGTCAGCTTCAGATGCAGGGCCACAGTGAGGGGGAGTGTGTTTTTGTTGTCTCTGTTCACAAACACATTATTCAAAATATTTTAGAGAGTATGTAAGTGCTAACTCCATGTTAGCCCAAGTGAATGCAGCCCTTTTTTTGATATGGGCTTTCACATTAGAATTTTGGATGCATAAATCTACATATTTCTGTGATGTTGCCTGTGTTTTTCTCTTTGTCTTAAGTTTAGAGTGACTACTCTACACTTCAAATGAGCGTGTTTCCAATGATAATGTGTTGCATATAATTGTGACATCTTTATTGCTGAAATCAGTAAGTTCAGTGCTGGCTTCGGACAGCTGTGTGTTGTAGTGCGGTTGCCTCTCTCAGGATGTACACACAGGCAACCTACAGAATGTCTCTTATTAATATTTTAGAGGTTAGAGGGAAAAAACCAAAATCCCTCAAACAGCTGTCTATTGTCTTTTGAAGTATCGCGTCTCTTACCACTGATGATAACGCGATTTCCTATCTTGAGAAGGAACAAATGATTGTTTATCATTCCTAAATAAAACTCATCGAACAAATGGAGCTACGAGCTGCTGACATTTGGACGCATGGAGCCTACTGAGCCAATCGAACAGCTGCCAAGGAAAACAATGGCTCACACTCTCCCCCCTTGAAGGAAATGCCAAACATTACAGCGCTGTATAAATAGAAGGCTCTGACTTTGTAGAGCCAGAGCGCGAGATAGAGGACAGGAACCCCCTCCCTGGGGTCACACCAATGGCAAGGTCTCCCACCTCTCCTCTCTTTCTCTTTATTCCTCTTTTTGTTTTTCTCTCTCTGGGTGTGTGATCTATTTTTGAGGTGATTTCTCACGACCTCCTTGTGTTTTTTTTTTCATCACCATGGATTTACATCTGTATTTTTTTTATCTCTTTCCCTCTCACACACACTTTCCTTGACACCCAGGTCATAATGAATAAATGAAAAGCCTAGTAACACATTGCAAACACCCCGTGCTTTATTAATGGCACCATCTACTACAGTTGAAGTGGCAAATGGGCCTCCTGGATGGATTATGTTTTGGGCGACTGTGCGGTCTTTGACCCGAGGGGAATGTTGTGCTCGGAGCAGGAAAGCATGTGTTTAATGGCTTCTGGTGAAGCAGCCTATTCTCACTGCTGACCACTCAGTGCAGTTCAGCTTTGTTTAACAGTTTTGGGAAATTTCTCTTTGCATCTGGATAATGCAGCCAATGTGAGTCCAGACGCCCCCCCCACACCCCCTCCCACACACACACACACACACACACACCTCTATTGAGAAAGGGAATTGTCCCCAAAAAACGAGGTTAGCTGCTCCGACTATGTGTAATCTGTACTTTTTGTATCAGGCGTACAAAAGTATTTCCCTTGGCGATGTTTTGGAAGATTGAACCCCAGCTGCCGGTGTATTTAGGAAACAGCATGCACATGAGGTAGCACGCACACATATACACAAAGACACACATGTTCACCACCAAGACATTCTCTCTTTGACTCTTTGTCTTTCTTTATCTCAGTCTTATCACCACCCACACTAGCAGAATCTGTAGCCGCAAGTGTGTCGGTTTTTCACACAAAATTACTGCAGTGAGGAGGAAAAGTGTCCAAACTCCTGTCATTTCCAAGTAGACAAATTTATTGTACTTCAGTCGACGTTTCTTAGTAAGGACAGCTGTCACATGAGAGGTCAGGATTGTTGATGCCTTTCAGACCTTAGTATTGATCTGGGTATCTGCCTCTTCTAGAATCAATAACACCAGGTTGGACAAGATCATTTGCTAATACAGTTTGGCAAGCTACTTATAAAGTGGTGGCCACCTTGCAGATCACGTAGCCTGCTCATTTAGAGCACAAATCCAGTGCATTTAAAGATGTCAGCTGTTTTTCGCAATGGGAAAACTTTTCAGGAATATGTCGTCAATCTTCATACAGAGGGCTATTGTTTTCTTGAAAGTCTTTCCAGTCTAATATAGGTGTACAGAGGCCGGGAATGCAATTTCCTACTGAAAAGAACTTCTTTTTGGTAACTGAAAGTGCCGTTTATGTGGTGCGAAGATTGCTTTTTGCACACGATGTGGGGTTTATTTGCATATATATAGAGAATACAGTAAAAGGTAAGCCATTAACTTGGCGCCTCTTGTACACATACACACTCACAGTCAAATGAATATATAGAAAAATTGAAGCTCAACTGGTGTCATCTGTCAATACAAGCGAGTTTGTTTTGTGCAAGGCAAGACAATAGATTTCTGAAGTTCTGCATAGTGTTCTTTTTCATTCTATCATCTTATTTTATGTCATTTTAGTTTTATCAGTGCATGTAGGGGAATGGTTTTTCTCCAAAATATATTAAATAAATATACATATAAAATATATATTGCTATTGCAGAGTTCTGTGGAGCGTAGTTATAGAAAATAAAACCGAATCAGTGTTGTAGCTCTTGGACAATGTTCAAGGTGAACTAGCTTTTGAAAATATTAGTCAGTGTTCTTTGAGTATGAGAGCAAACTCAGTTTAAAAAAGCTTCAGTAGCCAAATTGAGGATAAAAGTACATCTCAGAATTTTAAACTGCAGGTAGCAAAGTAAAGGAGATAGAGAGCCAGAACAAGATCTTGAGATTGAGGGAGGGAGGGAGGGATTGAATTACCTAAAACAAACGATTTTGAATCAGTCTCTTCTTGCCCTGGTCAGTTTTAAACTAGTAATGTCTCTAAGTCCTGTAAGTGTGCTGCAGGAAAGGAAATATTTGAATAGAGGAATTACGTAGTACTGGCTAAGGGTTAGATAGTACTGTGACCACAGTGGCTAGTGTTAGCCACTGAGCTTGAAGCCTGCTTCCCAATTACATGTTTGCCTTTGCTGACAGTTAGTTAGTTACTCAGTTCTCCTTTGCTCTTCATCCTTTCCTCCCTCCAGCATGCTCAGCTGCGTCTAAATATCTAATAAGCTGTTCTGCCAACTTCTGATCCCTGGTTTGTTCTCACCTGGGCAAATGCACATGAATAATGGAAGCGGCATGAAGTGAGGCAGGGGCATGGTTGCTACTCAGTGTTGTGTTGAGCCCTGATAAGGCTCTCCACCGCAGCAAAAGAGCCTCAGAGAGCCGATGAGACGACGTCTGACAGTATTAACTTTATTACCCACAGGCTGCCAAGCTGTAACAGGCAGAAGTATTAAGTAGAGGGTGAAAGAGAGGAGGTGTGTTCTACTCACTGTCATAACCCTGTGAAAATCTCATTTAATTCTGCCTTCATGTATAAATGTATTAAACCAATTAGCAAGTCTGGCTTGGCCTTGTGCTTGACAAGAATTGATTGTTTATTTTATTTTCAGTGTCTTGCATCAGCACATGTCCTTCACACAAAAGAGCCCTCATCAGCACTGCTGACAGGCAGCAAAAAGAATATGGGAAACAAATGCGGCTGTGAAAATTAGTGTGGCTGTATGCAACCACACATCCAGCGGCACCTACAGTGACAAGCCTGGAGAGTCATATTTGTCTATAATACTGTGAGGCGCACCTGCATGTGAACATATAGACAAAACAAACACTGTGTAATGTGTAAGAAACAAAAACATTTTTCATTTAAATGCACTAGATATGTGTAAGAGACAGACAGATGTAAGCCAAACACAGCTAATTTTATGTATAATTGGGGCATAGTGGCAGCCCTCAAAATCCCTTTTAAATATAATGTAGGCAGAAGAATATGCAGCTCCACAAACACACAAGATCCTGTAGCAAGGCACATGCAGCCACCTCGTCTGGTTCCCCTGATTCGAAGAAATTCCACATTAAAGATGGGGGACATAATGTCCCACTGAAAAAAATCCCACTCCCTCCCTTCAGGCCTCCCCCCAAAGGCACTCCTACCAAAACACATTTCCATGTGCAATGAGTGCACAGGCAGTCCGCAAAGGTAGGCAGGTATATAGGCCAGTTTATTTCAATCCTACGACAACAGCTTTAAAATGTAAGAAATATTTTTTCCTTAGTGAATAATGACTAAAAGTGTAAGACACATTTCAAAAACAAGGGTTAAATAGTATTTATAAAAATGTCCACCTTATTATCTGACCCTGTTAAAAAAATAATAATAATTTGCATTCAAATATGATATACTAGTAGAATAGTAGTATAGTAGGTAGTATTTTAAGCTTTCAATTCTCTATTTATATACCAAGACATACATGTACTGTATATATGGTTCATACAGTAAATGCAAAAATATCAGTATTTCAATGTTATATTAATAAATCTACTAACAATAAATCATGTCGGTGCCAAAACTGGCTTTGGATGACATCCAATATGTCAATAACAGGACCAACACACCAGTTCCCTACTGTGTCATTCATGCAGAATGCTCAGGATGCTGTGATAGTCTGTCACATAATAATTGGAGTTTCTTGTGAGATCATCTGAGGTGAACTGAGAAAACTTGTCCCAAGAGTCCCAGTCCCAGTGTTTTTGCCATCAAGAGCTAACATTGGTAACCAGGGAATGGGAAAGCTAACGTGTATATTGATCCATAACTCTGTCTGCTGCCTTTTTCATACTCTGCTGATGTGGTCGAAGGGAGCAGGCTGACCTTGATGCCTGTACGGTGCTTAAAATTGAAAAAGTGGCTTTTGTTGAAAATCTTTTTTAAAAATGTGATATGTATCTTGCAGGCAGAGACTAAATCCTTTTGAAACAAATATTTGCAGTGCAGATGTTCACTCGTGACAAATGTGATATAAGATAACATAATACCACCACCAACATAATTTATTTTGAAAATTGGTTTTGTAATAGGAGCTGTCTCCAATGTGGCGGTGAGAGGGTTAAGCTAAATCCAGCCTGCTCAACTGCACTGAATGTGAAATGGAAACACCGGCTTGGCTGCATTACTGTTTACATTCTATGAATAGGAATCACATGTTTGGTGAAACCAGACTGCTCTGAGGGCTTCTGCAGAGAGAGAAAGGCAGGAAACAGGAGAAGGAGAGAGAGAGGAAAGATCGGGCGAGCAGAGGTGGGAAAAAGAGTGAGAGTAGAGGAAGAAGAGTGGAAAAGATGAAGGGAAACAGCTAGAATAAAGGGGGTGACCAAAGGAACCCTGGCTAGTTTCTCATATGCTAAAGCATTCCTTTTTATCCCATGAAGCAGCTGCATTGAGACACATGGCTCCTGTCAAAGACTGCACGGAAATGTAACACAACAAGGTTAATGTGCAGCTTGATCCCACTTATATAATATTTGCAGTTCAGTGTGTACTGGTCAACTAGAGAGCTCTCATTTTTGGGGCTGCCACATTTCCTTTTTTCAAAACCATAGCGGTCAATAACTGTAGTCTCTTGATGTCTGGCAAAACTCAGCAGTGCCTAGTCCTGACATGTGTCTTATGCTTGTGGATATTCTTACCCCAATTGGTAAAATAAATTGCATATAGATATGCCAGCAATACAATCTACTAATGCGACTGAATCCAGTCAAACAATGTCCCGTTTCTTTCTGGTTTAAATGCTCAGCTAAGGTGATTAGGCTAAATGCCCTGTATAGGGCCACAGCTTGAGAATTATGTTTGCTAACACGGTCACTAATGAAAGTATTCTGATAGCTGGGCTGCGTTAGGGAGTTTTTATTAGTCATTTGAACGTGTGCACCATTGATTAGTACGTATGCCTCGCCAAAATGTGTTAAGGTCTGTGATTTACCAACATCATACAAACAGGCCAGCCGTTCTCTATGGAAAGCCATATGTTAGCTCCAGGTATGGCATTTGGTTACCTCATAAAGTAATGAATGTAAGCCCCTTGTTTTAGAAAGACAGGGTGCGAGGTAGAGAGAGGAATCAAACCGCCATCTTGCCATGATTGAACATTTTCCCTGCTCCATAAAAATCTGCAGCTTTGTTTTCCTGTATTGTTCTCTCTGCAGCTTTTTAATTAATAATGTGTTACTTTTTCACATGAGTGAGCTGACATAGAAAGCCTTTAATTTGTTATTTGCGTCTTGAACCTTTTTGTCTGTTTGGGAATATTTTTGGAATGCTCACTGCATAACAACAGGTCCACAGCAGATTGAGGTCACAGACTACAGGCAGGGCTTGTCAGTTGAATAGCATCTGTCTTTGTTCAGCCCCAAACCACTGTGGAGAATCAATGTGATGGCTACCATGAATGCAGCTGGCCTGTAGCAGACCCTGAGCAAGCAACTATTGTTCTAGTGCACACTGGACAACATTAAAGCAACTGTTTAACCAAAAGGTTTTATGTTTTCACCCTCATGTCAGTAGAAACACCAAGGAAGTTAAGCTATCTTATTTTCAGCTTTCTCCGTTTGTACACATGTGTAACACAAGTGATTGGCACATGCGTTGTTAGCGTTCTGACTATTCATTAGTAATTAGCAGAGATGCTCACAAGTCTCTGAGCAAGAGTCCAAGTCAAGTCTCAAGTCTCTGAGCAAGAGTCCAAGTCAAGTCTCAAGTCTCTCGTGGTTATTACGAATGTTGTATCACCTGCTGCGTTCAATCCAGGTTGCTAATAAAACTTCATAGCTATAAGGAATACTGTTAACCTGTTTTTCATTTACAGAGCACAACCATGTAATGTGCAATGCAATTAATGACTGAGCTAATTAAATACTGTCAGTCAATAAAACTGTGATGTTGCATAATCAACAACAAATCTGTCTGTTTTTAACTTACAGAGCACAACCATGTAGCCTAATGTACAATGCGTCTACAATTAATGACAGCTTATAAACTACTGTAAGTCAACAAACCCTGTTGAGTTTCAAACCCAGTGTAAAGTTAACTAAATAATACTGTAAAGTTACATGGTCAACAATAAAGCTGTAACATGTTTTTAACTTACAGAGCACAACCATGTAATGTGCAATGCAGTTAATGACAGCTTATAAACTACTGTAAGTCAACACATCCCCCAGACTCTCAAAACAATAAACTGTAACCTGTTTTTAACTTACAGAGCACAACCAAAGTGTGCAATGCAATCAATGACAGCTTATAAACTACTGTAAATCAACACATCCCCCAGACTCTCAAAACAATAAACTGTAACCTGTTTTTCACAGAGCACAACTATAATGTGCAATACAATCAATGACAGCTTAAACTACTGTAAGTCAGCACACCCTCCAAACTCTCATACCAGTGTAATGTTATAACGAAATAAAACTGTAAGGTTAGGCTACATGATCAACAATAAACTGTAACCTCTTTCCAGCCAACGGCAATAATTAACGTGATGGCAGCCAGCAGGACGTAAATAATTACGTTAATCGACCACCACAAGTTAACAAATGCTCGTTCATCTTTTCATAACGAACGACAGTCAGAGCAAACCTCTCGTAGGTCATAGCTGAAGCAAGAAGCAAGCTAACGTTAGATGGCCAATGCTGAGCTGGTGGTGTTTACTCACCACATATTTGCGTTCAGCGCTTCTTTGTTTGGGTCTTTTGTTGTATGAAGTTTTAAAGCCAAAGGTGTTTGTTGTCCTCTCTCACGTGCGGCCGCGCAGCAGATGTTACGTAGGCAGGTTATAGGTAATGGAGAGAGGGAATACGGCAAGCTCATCAGACGTGTCCTAAAAAATAAACATTGTTCAAGAGTCTCGCACCTCGAGTCCGAGTCGAGTCTGAAGTCTTTTGAGGACGAGTCTCAAGTCGAGTCTGAAGTCACTGTGTGTGCGACTTAAGTCGCACTCGAGTCTGAGTCTCTAACTCGAGTCCCCATCTCTGGTTACTAGTAGATCGACATTTTGGTAAATGCACTGCTTTCTGGACGAGAGTTAAACAAGAAGATTAATACCACACAGTATGTCTGTACAGTAAATGTGAAGCTACAGACGGAAGTTGGATATCTTAGCTTAGTATAAAGACTGTAAACGGAGGGGAACAGCTAGCCCGGCTCTGTCCGTAGATAACAAAAATCCACCTACCAGCATCTTTGAAACTCGCTAATTAACAGGTTATATCACATTTGTTTAATTTGTACAAAAACTGAATGTAAAAACAACAAATGGTGGAGTCTTGTCATCACTTTGTATTACTTTGAGACTCCAGGAAGTGATTGTGCCCAGGCAAAAGATACTCCAGCAAATAAAATCCCAATGTGTGTTGTTTTTTTACACAAACAAATAAAACTTGGTAATTATTGAGATTTAGAGATACTCCTAGGTAGATTTTAACTTTGCCAGTGAACAGATCCAGGCTAGCTGTTTGTCATAGTCTTAGTGCTAAGCAAAGCTAACCATCTCCTGGCCCTAGCTTCATCTTCAGTGTACAGACATGCGAGTGGTATCGACCTGATCTTATCATCTAACTCTCAGCAAGAAAGCAAATATTTCCCCAAAGCTTTTTTCAGTGAAGTACTCCATCTATCTGTGTAATCTGAAACAGCTGTGTACTATGACATGCAGTAAGCTAAAGCTTCTTTTTCTTAGCTTTCTCCAGAACAATATGTTTGGCAAATGGTTTGTTCTGACTAGTCCTTTAATCTTTAGTGGAGTTTTGCACTCATTTGATTTTAATTTCACCTGCAGTATATTAGAAGACAATAAGACTTCATTGCCTGTGGCTTCAATGGAACTCTTCTTTAAGCGGTTTGTTTAAACTATTTGTTGCACAAAAAATGTCTGTTATTATTCACCCACTCCCTTATACCAAAAGGCACAATTTCAGGCATGAGAAGTGGTAGCATTTTCCCATAATGAGTATATAATATAAATGTTTCCCCCAGTTTTAACATCCCACAGGTGTAAACATGGCAATGGTGTGTTTTCCAAAGCCCCTGCAAAAGGAAGACCCCCTGCTGCTGTTGTTCATTGTCGTCTTGCTCTCTGGAGCCTTTAAACCTCAACTATGTGATTTTCCGCTCCTCTTTCTCTGTGATAAACCCATGATTGACAGCTTCCAGTGAGATGGATAGATTTCCAGGCACAGAGAGTGAAGTGGGAGTGCGAATGGAGGGGCGGGGGGTGAGGGGTTACAGATATGCTGTCGATCTGACAATGAAAACTAGTGATTCACTGTAGATTCACAGTGTTGAGACTGAGTCAGTTGCCACTAATGAAGGCTACTGGTACAAGTAGTGACCTAGGATTTAAACTCAGTGTGTGTGTGTTTTCTATATCATTGTGTTTGTTAAGGTTAGGCATCCACATATGGATGTGGATTTATGCACATGCCATGTTAATCTACCTAGCACTGAAGCACAGCCTTTCCTGAAGTAATTTTTCTTTTATTCTGCTTTACACCCAGGGACAAAGTATCTTTGATAGATATGTAACATCTGTCTCTGGTTGCAACTCAGCACGTCCTTTGTATCTTTGAATTGAAATCCTCTAAAGAAAGTAGGATTTATTGCTTGCATCCAGACCATGATATGCTCTGTATTTTCAACTTCTCAAGGTTTGAAAGGAAATCTTTTAGTTTGTTTTGTCTATATTAGACTTTCACCATGCCAGTGAGCCTTATAGTCAGTTATTCTACGTACAGGGTTGCAGGGGCTGGAGCCAATCTCAGCTGACATCGGGCGAAAGGTGGGGTACACTCTGGACAGGTTGCCAATCCATTGCAGGGCCACACACAGACAACTAACCAGTCACACTCACATCTAAGGAGAATTTAGGAGCACCCGGAAAGAACCCACGCAGACACGGGGAGAACATGCAAGCTCCACACAGAAAGGCCGGGCCAAGCGGGGTTTGAACCCGCAACTTCTTGCTGTGAGGCCACAGTGCTATCCACCGGAACACCGAGCCGCCCCTAGATAATGAGATTGTGAGTTATAATACTATTCAATATTGAAAAATAATATAAAATACATATATAGAAAATTAGATTCACTAAGTGTCAGATTTTAAACTAAAGTAATAGATAAAAATGTACCTAAAATTTTGATTAAAAAAGGAATAATTTAGGTGCAAATGTAGGATCACCAACATTACTACCCAGAAATGCAACAAGTCGAGCTTTTTGCTCTTGACAATGCCCCTTTAAAAATATATAAATATAACAGCTGCAGTGGGAGTCCACTCGTGTTTGGCTCAGAGGTCTAGGGGTGGTGATTTGTTTCGACTGTTGCCCCTTCATCCCAACATCATCAAGTGTCTATTAAGCTCCCGTTTGGCTCTGCAGCTGTGCGACTACAATTCAAGGGGGAGCAATTTGTTTTTTTACAAATGGATTGTTTATACAAGGATAATCATCTTTGTTCCACAAATGCCTTTTCTCTAGACTGATGCATGCGTCAACAAAGTTAATTCATACACATGCAACCGTAACCCCAGGGGACTGTGACTGTGCTTCAAAATAAACACTTTTATTGTTTGGATGTCTGCAACATTATGAAATGACAAAACCGTGACATCTGTGTTTTCTATTTTGGGGCATTCCCCAAGGTCATGTCTTAAAACTAGTAGTGGAATTCATTACTACTGGCACAGTTATTGGATCTAATTGAAGCATAAAAATACCTTTGTACTCTAATGTCATACAATAGATACAAATGCAGTCACAGCAAACCCAGTTGCTGGGTATGCTCTGTGTCCTTGCATTGGACTTATAAAATTTCACAATTAGGAAAATCTGAAAATTGGGATTATTAATATTTTTTTTATTTAAAGACAGCTCTTTATCCAATAGCTGTAAATATTTATAATGTATTAATTGTTTTTGTCAGCACCCTATATGACCTTTAAACTTTTGACCTCCACAGTATCAAGGTAGCAGTTTGATTACCATTAAACTGTTTCCTATCAAACCCCTTTGCCCCAAGTATATGTGTTTAGGACCTGTTCAGGCATCAGATGCATGACTGTCTGCTGTCCTACTATATGCAGTTCATACAGGTCCCTACTGGCAATGCAAACACAAAAGGGCATTTTGACTAGTTGAATAAAAGAGCCTATTGTGTGAGACATCAGCGCTCTATACTTTTCAGGTGTCACCCGTGTTTCACATGCTTAGAGTGGAGTGCATTACTGTCTAAGTCATCGAAGCAATTACCGGTACATGTCCCGTACCTGACAGCTGTCTTGGTTTTCTTATAGCTGCCAGTCCACATCCCCACACTACACATTGAAAAGAGCAACAGGGCTAAAATTGCTTTCTGCTTATGGATGTGTCCTTGCACCCGTTAAAAGGATGTTAAAAGCAAATGTATAAAGCATAAGCAGATTAGAATTCACGGTCTGTGTGTGTGTGTGTGTGTGTGTGTGTGTGTGTGTGCTAAAGAAAAGGGTTTATCTAACTATGGCTCTTCAGACAGACTAATGACTCATCAATGATGTCCCTGTTTTTTTGTTTTTTTTTCATCTGTTTGGCGAAAAGCTCTGAGTGAGACCTAAAAACTAAAAATCTTGCTATGGTAATCAGCACAATAAAAGATCAGAGCTAGTGCCTTAAAGATTTATGTGTGTGTGTGTGTGTGTGTGTGTGTGTGTGTGTGTGTGTGTGTGTGTGTCAGCTTGGGTTTGTGTGTGACTGTGTGTGTGTGTGTGTGCCTGTGATGCATGTGTTTTTCCTCAAGCACCAGCTCAATCTGTTCTCCGTCCAGATGGGACACTTCACCTTAACAAGAATGGCAGATGAAGAGAGACAACGAGACAGACAGAGTTTGTGCCTGTAAATGTGCTGTTCTGGCTGTGTCTGCGTGTGCGAAGGTTTCTGGGAATGTTTTTGTGTGTGCCAGCCTGTCTGCAGAACAAACTCCTTTACCATGAAGCTAGCGATTCGTTCCCTAAGTGGCTCCCATCATAGCTGGCATTGTTTCCCCAGAGTGACACAGCTAAAGCTTAATGGGCCTGTTGATGGTGTACTAAAGCTTGGTGTTAATTATAACGCCATGCTCTGGTGAACACAGTCACATTAACATCAGCATAAGCAGCACTGTTAGGCTGTGTCCTAGGGAATAAAGTGAGAATGCTGAGTCAGCCAGCATTTGAATTGGACAATTGTACAAATCCAGAATAAGGATCATGCCCTCATCTCTATTGATGTGATATTGGCTTAATGTATGGGTTTTGTTGATTGTTTTCTTGTTATGATACTGCTGTCTTCACAGGGGAACAATCCCACTGCATATTAGTTGTGATGCCATGTGGTTTATTTCTGTGAGCAAGAAGGGAACTGGGAGATTTGTGTGACCTCCTTTGTTTTATTTGTCAAATACTGATGAGCAGAGAGGCAGGATTTGTAGAAAATCTTTTTTCCCGGAGTGCAGTAAGAAAGTGTTAATTGACTTATTCTTGACCATTGACGGTGCCGTGATGAAAAGACATTCTTGTCCTTTCTTGCATCAGTTTCACCTGATTTCAGCCTAAGTTCACATGGTCGTCGATGGCCTAAAGATATAGAATCAGTGTGTATTATAGGGATGGGGATCGAGACCCGGATCCAAAATTTCTCAAAACCTGAAAATCTATAAAGTTCGAGTTTATCGATACTGCTATCGAGACTTGCGGGCTATGATGTAACGTTATGACCCGAGCGTCAAATGTGATTTAATTTGAAACGCAATGGACAAGAAAATCATCAGGCTGGGGTACAGTCTCTGCCGGCTCCTACACACACACACACACACACACACACACACACACACACACACACACACACACACACACACAAAGTGGCAGCAGCAGAGCTGCGCCGTCGCGGCGGAATACGGTGAGGGTGAAGTTAGCTCCAAACTACCGTAACGTTAGTTGATGACAGCGACGCTCGTTACTGTAAGTACGTGCAATAAAACCTTTGCAAGTAAAAAGACAATACTTTATCAATATCAATACACCTGTCTGTAAGGTAACGTTAAACATGTAGAAAGGGTTAATTTAATCATCTCTGTCCTCAGTATCTCATCCTGTATGTTTTATACAAGCACAGCTAACGCTAGCTTGGCATTAGCCAAAACTTAAAAACAAGCTAATAGAAAGCTGTCTGTCTGGAGCACAGACTGATCTGTAGTCTCAAAAACTCAGCTGCTGGCTGAGACAAACCAGCCGCTCCTCCTCCTACCTGGTAACTTACCTGCAGCCAGCGAGAGAAGAGGGACTGATACAGATTGATGTTATTCTTTCTAAACTTCACTCACTACTTGTGATGTCAGATAAAGTTATTGAGTTACTTTGCTTTTGTCTAGAAACAACATTTAGCTGTATTTAAAATATTAAATAAAAAAAAAACAGGCAGTTAATATGTACACCTCAATATGTTTTTTTATCGTAAGTGATATGTCATCTCAATATATAACGTTATCGCACATTGAATATTTTCCTCATACCATGCAGGCCTACCTCATGCCCCTTGGGTCTGGTCTTACCAAATAACCATCACTAAATAATAGTAAAGTATGGATAGTGGTATCGATAAAGAATCGGATCATTAAGCAGTCTCAATAAGGGTATCACTATCAATAAAAATTAACAATCCCCATCCCTAGTATTCAAAGAAGTTTAATGAATGTGTGCCTTGTAGTTTATATAATTCAACACCAGTCATATGGAGCTGAACTATTGAAAATTACAGGAGGTACATGAGGTTCATCACGCCAACAACAGGCCTAATTTATCTCCACTCTATCAAATAAGATAACCAGAGGAAGACGACTATAAATAACCAGATAAACCGGATGTGGGGGGAAGGTGATGAGGGGAGGCAAGGACAACCTTTATGACCTTATGATGACAAGCAAAACCATTGCCCCCTCGGCTTATCCACTCAAGGTACAAATATGGCACCTCATGAACCTTTAGCCTTTGTGTGAACAAGCTGAGGAACCAGTGGCTTTGCTTGTCATCACAAGGCCATGAAGGTTGTCCTTGCCTCCCCTCATCACCCTCCCCACCACATCCTGTTTCTCTGGTTATTTCCATTTGTCTGCCCCTGGTTATGAACTGTTTGATACAGTGGAGATAAATTAGGCCTATTGTTGGCATGATGAAACAGAACCTCATGCTCGCTTCCTCGCTCTGTGGTAGCTTGCCTCTGAATTCTCTCTCCTTCTCTCTTTACCCCTTACATGGCTGTATGATAACAACCACATAAAGCATCTGATAAATAGCAGCCAAGGTGAATATTGGAGGAGGACATTATTTGCGTGTGCACACGTACGCACAGCTTTCTCATAAACCAATACCTCAAATGTATACTCACACACACACACACACACACACACACACACACACACACACACACACACTGCTCGTTGCCATTTATCAGCGTAATATCAGCATGACTGGCCGCAAGCAGCTATTTTTTTCTTTTCCAGATAATGAATTTTGTAACAAAGCCGCCGCATGCATATAACTACTTCTTCAGTTGAGTGCCTTTCCCAAGCACTTAGCTGCTGCTCAAATCATGTTTGCTTTGAACACAGCTCAGTGTCGAGGCATGGTTTCTGCTGCAGCAGAAGGGAGGAGACTTTTGGTAGTGCAAATGAGTTTGAGCCTTTGAGCTCCATTTCTGTCTTTATAAAGTCCTGTCTTCAGCTTGTCCTTTGCTGGTTCATGAGATTATGGGTGGCTGTGTAATGCTTTCTTCTCAATGCAGCTGGATGCACACTACCGAGTCTGGATAGTGTCATAGCACAATAAAGTAATTACAAACGGGCAGTGGATGCCAGAGTTAACTTAATATACCTCAGTATGAGCCATTAAATAGATTCAATTTTAGGACAGGTCAGCATGATGTTTTGACAAGCTGTGAATTTTATTACCTATTGATTGAACTGATTAAGCTCCATCAACACATTTTATAACAGCAACATGCGCAATAGTAGAGCTGCAACAACTAGTATATTAATCAATTAGTAAATTGACACAAAATTTATTTATATACAAAACTATTTTGCTTATCGACTAATCGTTTTTGAAGCAAAGATGACAAATACTCCCGTGTTTGATTTTCTTAAGTACTTTTCTCTCTACATCTTTAGGTTTGAGACTGGTGAATGTCAAATTATTATTGACTAAATAATTAACTTAATTAATAAAAATTATAAAATAATTAAAATACACTGAACACAATCTTTTGGCCGTCTCCATATTGGACATAGCAGTGTCTGTACTGAATATCCAGCTGTCTAGGGTAGAATAGAAATATAATGCTGTTTTGTTGTTGTTTGTGTGTTTAAAGTTGCTTTAATTTGAGTAATAGGTGTTGTGTCTGGAATGCAGTTGAAAAACCAGGAGGCTGGATCTTCGGTTACTGGATAAATTTACTGATGCTCACTCATTTCGCGCTCAGAATTTCCTCACTTTGAAATTGTGCGTTTTAAACCTTGGAAGAAGCCAAAGTGTCTTTAGGTCTTAATAATGTTAGTGTCCTCTGTATCTGCTGCCCTTTTTTTGGTAACGTGAGTTCAACTTTAGTTGTCTGAACGTAGTCATCTTCATGTATACAATGACCTAAGCTTCAGAGAGGTCACTCCGGAGTTTAGATCCTGTCCCAAAGGTGAGAAGTACTTCCTGATTAGTCATAACCAGTAAAACCCAGTCATCAGTAAATCCTGCATAACTGGCGCAAAGGGAGACAAGGGTAGTCTTTCAGGAACAACCTCACCTAATGAAATTGTCACTGTCATCTATCTGGGGTCGTACAGTTTAATACTGTATCTTCACGGGGGCTGTTTTGTTTCTTTTAAAGGGTAGCGAGCCACTGCGAGCTACGCTCACATGCCACTGAATCAGCGTGAGTGGGGAGGAGGGGTGTTGGTGATTTCTCATGTCAGTGGTTTTAAGGCCTCCCTGAGGAGACAGCTTGTTATGCAGGCTGCAAGGTGCTGAGATTTGGACAGCATGTAGAAAGAGGGGGGGTATCAATTTTCTTGTTTAGCTCGAGCCCTGTTTTCACTGTCCCACTTTTTTTCCCAATTTTTGTTGGGATCATGCTTTAAAAGTTGGAATGTCCTTGGAGTTAAGTGTTTATTGCTTGTAAGTCAAGCTGATCTTACCATAGAAGCCATATACAATGAAGAAAGTAAACAGTGAGCTGGATAAGGATAGATGGAAGTAAAATGCATGAGGAAGAGTTGAAACACATAAAGTTGTTGCAGAAATGCAGAGCTCCTCTGATTTACAAGTCCTCTTTCTGTGTCTTCTCTGCTGCTGTGCACCTGCCTCTCCTTCTCTCTGCTGTTTTCTTCACTCCATTGATTTTTACTTCTTCCCTAACGGTCAGCCAACCTCTATTTTTTTACTCCCGGCACATGCAGTCACTCCTCTTCCTTTCATATGGCAGGAGGAATCATGTGTTAAAGGCTGCACTAAGGAGGCCCAGTCCACAGAGTCTGAGCAGTTGAATAGTACAAGAACGTGTGTGTTTGTGTGTGTGTGTGTGTGTGTGTGTGTGTGTGTGTGTGTGTGTTAGTGATGTTTCTACTGAATCTGCACAGGCCAGTCTGTCTTACCTGAAGCCAATATCTCATGACTGATTTAGTTAAAATCAGACTGTTCAAAAGTTAAATAAAGTGGAAGTTCCTAATTAGAAGGCTATTTAATTTGCAACTGTAAATACTCATACACACTGTATCTTTTTCTCCTTCATGCAGGTAATTGGCCAGCTTCCGTGGGATTTGATGTCACCTTTAGATTGGTTCAACTGAAGATGGAAACACTGGAGTCTGAGCTGACCTGCCCAATCTGCCTGGAGTTGTTTGAAGATCCCCTGCTCTTGCCCTGTGCCCACAGCCTGTGCTTTAACTGCGCCCATCGCATCCTGGTGTCTCACTGCTCCACCAGCAAGCCCCTCGAGTCCATCTCGGCCTTTCAGTGCCCCACTTGTCGTTACGTCATCACGCTGAATCACCGCGGCCTGGAGGGCCTTAAGCGCAATGTGACGCTGCAGAACATCATTGACCGCTTTCAAAAGGCCTCCCTTAGCGGCCCCAACTCCCCCACTGAGAGCCGGCGCCTGCAGCCGCAGCGGCCCTACACCGCCACCATTAGTGGCACAATAGCAACGATTGGCGGTGGTGGTGGCACAAGTGGAAGCAGCGCCCGCGGCAGCCCGGCGACTTCCAGCCACTCCCACCCGCACGCCAATCACACCAATCACGCCAACCACACCAACGCCAACCACAGCCCAGCTGTTGTTGCTAAAATGGATCCACGCATCAGCTGCCAGTTCTGTGAGCAGGATCCGCCACGTGAGGCTGTCAAGACGTGTGTCACGTGTGAGGTATCGTACTGCGACCGCTGCCTGCGCGCGACACACCCTAACAAGAAGCCGTTCACCAGCCACCGCCTGGTCGAGCCGGTGCCGGACACTCACATCCGCGGCCTGACCTGTCTGGAGCACGAGAATGAGAAGGTCAACATGTACTGCTTGGTGGATGACCAGCTCATTTGTGCCCTCTGCAAGCTGGTGGGGCGCCACAGAGAGCACCAGGTGTCCTCTCTCACTGAACGCTTTGATAAGCTCAAGGTTAGTCCTCCATGTCCTTTTCAGTTTATAAAGCACGTGACAAGGTCATATCAGCAACAATTTCAAATGTTGCTCCTATTTTATATTGTTTTACTTCTGTGTTACTGAAACAAGGTAAGTCACCATGTGGAACAAGATTTGATTGAAAAAGACTGATGATTTCCAGTTGAGCTTTGAAGCTATTCCCATTCTCACAAAGAGGTTCTCATGTATAGCCTGCAACATTCAATATGATATCTTTGTTTGCACTTTTCAGCAAAATCTTTAATCCATCCATTCCTACCTTGGGGATGTTCATTCTGTGCATTTATGTTGACTACGAACTTTCAGTACTGCCACAGTTGCGTCATATGCACTCACACAAGCCTTTGTTCAGCAAGAAGGGCAGAAAGACAGACCACAAACAGAAAGAGTGAGAGACAATTGGGATGGTGTGCTGGTGAGAAGGGCAGAGAGAGACGGAGCGCAATAGGGAGGCCGTCATTATAATAGTCGATGAGCTGGCATTCCCTGTAGCCACTGAGCTTTCAGTGGCTCTGCGTAAAGTCCAGGACTGCTGAATCAGGGTGAAAAACAACAGAGAGAGGCACTAGCTGGAGCTAAATCCAAAACTAAAGACCTAAAGCAGCCGGCTGCATCTGCTGGCCTAAAAACATTTACCATGAGTGTGTTGGTCTTTTGAATATTTATGTACCTCTTTATGCACCATTTTTCAAAAAGAAAAAAAAATGAAACATTACCTCAGAGGATTGCAGTGTAATTGATTTTACACTAGCATGAGTAAGATTAATTGAATATTTAAGGTGGATTATAATTTTTGGATTGCTTCTGTGAGTAATATTCAACTCTCATAGGAAGGGAACAGTTTTAAGTTTGTTACCTCAATAATAATTATGTGTATCAGCTGTTTCCTGCACTGACACGATGCTCGAGCAAAGTTAGTGGGTCATAATATAACAGTAATAATAGCCAATGCAGTAACAAAGTTACAGAGACTGTGTGTTCAAGAAGCACTGCATGGGCTACTTAATAAACTGCAAAGTCATGTAGATTAACTAAATTCCATTGATGTTTTCTGTCTCCAGTGTGCAAGGGTGTTGCCTTGGTTTGATTGTGTCAAATGAATTGACGATGAGATGATGATGAGAACCTGAGAAACACCTGAGAAAGCACTACATTAGCAGTTTTAGGGCCTTTATCTGTAGAGTGGTGCGTGTTTGTAAGTTGATGTTCTGTTTCTCAAAGAAAGTATATTTTATTGTTCTCACATTTGGGCTTTTCACTCTACATTACAAAAGTGTGTATGTAGGAATATATGTTAGCGACATTTCAAGAGACATTATTAACCAGAGGTGTGGACTTGAGTCACATGACTTGGACTCGAGTCAGAGAAGAGTCACAAAAATGATGACTCGGCAAAATCAAAGAAGACTAGCAACTCAAGTGTGACTTTAACACCAATGACTCTTGACGTCACTTGGACTTGAGCCTTGTGACTTGAGCTGACTTGACACTCCTCATGCCCATATATAAATTATGATATAAAAAACTGCACAGCACATAGCGCTGTGCTATTAATTAAATTTTAACCTCAATTACGACTTTGGCTACCACTCAGGGTGCAAACTACAGGGGGAGCCAGGGAGAGCTTAGCCAATAAGACATGAACTCTCTAAAATATTGACAGTATGCTTTTTTGCCATTAATTTCTGTATTTCTGTATCATCATGGGTCTTGCATAAAATTAGGAGCGTCTGGCTTCTTCCAGCCAGAGGGAACAATCACCGACCATCCGAAGCGCGCCCGGCCGCTCCACAATCTATTGTCCCTGGCCCTGTTAGCCCCAACACCCCACTCCCTCTCCAGGCGAGCTGTGAACAGTTTGCGGACATCTGGCTGGATAAATTTTACTCATAATGCAAGCACAACAGCTGGGGGCTCGCCGCAGAGCCACACAACTTTCTAAATTCATCCATCTTGTATTTCAGCGTTCTCTAACGTAAACTCATTAACTAACAGGCCCTGTTAACTAACTAAGAAAGTATTACATTTTAAAAGTTCAATTAACGTTTCCTAAGTCGATGAGTAATCCTGTTAAATAATTGTGATCTCAATATTGACCAAAATAATTAGCAGCCCTACATGAACATTTAATTCAATTCATGAAATTATAGATTATTTGTTGTGTGAAACTGCGCCTCTGCCTCTTTCTGTGCAGGCTAACGCTTCGTTCAATAATTTTTTTTATTTTTAACTTGAAAAAAATTATGAAATGGTTTTAAATTTGTATGACATGTTTAGGACTTGAAACTCAAAGTTTAGGACTTGGACTTTACTTCAACTTGTTGGTCTTGACTTGAGACATGACTTGGCCGTCATGATTAGTCTGAACTGGGGACTCGACTTGGGACCTGAGTGCAAAGACTTGAGACTTACTTGTGATTTGTAAAATGATGACTTGGTCCCACCTCTGTTATTAACAGTCCATGTGCAATAAAAATCCATCTCATTGGGTCTCAGGACGAACACAACAGCAGTAGCGATGTTCTTGGCAGCACAGAACATCAGTTTTATTTCAGTTCATCTTCTGTATTATTGATGATTCAAGAGTCCAGAACTTTCTCACTTTGAGTTTTGCACCAACATGTCAGCAAAATTTCACCTGCTCACCACCTCTCATCGACTCAACCCACAGGCGCGTGGAGTTTATTTTCACAAGCATTTACCCCTGTTCACCTCCCCCACTTCTGCCATGGCATTCTGTACAGACTGTGGGAGAGTTTACTGTAAGTAGCTAGCTCTCCCCCTCCTTTCCTCTCCACTTCATGGCTGGCTGTGGTTCTTTAGAAAGTTCCCCAGCCAGAGCTTTGAACTTTCTTGACTTTGAAATCCCCAATCTACCCCAAATCTGGGAGGAGACCAGCCCCAGTCCAAGCTCCAGCTCAGCTCACCAGTGGCTGTGGCAGCTAACTTATAATCTTCTTCTCTCTCATGGCAAGGCGGAGGAGAGGAAGTCCTATTTGTGCATAGCTAATCAGGGAAGATGTAGGTCAAAAAGGAAGGGGGGGTCTTCCACGGCATTTTCTTTTTCCTCTGTTTCTTTTTCTGTCCAAAACTAATATTCTTTAAAGCTCTTGGTTGATCCGCTTGTCAATACCACTAAATGATTGCACTGAGTTCCCTCTGTTAGACCCCTGCCTCACTCAATTTGATCTTTGACCTCTGGATTACCTTTCACATTATTTCCTCTGTCTGCTGTGTATGCTGGGAGCTACTTTGTCACTAAATGATTTCTCACACATTAAGGAAAAGGTAAGCTTCCCTTGGGCTATGAGGGTGGATATTTCAGAGGAGAAAGTGCCAACAAGTGCCAGCACTGTAAAAGACCAAGTGTGGCACAGCTGAAACTATAGGGAAGTGAGTAATTCCCAAGGCAGCAGTTAAGCAGAGCTGTTCCCTCAGAAGCAAAGACATTTGTGTCTTATAATTGGCACACTGTGGTAATAGTGTTTTACTTAGATATTCTTAAAAGACTACAGCTTAAAGGTACTACACTCTAGATTTTTATTTGTTTTACACAATCACTGAAACCGCTTCCAGCTAAGATACATTCTGATGTAGCAGTGAATGTTTCATCACCTGCTGCTTTGGAAGTGTGTACTACCGGCTCATTAGAGTGTTATTTAGGTAAATTCTGTTGCAGCTTTCAGAGGAGCTCGCGTTGTGTGCTCTCAGCATAGGATTTTAGTCTGACACATGTGAAAGAAGAGGAAAGAGAGCCAGCAAGGAGCAGATGAGGAAGAAGCAGGACAAAGACTTAAGGAGATGGAGAAATGGTGATGAATGGATCCTACCATAAGGATAAGAAGTCTTCTTTTCTGCATTACTTGCAGTTAATTTACTGACTGCCCAGCTCTTGAGGGTTTGTAGTGTGTGTGCTTTAGCAAGTTCTAATGAGCTGACATGGAGGCAAAGCCGATATCAGACTTGCTGACATTTGTGATGCTCAGAGCGACACTTGAAGTAAGCGGTAGATGAACTTGAAGACTCTGGATCTTCAGCTCTCGGTGGCTTTGCATGTGCACTAAACCTACAGCAATGGGGCTTATCGTGGCGCATGTGTGTTTGTGTGCGTCTCCAAGGACTTGACAGGTCTCGCGCATACTTGTACCAGATGATCGTCTGTTGTGTACAAGAATGAAGAAATATGCAAAACATTTTCAAGCAATTATTGGATTAATTCCTGTTATGGAAGAGGCAAGTCATAGCATACTGAAACCAACTCTTCCCCTCTGACATTTTTGCTCTCCAACTCTCCTCTCTCTTCATTTCCTTCAGTCCCTCCAGCCCTGCTTCTTACCCTTTATCCGCACCGTTTTCTTCCTTCACCCCCCTCACCCCTCATATCTTCTACTTTTCCCCCATCTAAGCTCCTTAAGGCACTGTCTAACTCTTCTCTGTGCAATGTGTGCATCATGTCTGCTCCTGCTGCTGACTCCACTCCTGCTGTATTTACACCCATTTGCTTTGCTAAATCCAGAGGCGAGTTTGTGCATGTGTGCGTGAGCAATCACACAATCACACAAATGGCGTGCGCATTTAATCACATCCACACCCACAAACTCACTTATACTTAAGTATTTTCTGACTCTCTTCACACAGGCAGATACAGACAACGTACACAAACTAGAGTGCAGCACACCTAATCTGATTGTACGACAAACACTGGCAGTAATGATTTTAAGAGGAAATTAAAAGGCTGCGATGTCAAGTACTCAAGCAAGCTGAATTCTTCGCGCACTCCCAACTCTCTCTTCCTCAGACACTCACAATTTTCATATTATTTTCCCTCACACATAGACTCCCACTTCCTCTGCTGCTGTCCTCCCTCTCTGTCTCTATATTTCTAACACTTTCTCTGTTTTGCATATGGGCACACAAACATCATCTTCCCACCTGCTTTCTGTCACTCTGTTTCCCTCTCTCCTCCCTCTCCCTCATTTGGCCCCTGGCCAGTCTGTCTTGTTTTAGGTAACACCACTCCTCTCCGCCCACATACCCACATACACTGCTGCAGCATTGCTGGTGAGAGGAAGACTTATAGCCCTCCAGTGTGTTTGTGTGTAGGAGGGTTTATGATTGCCTTCAAATATGTGTGCCTGTGTGAAGTATTTACAGGTGTGTGTGTGTGCGTGTGCCTGCAAGCACATGTGGGTGTGCATGTGTGTCGAAGCAGATGCTATTAGGTCTGACATGTGTGGAGTGATTGGGAGCTGAGTGTGTGATGCCAGGGGAAATCATGGCTCTATCTGGAGAACAGTGTGAGATGGAGCACACTTAGTCATGCTGACGAAACCATCGAGGATGTAGAAAGCTTTTAGTGTCTGTGTGCGCCACTTCTCGGGCTATACGTGCGTGAACATGCTTATCAGGAAGTCTGCCTGAATGTGTGCATTCAGCAAGCGCCTATACTTAACGACACACACAAGCACTGCCTGTCAGTGCATCATGCATGGGTTTTGAATATATGTCACGCCAGCCCATCATAAAATTTAGTGGGTCATGAAATAAAGAGCTTATCAAATCACTCCCAGCCACTGCATCATGCATATGCACAATTTATGCAAAAAGAAAGTGGAAAGCTTTTAGGAGCTTTGTGTCAGCAATAATACAATGCAATGCAGAAAGACAGATTTAACCAACATTACTCATCTCTGAGTTTTGTGTGTATGTTTGAGTGCGATGTACAAATGTATCCATTCCAATTTAGCCACTATCCATCGATGCCTCTCTTCACTTTTCTTCCATGAAATGAGAGCAGGGTCACATTTGTAGCTGCATCCTTGTTATTTTCATTTCAGGCAGCTATGGCACCATACTAATATTCACTGCGGTTCTCCGGTACAAAAGATCTATTGAAACAGATCAACTATATAGTACAATCAAAGTGCGCTCAGAAGGTGTATATCTGTAAATCAGTGTGGTTCATATTTTTTTTAAATAGAGGTTGATTGCTCAGCACAGCTACATAAAACTGTCTATAACGTCTTATATTTAACTCTATTTTCTCTGTAATTTATACTTCATAATTTACTTACTCAATAAAAAGTAATGTTTAAAGGTCTGATTTATCCCACAGCCTTTCCGGCTATGAAATATGTGTGCTTGGTCTGCGAGTCTTATAAGAATGTTGTTATCTAGGGAATTTTAGTGTCCTGGACTAAATATGTTTTGGAGCGGGGGAAGGGTGTTGTTTTCCCAAGGATACAAATCCTGTGTAAACTTTTACTCAGGATCTTTTAATAAAGATTTTTTTTGAAAATGGTCAACTTCAAAAGCACTAAATATCAGCACTAAATATTTCCAGCCATAAACCTCTGTAGCCTGTATCTCTCAGTATTCGCGTTCAAAATCCCTGCTGGTTGAACCCAGCTAGATTTTCCTTACTGTCTTTCTTTTTCATTCGCCTTTTTGCCACCTGTTTTTTTCTGTGTTTTTAAGGCTTAAAACTGGAATTCGGGCACTTGAAGGCTTGTGCTGTGTGTATTTTAGCGTAAAGCTGTAAGAAGCTGACAACATAGCAAAGCTTTGCTGAGCCTCTGACACTTTTGACACTCAAGGAAAATCATTTTAACTAAGCAGCTGATAAATACAACTTTTGGATCTCTTTGACGTTTACCATGCACAGATACACTGTATATACTTGCAATGCGTTCATGTGCCCCAGAAGGAGATTTTTGTATGTTGTGTTTGTTCTTAGAATGTGTGCTGTACCACTTTATTTTTTTACAGTAGCTGTATTTGTGTATGTTTGTCATAATGCATGGGAGATTGCTTAAGTCATTATTATTTGTGTAGTTTAGTCAGGTGGCTGGCAGCTACACACCACGACACCAGAGGATTTACAATATTCAACAGAAACTCATCTTCCTATGCTGCATTTTGATTCCAACCTCTCATATAGTGCCTGTAATATCTGATGAGTAAGCACTTCCTAGTATTAATCTGCAACAATCCATCGCACAGATCACATTTATATGAGGGGGAGGGAGGGGCTTTGTTTGAGGAAACTGATGACACATGCTGTTTATGAACATTACAATGAGGCTTGATTTAGGAATTACATTTCAGTGTCTCAGGGAGATTTGAGAAAATAGTAAAAGCTTGATAAAATCCACTAATTTTAATCACACAAGAGATTTTTCAGTCAAAAGGAAAAATCACAGGTGCCTGGGTCTTCCAGAAGTTATTTTAGTTTGTGGCTCAGGGGCAGTGGACAAAATAACAAAGCATAACAGGAATATTTATACAGACTCTGGAATGTCAGTCAGCATCCAACTTCTGAATTTCTTGATGGCGTATATACAGAAGAATGTAGCCCATGTGTGAAAGCGCATGTATTTGTATATTCACAAAGGCTGATGGCACGTTCAGTATTTTCTCCTTTGTTATATGTTTTGGTGTCTGTGCACATGCTGCCTTTTTGTGTGCGCTTTGTGTGTTATGAGTTCTGTGTTCTGTTGTGAGGCTGCCAGGCACGAACAGTGTGTCGCCACTGGGAAGATACTTAGTCTGAACTAATGACACCAGTGTGAGATAAACAGCACGTCTTCACTGGCCTGAGGACGCCTGGGACCTCTGATTCATCCCCAAACTTGAAATATACCAGCCCTTAGTATTCTCTGAGCAATAACCATAGTTTAATAATAGTTTGCAGCACTGAATCATGTTAAAGAGTGAATTTCAAGCAGTGTTAATGGATATTCAGCCTAAAAGCACCATAAGTCAATTTAATAAATATAAATATTTAATAATATAAAATACTTTTTTCTTAGTGTCATTTTGTGCTTTGCTTATTTGCAAAATTTCCAAATTAAATTTGTAATTTTTGACTTTTGAAGTGTGCCTTTAAAGCTGCTCAATATATCAATATGTATATTGGATAACAATGGATGGAATTACTATGTAGATGTGAAGATGTCACAGATATCACCTGACTCTGCAGTTCCCCTCAGCTCTGTCTTTTAGCTCATTGTTTCGTTTTTGGTTTGACCCCAGCAGGTGACTGTTTTTAGCAAAAACACTCACTGTACTGCATTTTGCTTGAAGTTAAGTAATGTGACCCCCCCCCCCCCCACCACCGTTACTCAGACTGCCTGCATTTATAGAGAGCACGAGAGAGCGAGAGTGCATTGCTCACAGCTTCAGGGCTTGTCCGTGACTTCTGAATTGCAAAATTGTAATTAGTAGGCCTATATTTAAATATAAATGTTGTCGGTCAGTGTCTAGTCAATGTATTAACACAACAACGGTTAACAGTCGCCGCACAGTAGTGACAGACTATCATGAAACCTGACGCTCTGTGTCCTGCTGTCTCTGTCCCCCCCGCTGTGAGACACTTCTGTTTTACTGTCTCCAGGATGCTTCATTCCCTCTAAAAGCGGCTGTGAGCTGCACTTGAACATTTGTGTGGAATTGTGGTGATATTGCTGTCTGATCATGTGTTTTCAGTTTCGGTTTTCTTCCTCTGATGAAAATCAGGGCGCTCGTCTCATTGAGTGGGCTACAGTCCCAGACGGGCTCTGTGTCTGTCAGACAGTCTAAAGGGGTTGGCCTCAGGGGTGGATTGGTAATCTGGTATAGGCTACCGGCCGACGAACCTTTAGGGCTGTTTGGTACTGGAGCTGCAGTAGCTTCAACATCAGCTACATAGCCTACCCTGCATAGAGCAGGCATGTGAAGGAGTAAAGGAGAGCCGTGGCCACTGAAAAATAGTTTGCACCATGAAATGTTAATTAACAAATAAAATGCTATGAGAAAGGTTTATTTGCACAATAAGAAAACCTGCAGTGCAATATAAACATATTGATTATAAATATATTTTAAAAAGTAACTTAACTTTATAAAAAATAAAGACATTTCCACCATAAATTGGTGCAGAAAATCTCTCCAGAATGCAGGAAAGTGTTTAATGCTCAAAATCTTCTGGGGGGTAGATTGAACATTTTCATCAATATTTATTTTTAAACTAAATTCAAATTAATAAAGCTAATTTATCATTAAGGTTAAAAGGTGCCACTTTAGGATACTTCAGGCATGCCTGCATGTATGTAGACTCAGCTGGGATTAAATTAAATAAGAAAAGTTGATCTACAGGAGAAACATATCTGACATCAATACAGAATGCCTGACAGCCTTACTGCATTATATTACACTAAATAATTTATTTTGAATTGTCACCTCAGACATTTCCTCAATAAATTGGTGCAAAAAAAAATCACCAGAATGCAGAAAATTAAGTGTTTAAAGCCCAAATTTTTCAGGGGGAGGACCCCCAGACCCCCCCCTAGTTACTATTATCAGTGCTAATTACTATCAGAAAATGAGACAGATGTTAGAGTTACTGCGTGGAGGTCATTTACTGTTGCTTTACAGTAGTACTTTGGGTAGGTGGCAACGGGGGTGGGGGGTGAACACAGAAGAAGAAGAAGAAGAAATTATACTTTATTAATCCCGCGAGGGGAAATTCTATGTTTTCACTCTGTCTATTATGTTAGTATTTACACACAGGTCTGAAAGACACACACAAACAGAACCAATAGCAACACACGGACAGATGTCAGAGTGAGGCGGCTTGCTCAAGGCCTTCTTCGGCAGTGCCCAGGAGGTGGACTGGTAGCTGGAGAGGTGCCAGTTCACGCTCCGCAACTCTGGTCCGAGCTGGATTCAAACCTAGCTGGTGAACATAGTGGAGAAAGTGCCAGATATTTGGGCCAAACAGAGCAAAAAGGATTCGAAAGGATTGCTAACTCTATAAGGTGGTAATATATCAGTGTTTGCTGCAGGTTTAAGGACTTGGTCACACCAGAAAGTGGTAGCACTAAAGCTAGCTAATTCTACATTAGCTAGCTAAGCTAAAGCCTACTAGCTAAACCTGCAAAAGTCTGCTTCATTGAGTGGGTCTGAAGGATTGAAACTTAAAAGCACCATTGAGCCCTTTTGCCTTGTCATCTATTGATATGAATGAATTATAAACACTCTAGGATTTGTGGGTTTCTTTGTTTCATATCTGGTGTTTTGAATTCAATATAGGTACAGTGCTGACTGAACATTCTAGACAGTGGCTGATAATTGGTAGCAAAACCCTGTAAGCATGGAAAGATTTTTGACTCAGAAATACAACATTTTACTTAATTTTTTACATTCTCATTATGGGGTGCTGTTCACTTTTGGAAGGCTGTGGCTCTGTCCACTTAAGTTTTGGCTCCAAGACAGCTGATTTCCCTTTTGTAAAAGTTATTATTTCCCCTTAAGCAGAAAACTGAAGAACTCAGTGGCACTTGGTGTTAAGAGCAGCAAATGACCAAAACTGGATGTAGGCTATAATACTTTTAGTTAGTGAGAAACCACTCAAGCGTAATCTGTACAATCACACTTGGTTTAACCTCAACTCTTAAATTGTGTTTTTCAGTTTTGTCTTTCATGGCACTGAAGCTGCATGTCTGACTTTCACAAGGCTACACATTTTGACCAGCTTATAAAATGCCATTACAATAACAGCAAAAAATTACTCCTCTGTGACCTGTCAGTCAGGAATCAACTGGCTTGGTTAAAAATCAAAAGAGTTAGGAGAGAAAACAAGTGCAATATGGGAGAAGAGCTGATCAAAAAGGAATATTGACAAGTGAACTGATGAATTCATTTGAAAATGCCGCAACAGTTTTCATTGCTATTTACTGATCTCTCCATGGGCAGTCATTATTTCGTAATTTGATTTCCTTCCAGTTGTATTACAGCAGCAGACAGTGGATGAAAAGCTGAAACGGGAGAAATATTGGAGAAAATCATTTTTGTTTAGAAGCAGTAGCTGTAGATATTGTTTATTTTAAGCAATAGGCAGGAAGGGTTTATGTTTGAAAATCTTATATTTATTGAAAGTTTGAGGATACACATCTCTTACTCATCAAGTATTGTAACATACAGATCTCTCTTACACAAAGTTATTCCCATCCTTAATGTTTATTTTACACTTTCCTAGTGAGGGAGAGAATCAAATTCTTTGGTCATCTTGAGGGGAAAGCCAAGTATTAGAATTGGATTTCTGAGCATGTGTGTGTTGTTTTGGCTACAGAGAAGAATTTCAGTCTCCCACACTGTTCTCAACCACGTCGCTCTGTCTCAGACACAGCTGCCTTGGACAGAAATGTTCTTCAGGGCATTCTATTCCCATGAATCTCTTGCTTCCTGAAACATGCACATTCACTTTCAAAAGAGACATACACAAACACATGACCGTGAGCACCATTATCTGACACAGTGACACTGACAAAAATGTAGTGTGGAAACTTGGAAGGACTGCTTTTAAGACACAAGTGACCACCTGTAATACATGCAACATACTGTACTGGAGATGGTTCTTTTTCATTACTCAGTTAACAGTGTGGCAGTTTAAATCAAAGTTGTATGTTTTAAGCAGTTACATTTGCATTGCTTGTATCATTGAGAATTCATTAAGAAACAGGAGAAAAGTTGGAACGTTTATTTCCTGAATCTCTTTCCAATTCTAATTACTCGTCTGCCGTATTTATTATGTTCCAAAAATGTCCACCTTGGAGCCGAACCAGAAAATAAAACACAGTCTGCCTAGAAAATGCAACCATTGTTTTTGGCACTAAAATACAAAATGGATTTATGTTTAGATTTATACATTTAAAGAATAGTCTCTGCTTCCCTGTATTCAGCAGTTCAGGGCTGTATTTCTCCACAGCATGAACTCTTGACCACAAGTGAACCTGCTTCACAATCCTAGATTCCTCTTTAACACTGTTAATCTCTTGGAAATCCTACTCCTCCCTCTGCTTTGGCCGACAGCGACGCAGATTGTGAAAAGTCCTTGCTCACTTTATGACAAAGGTGGGAAAAATAAGATCTAGCATTAGCCCTCACCCTGCCTTTCTAGATGTGGACCAGCCAGCTCAGGATCATTGGAGCTACTTCTCCCCAACTAATTTATTGGAACTTACTGATACTCTGTCAAAGATGAGGCCATCCACCTTCCCATTGGATATTATTCCTACAAAATTGTTATTCAAAATCATGGACAGCCTAGGTTCCTATTTGCTCTTAATCATAAACAGCTCACTGTCATCTGGTTGTGTTCCAGATTATTTTAAATGTGCTTCTGTTCAACCAGTCCTAAAAAAATCCCAGCCTTGATCCCACCAACCTCGATCACTATCGCCCTATCTCTAAACTGCCCGTCATTTCCAAGGTTCTGGAAAAAATTGGTTCTAAGCAGCTCCTTGAAGTTATGAAGAACAATGACATTTTTGAAAGATTCCAATCTGGTTTCCGCCCTCACCACAGCACAGAGACCGCTCTCTTAAAAGTAACCAATGACCTGCTGTTGAATGCGGACGCTGGCATGTCTTCAATCCTGGTACAGGTTAGACTTGTCCGCTGCGTTTGACACAATAGACCATGACATCTTGCTAGATAGACTAAGTCGTTGGGTGGGCATCTCTGGCACGGTACTGGACTGGTTTGCCTCGTATTTATCTAACAGGAAGTACTGTGTGTCTATTAACTTTAAATCCACCTTTGCTCCTGTTTATTATGGTGTGCCTCAAGGATCAATTTTCAGACCTATTTTGTTTTCCATATGCTCCCCCTGGGTGACATTATCTGCCGATATGGTATTCACTTCCACTGCTATGCGGACGATACACAGTTGTACCTCCCGGTAAAGCCAACTGACCTCAGTGTGCTACATTCCCTCCAGGCCTACCTGACTGACATAAAAGCTTGGATGTCAATAAACTTTCTACAACTCAACTCTAACAAAACAGAAATCCTCGTAATTGGTCCCCAGCACACTACTAACCAGATTATACCCTCTATTGGTCATTTGTCTACCAACGCCTGTTGCCAGAAATCTTGGTGTCCTTTTGACAGTAATTTTTGCTTTGAACAACACATTACTAAGCTTGTCCAAACCTGCTTCTTTCACCTTAGAAGTATTGCGAAAATAAAAACTATCTTTAATGCCAGAGATGCTGAAACTATTATACACGCTTTTATTTCATCTCGCCTAGACTACTCCAACAGTCTGTTCTCAGGTCTAAATAAAAAAACTTTGAACCGCCTACAATTAGTGCAGAACTCAGCTGCTAGGTTACTAACCCAAACTAGGAAGTATGACTTTAAGTTATATGTTATATAGTATGATTTTAAGTTCTTATTGATTACTTTTAAAGCTCTTAATGGCCTGGTTCCTGAATGTATTCGTGACCTCTTAATCCCTTACGAACCTGCACGCAGCCTGAGATCCTCCAGCAGAGCTCTCCTGTGCATCCCTGTGGCCAGGCTGAAAACTAGAGGAGATAGAGCCTTTGCAGTAAGGGCCCCAAGGCTCTGGAATGACCTGCCTGTTGACATCAGGATGTCGGAGTCGATATCTTCTTTTAAGTTTTCTGATTTTATCTGATTGGCTAGCCTTTTAATTATTTTATTTACATTTTAATTTGTGCATGTTATATCTTACTTATTTGGTGTCTTTTTAACTGTTATGATTTTAATTGTTCTTTATTTTCTGTGAAAGCACTTTGTACTCTGTTTGATAAGTGCTCTACAAATAAAGTTATTATATTATTATTATTCACCTGTGAGGGGCATCAGACATCTAGTCAGCCAGAGTTGGGGTGTTAGCTGTGAGATGTACAAGTTATTCAGGTTTACAAGATTATGGACAGGATTCTGCCAGAAGCTGAAACGAGAGAAGGAGCAGGACAATATGATCATGAATTGACTTTGCAAAACTTGAGTTAGGTGGGTGCTTCGTTTCATGTGACAGAGAGATTGAAAACACAGGTTAACGGCACTGTGCTCCGATGTCCTGCTCTTAAAGATGTTGAGAAAGGGGTGCGCTGATGCATACTTAAAAGCATGCAGGGCTTCTTTTATGGCTTCTAAAAGGGGACACATCACCTATCCTCTCTGGCCAGCATGGTGGTGACAGCAGCAACCAGTACCAAGTCCACTAAAGCTCCACACAAAACTGACTTCATATAGACGCTGTATTCATATAGAATATTTGGCATAATGATAACTTTGTAACTTTATATTTTGTTATTTCAACATGCCCAACCCATGCCCTGAATAGGGTATTTTCCTGTATTTACCTGTCAGCTTAATGAGTGTTAAAAAAAGTTAAAGTCCACTCGCATGTTTATACACACTATCTATGTGCACTAACAGACACATACAGACGCCTTCTCTGTATTTGATAGAACCTTTTAGCTTGCATTTGTTACATAACATCAGCTGAAATCATACCAGTGATTTTGTTCACTAGGAAGACAGGTGTAGATGTGACATCAGCTTTTAATATAAAAAAACATCCAATTCCAATTTACTGTATGGATGCTCGATTTCATCCACACAATTCTGACGCCACTGATCTGCGAGCACATCCCTGGAGGTTTCTGTTCAGCTCGAGTTACGGAGAGGAAGTTAAGCTCCCCCCGGGGGGTTGTACAGTGAGGAATGTCTGCTCCAGATATCGACGCCAGAAAGTCAACCACGTAGAATCCCAGGAACGCAGGGAATGCATCGTTACTATATGCGTCCAGCCCTGTTACCATCGCAGATGCTTTCCAGAGTGGTCCCCTGCATTATAACTCTGGTGTCAGGAATACATAGCAGTGAAGCTGAGCCACAGCTCAGGCTGTCATCCCTTTAGATTTTTCATTTCCATAAGTACACTGGAGCTGGAATTGTGAATCCATAGCGTTGAAAATGTCAAAATGAAAGTCAAAGCAATACATCTGAGGATGTCATATTTATGTGCACAATGATAATCACAATTTTTCTTCCTGTTATCGTTGTCTCTACTGCTCACATTTGCTCACTTCCTCTTTTTCTGCTCATACTCCTCTTGCTGCAGTGTCCATCTCATTTTGTGGGCATCCTGCCAGCAGCTGGCTTAGTAACAGGTGTCATATATAGATGTTATGTAGCTGCCATCAGCACTAGCGTTACATGACCTCATCTATAAATACATGATAGTGACATGATTTACTGGCCTGCTTGGTGGGCGCTGTCAGTCCAATTAGATAAGGCAAAGTACAGTAGAAGTAGAGTAAATAACGTCGCCCACCTTGGAGGAAGCTGACTCATCTGTTAGGGTGGACAGAGCCACTTAGATACTAATGGAGACACTCTGTCTTGTCACTGACCACTGCCACTGTGTGTGACAGGGAGGAGGGAAGTGCTTTCTTGCTATTGCGTTTTGTGTATAAGTGTGTAAACATTTGTCTGATTTGTTGTGTGCAAGTTACCTGGCGCGGCCTGGCAAGATGAAAGTCGGGGTCTTTTTCTGTTCTACATCTGAATGCCTGCAGGGCCAGGTAGGGGGTCACACGGTGGTGGGCAAGATAAAACGCTTCAGGGTGTAAATCTCGCTGTTCCCCTCAAACGGGTCTCTGTGTGGCATTATCTACTGTCACATTCAATACCGCTGAAACAGCAGCAAACATAAAGCTGCCATTTCCCTTTATAACTCCAATTCTGCTGTTTTTTTACACTTGGCCTTTATGTACTGCAAGTAAATTCCAAGCATTTATTCCTTATAGTTCAGAGCTCAGGGAACCCATTCAATAGGTTACATGGTTATCAAATTGCACTATTAACTACTGAAAAAATTTGATTTGTGCCAAAGCAAGGGTTTTGAACTGAAAGGCAAAGAAATAGAGAACTATATATTTGTGGCAGATTGAGTTAAAACTATGCTGAAATCTGTCGAGATAAGCAAAAGTCTTACAAAGGAAGATTATTAGTAAGCTAAATTTAAGACTGCAGTAAAAGTAGCTTGGAATCACAGCTGCTTTCAGAGCCGTCTTTGCCTCCTTTTTTCTCACAAATCATGAGTCAGTTATGATATATTATTTTCATTCAAATGCAGCACCTCAAGTCAAATTTGAACACACATCTTGATATGCGCTCAGCTGTGTGTTTTTAAGTGTGTTTACCCTCCTGCTGGTAGTGGTAGTCTCATATGCTTACAGAAAAGGAGGTGTTCGCTGCCTCTGAACCCTGTCACTGAAAAAAGAAATCGACTAACTGCGTTGCTCATAACCTTATCACACTCTTGCAGAACCAACCCCAATTTCTGTAGTCCATGAGCTCAGATGAACTTCTCCGGAGGTTTTACTAGAAGCTGACAAGTGTAAAGCTTTTAGCTTTGAAAGTGTCAATCACACCAGATTATTATGGCTGAAGGTTTAAAAAGATGATGTGTACAGCAGCATCATGCTTCGAGATGACAAAATAGTCCAAAGAGAGCAGACATTCATTTGTAGGACTTCAATTATTAAAAATCAGATAAAACGTGTCATTTCCATTTGCTGTTTGCAGTGGTAGTCTGTTATGTCTGCTCTGTATCTTTAGGCAACTGTCCCAATAAAAGATGTTAAATTTAAACTGAGAAGTAGAGCTAGCACAGTCTTAGAGACAGGACTCTTATTGTCACAGCTATTTAGGGTTTACAGTTTAAAAAATGCAGACTTAAGAAGAGGAGACAAGAAGATGAAGGTCAGGGTTGAAGACGAAATGAGGAGAGGGCGACAGCTGACATTGCAGACAAGCGGGAGTGAGAGATCAGAAGTGGCACGGAAGCAAAAGCAAATAGTGGGGGCGGGAAAGAGAAAGAGAGGCTGTTCCATGAAGTTGACATTTAGGGTGATTCACTCAGCATTGCGCAAGGTTTAAATAACAAGCCCTCATCCAGCCTGCCTCGAGCAAACCCACAGGTGAGGCATCAGCTGTCAACACAGTCCATTGAACAGGAAATAGTTAATAGATTCCGATAGTGTGTTGTTGTTGTTGTTGTTTTTCTCATTTTAGTAGATGCATGGTATTTAAGTTTATGTTTTATTTTTTTATTTTTTTTCAGAATTAACAGAAAATAATGGTTGTTTATTCCATGTCATTTTTATTATTTCATGTAGTGAGTAAGCAGAAATGCTGTTTAAAGCAATAGTTTTATTTTTTTTAAAGAAATGTAATTGTATTCTAATGCCCTTTGTCACTGAGATTTAGATGAGAAGATTGATAGCAATCTCACATCTGAATGCTAAATGTATATCTGGAGCCAGCAGCTGGTTAGCGGAGCTTCTTAGCATGATGACATAATGGAACAGGGGGAAACAGCTAGCCTGGCTCTGTCCAAAAGTAACAAAATCGGATCTATATAGCAGTATCAGATGTTTTGGAGGGTTGTAGGGTATAACTAAGTAGGGATGAAAATTCTTGGCTGAAGCCGAAATGAATATAATGAAAAAATTTGCCTAACACCGAACAAGTACATTCATATTTTTCCCCATTTAGTTTGCCTTTTTTAACATAGCATAAATTAAATAGTCAAAATATGCTTTTTACTCAGTGTTTCCCACAGGATTTGGAGAGACTCTGGTGGGTGGGTCCGAGGCCCAAGAGGGTCCGGTAAAGTAAATTACATGTATCCATTTACTTTTAATGTACACATGTAATATGTTTTATACATTCTGTGAATATAATCCAATTACTCTTTTTTCCCTCTTGTATAGACACCTTATTTTGAAAACCAGACGTTGTGTATCCTCGCGCTAAATTCATTAAGTCTACCATGAAGGCTAGGTGCGGCTAGCTTAATTGCCTTCTCAGAAACAATTGACAGAAACACTCAAAGCGGGTCACGTTTGTTGCCTTCTCTCAGAAGTCTTTAAAGACTGGGGGCCAATCTGCTGGGTCATTTGGTGGAGCACCAACTGTTCCATTAGGGTGTGAGCTGCTTGTATCTGATGCTGGCTGTCCATCTCTGGCTGTGCTCGTACTGTCTGAGACTGCCTGTGTTTCACCTGGGTCTGTGTGACCTGCTAAAGAAATCTGTACTGGGTCTGTGCTGGTACTGGCTTAGGCTGGATGTGGATCAGCTGTGCTTTTATTGGCTGATTATCCAGCATTTACTACTGACAACCTTAAGCATAGCCCCTGTAAATTATAGATATTTTCTATACAATAATGTTGTATAGAAAATGGGCTCCTCCCGGTTTCCTTCAATACATTTTCAAAAATAAAATACAATTCATAAAATGGCTTGGCTGAATATGTGATGCTTATTATTTACTGAGATGTGCATCCATATTGCCCTGTCTGTGCTGCTAATCCACATTATAATAGTCAATGTGAATCCACTGCTTCCCATCTTGCATTAGTCCAGAGTTGTAACTAAACTTCAATGTCTTGTTTTAAAATTATGTATGAGGAATGCTATCACATCCTGTCTGGACTGGTCACACAGATGTTTCTTGCTCAAATGTGCGAGTTTACTATTGTGCATATGAACAAATAAATTTCCACGCGCAATCGACATCTTTCTGAGCTACAATTTACAAACACCGTGGCCTGTCTGCATTTATCAAACATAATAAAGAGTTATATTTCACTAACATTGTTAAGTCACAGTCTGGAAAGCTACCAAGACACAGACAGAAAAGAGCTGCACTGCTTAGCTGGTCAGCAGGACAGACAGACAGAGAGATTCACTGCAGCTGCGCATTATGCAGTGTGATCTACATCAGACTTGGAGAGTACACATTTACCTGACTGACTTTCCCGCATTCACTCTCATTGAGGTTTTTTTTTCTTCTTCTTCTCGTGCCTCCTCTCATCAAAGTTGTAAACATTCGCATTCACCTTTGACATGAAAGTAAGGCGGGGCTAGGGCTCGGCGGTATATGAGGTATACCGATATAATTTCAAAAGAGATATGAAATTAGACAATACCGTTTATACTGATATAGTTTGATATTGAGATAATTAATAAGTTTTCCGTAAAGTCCTGCCAGCGTTTGCTCCTCTCTCTCCCTCACCTCTACTGACAAAGTCTCTAACAAGATGGAGGGAGACACAGTGCTGGTCGACCCTGAGACCTGGCTTGTAGAAAGAAAAGCAACGGTTCAGTCAATGTTTCCCACACATACACTTTACTTCGGCGGGCCGCCCAGGTTAGGCGACAAGGTGAATAATAAAACGCAACATGAATATTTTACAAGAGCGGACTAGGTAACATTAAAGCGACAGTGCACACACCAGTCAGATGTTGCTGCAGCTGCTACTGTGAACAGAGGAAGGAAAAGTCCAGAAGACAAGCTCTGTTTTTTTTCAGTGACTTTATACAGCCTAGCCTACTACTGATGGAGAAAGTCACCGAAGCGAACATACAGGGAGAAAGAGAAGGAAAAGGCCCTTTTCCACTGCACGGTACCAGCTTGACTCGCCTCGACTCCACTCGCCTTTCTTTGGTTTTCCATTGTGTAAAAGTTGTACTTGTACCTGCTACCAGGTACTTTTTTTGTATCACCTCTGTTTTATCTGTCTTTACATTCTGAGTAATGTTGAAACATTTTAACTTAAATCAAGAGACAGTTGTATGTGGGTTGCTGGTGTGTGTGTCGCATTAAACATTACGTTACGGCAGTTGTGTGTGGCGTCGCTTTGATGACCAGCTACATTAAGTACTATCTCTGGGTACTATCTGCAATGGAATACGGAG
The DNA here is from genome assembly GCF_014851395.1 of Micropterus salmoides. Lineage (NCBI taxonomy): Eukaryota > Metazoa > Chordata > Actinopteri > Centrarchiformes > Centrarchidae > Micropterus > Micropterus salmoides. The sequence goes on from NW_024044237.1 coordinate 20,941,615, forward strand.
GACGGCCAAACTGAGTCGAGGCGAGGCGAGTTGAGCTGGTACTGGTAATGGCTGTTTGCAGGAGAGGTACGTTAGGTCTGTGAGTGTGAAAAGAACTGAAGGAGGCAAATTCAATAAGTGAGTGATACTTAAGATGGAGAATGAAGTATAATTAAAACGGTGAAATAAGAAACTAAAAATAGTAAAAACATGCCCGTTAAAACCACCCGCCTCCCCAGCTCGCTTAGCAGAAAATACCGATATATATTTAATACTGGAATTCTGCCTTACTTTTTGGCCATATCGCCCAGCCCTAGGCTGGGCCGTCCAGCTCTGCGCTGGACTGTCACTCCGTATGCCTGTGTCGCATCAGCTGGCTGAATTTGATTCGTGCCGAGTCGGCTTTATCAGTTTTACATTTATTTTTAAATGCTGCTCCAGAGTTAAAAGTCAATATTTTGCTTAAAAATGTAGCGAAGTGAAAGTAAAAAGTTGCAACAACTAGAAATACTCAAGTAAAGTACAGATACTGAAAAAAAATTACTGAAGAACAGCAACAAAGTATTTGTACTTATTTACTTACTTTCCACCACTGACTATGAGGAAATAGAAGAAAGGATGATTACAATGCTGACAGTGATACCATTCCTAGAAAATGTCTTCTTCTGCCTGAATCAGTTGCCTCTTCAAGGCGTCCCTGTCTCAGAAGGGGGAAATGGGTTTGAGGATGATGTACCAGTTAGCCCTGCATATGCAGTGTTTGTAAGGAGCACATGAATTTTCCACAAGCTCAAATGTGCTGTTGTCCATGTGTCGTAAGTGAGATTATCTGCTATGTCACTTTGCCACGAGTGATATGGCAAAACACCGTCAAGGACTCTCAAAGCTGTGGGGCCGTGATGAAAACCTCACAACTGTCATGTCAGTTAGTCATTGCCTCTTCACAGGCAAAGTGTGCACAGCTCATCTAAATCCCAGTATCTTAAGGGAATAACATGCCAGCTGTTCTCCAGCAGTCTTTCCCAATGGCGTTCAACAACTTAAATGTTTTCCTTAAAGATTAGATCTAATGAGAGACAGCAAACATAATGTGGAGGTGACAAACCAGAAAGTACGAAGCTAGATGCTAACCCAAGGTGACACAAAATGTTCACAGTCTGTGAAAAACAACTTTGTTATATTTGCAACTTTAATATAATACCTCTGTGTGTATATTGTGTAGGCTGCCTCCCTCCCCTCTCTCTCTCCTTACATCCCTCTCTCTCTCTCTCTCTCTCTCTCTTTCTCTCTCTCTCTCTCTTTCACTCTCTTTCTCTCTCTCTTTCTCTCTCTCTCTCTCTCTCACCCCAACCGGTCGAGGCAGATGGCCGCCCACCCTGAGCCATGGTTCTGCTCGAGGTTTCTGCCTCTTAAAAGGAAGTTTTTCCTTGCCTCTGTCGCCTAGTGCTTGCTCTTGGTGGGAACTGTTGGGCTTCTGTAAATATCATCACAGAGTACGGTCTAGACCTGCTCTTTTATGAAAAGCGCTGTGAGATAACTGTTGTTGTGATTTGGCGCTATATAAATAAAATTGAATTGAATTGAATTGAATTGAATATTTTTTCAGTTCTGATTTCCCAAAATGTGACAATGTCTTTAGTATAGTTTGTAGCATCATTTTAACATCTAGAGAGAGGGCAATAGTGAACTAGTGTTTAATAGTAAAACCTACTGAGTGTACAAATCAACAACAATTGCTAGAGATGTGTATCAGCTTCGTAACTAAACAGACAAGTCCCCAGTCGACATTTCCCACCTCCACAGACTTCTTTGACGTACCCACAACTCTTTTTCTGCTTAAAGGCTTAAGAGGAAGGTTTAGTGAGAACAACACATTGGAATTCTCTTTGGATCAGATAACCAGGCTCCACTAACGGCTCTGCTTATCTCACTTCTGTGGTAACGTTTTGCACAACGCTGGGTATGGTTGAAATCAAATAGGATTATAGTATTTAATCACAAGCATGCCCTGATTGTAGTTATTTAAGTAAAAGATGTCGGTATGACATTCATGCAGCCAATGTAGAATTGCAAAGCAGAAGAAGATATGAAATTGCCTTTGAAATCCATGGGTCCAGTGAGCTAAAACCAACATGAGGTAGTTTTATGCGTGTACACGCATCCACATTATTTATGAATACAAAACATATTAAACCTTCATCTTGGGATTTTCTGCCCCTCTGTCTGCACCCAGCTAGCCGACCAGGTTGCCTGTTTATTTCTTTTTGTAAACATCTTCTGCAGCAGCCACATGTTTTCTTTTGTCAGATGCTGTTCTTATTATGCAGTTATATTTATGAGGGTGTACATGGCACGTCTGTGTGACGTCCTGTGGATGCTGTGGACCTGGCTTCACAGCTCTGCACATCCACTGAAATATAATCTTCTTTCACTTTTTGACTAATCACACAGTTCATCTAGATTAATGTCACAGTCAAATAAAATATATTTTTTCTTGTCCATTTAATTCCACACAACATTATGCTAGTTGCTAATATTTGTGTGTGCAGGCAGATGTGTCAGTGTGGCTGCTGAGGAACGATGTTTGCGGTCCCATTAGTGGTGAAAAAGTTAAGTTCCGTGCTCAAATCTTTCTCAGTCACCATCGTCTTTTCTAAATGTTAACATGTTTCTCCTGAATAACAGCAAATCTAATCTAAAATTACTGGCTAGTGTTAAATATATTGTTATACTGTAGAGAATAATGCAAGTTGAATGATGTCCCTTAAACACCAGTCACTTTCTCAAATCTACAACATAACCCAATGTATTTTCACACACACCTTACTGGGTAAGATAATCATGTATATTAGATTGTACTCTGCATGGAATAATGGAACATGACTTTTCTTTGTTTTGGTATCAGCATCATAGATCTGCCATTGGCCGCCCTGCTCTGTAAATATCAGCATCAGCCATTGAAAAGTCGACCACTACTGTTTACTAGTGATTGTGCTCTGTTTTGTCTGTCGCACACCTAATTTGAGTTTAGTCAGCACCATGTTTGCACAGTTCAACATGTGTTTAACTAACTGAAGTAAATGAAAGTATGAAGTCATTCTATTTACATTCACTCTTCTTGTGACAAAATTGGTAGAAAAGTACTTTATTGAAAAGATGTTGGCTGAACATTTTTCATTTAGCAATGAATAAGAGGGTTTTAGAAATGCAGAGCCAAGTAACGGCCTCTGGGTTCCCATCAGTCAAAATGACTAAGACCCAACACACTGCTCTCTCTGTTATTGCATTTAAGAAAATAAGGCAAAATGAATAACCGTGTCATATGAATATACCAACTAGCTGGCAGCTAGATAATTGTATTACAGCCACTGAAAAGTGTCTGTGCACTGCCTGTCTGTCTCTGTGGCTCCCTTGCTGTGAGGGACTCTTTCTTTCTTTCTTTCTTTCTCTGTCTCGTCTTTTTCTGTACCACGTCAGGTTTTTCATGCAGGAGCTAAGCAGGCATTTTGGCCAAATTAATTTGTGAATATAAAATCCATTTGCGACGGAAACCAATCAGCAGGAGAAGAGGACAGCGGAGCCCATCACGCTGCAGCTGCCACTTAGCTGGTGCCGTGGGAGGTGAACATAGAGGACAGGTGGTTAGTAACAAGCCATGGAAATCCTGCCTAACATGGCATCGTGGCATCCAAATATTGTATTTCAAAAATACCTGCAGTACATGGCTTGTGCATTTATTTATTTATTTAATTATTTGATAGGGACTATGCACATTTATACAAAATATTAAAAAATCGCAGAAGTTTGCACAAAGGTTTGTTTCCATGCCCTAAAAACCTTAAAAAGTAAAGACTTCTGAGGAAATATCAGAATCATGTGGGTTATAACAACAACAATGTCCTGTTGCGTTCTGTTGAACCAATTTACCTGACACCTCAAAACTAACAAGCCAGCTTTTTGTAGATAATGCCATGGGAGCTGAACTGTTTCCACTGGGCATATCCTGCCAAGACTGTCAATTATTGTTTTTTAAAATGACTTAAAAGAAAGGCAAGAAAAGAAAATTTTATTGATTATTTGCTCTTCCAGTGTCATGGAGGGGTCAGAGATAAAGGTCAGATACCGGATCGTGTCTTCTGAGGCACCAGGAACTCACTGCATTGCTCATTGACTCAAGAGTTAACCTGGGTTTTCTGGTTGGAGGGCAGCCTCCCTGCTGATAAGGCCACTCTGCTGCCAACCAAAGCCTACAAGATGTGAAACCTACTGGTGTAACACTTTTGGGCCCTTAAAGGAATACCCAAACATTTTAGGAAATTCACCTATTTTACCCTAGTTAGAAGAGTAGATCTATATCAATTTCAAATCTGTGCATTCATTACAGAGAAGGCGCTGTGACTTGTCAAGCCTAGCTTAGCACAATGACTCCCGTGGGGCTGCAGGCATCTGCTGCCTCCGTTTTTTCATCTTGTTTTCTTTACATCTGTCACATTGTGAGTCCAGAAATTATCAGTAGTACAGAGGTATGGGCTTTGAATATTGATACAGATATGGGCATTATCTGCTCGGCTCAGGCCTGTTACATTATAGCTCTTCTGCAAATATCTTGATTTGATTCAACATTGTCATTGTTTGGACAGTTATATGCGGGTAAAGCATACCAAGCAACAAATCAAACCCAGACATGCAAGGTACATGCTGAGGATTTGTGTGTGACTGCGTTGCTTTTACTTGTATCTTGCAATCTAGGTCCTTTTCAAAGCTACAAACTGTGTACATTAGATGTCAGTCACTGATTAACAGAAACACATTTACCTTGCCATAGCTGACTGAGGTTAATAATAATAATGCATTTTATTTAATGGCGCCTTTCATAACACCCAAGGTCACCTCACAAACAATATACAGATCACTGCATAAAACAATACACACAACAAACAAGCCAATGTTAGCTACAGAGCTCTACTTTTTGTTTCTCTGGACTTTACATTTATATTGCACATAAACCTGTACATGCTATAAACAACTCTAAATACTGATGTTTTATTCAGAACCCCATTGCCATAAAAGCTGCCAAACCAAGCCACTATGATGATAATATCTTTAGTCAGTGGTTGGCTGCAGGTATATTCGTTATCTAGCCCACAGCTAGTAGCACCAACCTAATGATATCATCTGCTATGGATAAGGCTGGATGTGGATAACAAGGATGTGTTATGAGCTGCACACTGTACAACTCAGATGGTGTAACTATTTTAAAGATCCATAATACCTGCTTATAATATACTGTGGGCTCTGGTGTCTGCGGGATGGAATTAATTCACAAATCAATGAACAAATGAGGATTGCATGCAGGCACTGAGCTCAAATAAGAGTTGCAACAGCTTCAGGTTCACTGTAAATTTCATATTTATTAAAGTCAAGTCATTACATGTCTGTCAAGGTATCGATGTATACTGTAAATTCCATTTTGAATCACAATCCATAAATACACATTATCTAAAATACGTCACCACATTTTTGGCATTAACACATACAGTAGGTCTAATATATAATTTCATTTGAGTGTCACCTCTTTCTGATCAGTCTCCTTTAGATCTTTTATCGAAAAAACAGTGTACTGGATCAGGTATTTGAAATTGATATTACATCAATTATGAGAATCTGTCTGTCTATATATCTGTCTGTTTATATATATAATCTAGTATATGGACAGAATCCTTATAGTCTTCAGAATCTATAAGAGAGCAACTACTTACTTACCACTTTTACTTGCAGTGTGAGTTAACAGATTTTAATTTAAAATTCGGTACCAGATTAATAACTTTTTGTTGTTTATCTTGAGAACCAGTTGAGAACAATGGCACTTATATATTCCTTGTGTGCCTTGATGATGGATGGATGGATTGATGGAGATTATATTCCTGAGCATTGAAATGCAGCATTAAACCACAGGAAAACAGCAGTCACAGTCATGTGTGGCAGCTAAATGCATTTTTTTTTTCTAAAAGATTCCATGGTTTAATGTCTATGCACTGCATATGTGCTATGGTTGCCATGCGCTACATCCACAGAGTGTGTCAGATAGAAACTGCTGTGACAAAACAATTTCAGAGGGGGCACTAGGAGTTTTGGCTAAGTTGTTAAATCTCTTAGTCAGTGCTGTACTGTGTTTTGGATTGCATGAACGTACACAGCTTGTTATCAAGTGATTGACAGCAGTAAAATAAGTGTGGGTCCAAACACAAGCTTGGACCCATTTGTCAGATGCTTTTGATTATCATAACAACTACTAAAGTAATGAATTTAGAGCTCTATATTAATGTTAACAGAAGTGACATTTGCACTGATACGCTGTTTCCTACAAATTATTTTATTTGATTAAAGAAACTTCTTTTTGTTCTCTTAATTTCTCAGCCCCAAATTTGTTTATTGGTCTGCTGTTTCTCCGTGCTCATTTATAACTAAGATAGGCTCAGTTAGCACACAACACAATTAGTGTATTACTGTTGGCTCACAAAATGGCTGAAAAAGCATTTGCTCTTTCTCTTAAGCAGACATATTGATCATATTGAACAACAGCCAAGCCACTCGTATTTTCTTTTCTCAGTATTAATCCATGAAACTGAATTGCACTGTTCCAACAAGAATCCAGTGAAGGCCGAAACAAAAAGAACCTATAAGCCCATTCTCCCATATCACTGTTTTCTACTAACCCTACTTCATCTCAGTCCAAGCCCCCCCTAATCCGCAGCATTAAATTCCCATCTCTTTACATTCAAATATCACAGTTTTCTCAGCCTGTAATCTGATCTGAAATTGTTTAATAACTAGAAGGTTGGGGAATGGTGTGGGATATGCCTTTGCTTCATGCAGCATCTTTTTCTGCATTTGCTTTTTCATTCTTATTCTCTGCATCTTTTCTTCTTGTTTTTAGTAGCCCTGGGTCATTCTGTCCCTGAACCAAACAAATAATTGGGAAGCTAAAAGCACAAACAGGCTCATGAGATATCAAGGGTCTTCTAAACAAAATCAAACGCCAGCTTGTGTCGAGCCACATTGCTGCAGTTCTGTAGTCATGACTTTTCATTATTCAATTTCAAACCTACAGAGATATTTCTTGATCTTAATCCCCTTGTGTGGCTAAAAACTTGAATTACTATTGGATTTGTGTCTATTTAAGAAGTTTTTTTCTCATAATAAGCCTTAACGGGGGAAAAAAGAGTGGTCGACTGTGACAGTAAACTTCCATACTCTTCCCTGCTTCCTTCACCTGCTTTCGGCCAGCAATTTTATTTAAATTCCCCCACAAGACTTACAAATGGAAGTAAGGATCTTCTAGTTGTCTGCTCCCATCTATAGCCACAACCCCACTGTTTCGAGATCCCTTGAACATTTGCGCAGTTGCTTATAGCTCGAAGGTCAGTCACAGCAATGCTTTACATTCATTGAATGTTCATACATGAAATGTTGGTTGTATATATATTTTTTTATGTTGAATTGGTAGTAGGGGAACACTCTCGTCTTGAATGACCTAGCTTGGTGCACAACGGGCCATGCCAAAAATGCACAAATGGGCTGCTTTTGGTAGTGAGACACAAACAAAAAGTGTTAACATTTTAGCTAGTTTTAAGCATCCGTATTGGTCTCATTAATTTGGCCCCAGCCAGTGGGTTATGAGACAAGCGTGATTCCCCATTTGTTATGCCCCGCTACAATTTGTTGGCCTCAAGAGTTCTGCCCTATGGAATATCATCCTCAGACAAAAACCCAGTTTCCCAGAAGGCTTGTGTTACTGACACGTCCAGACTCTGAAAAGCCTCTTGTTAACAACAGCTGTAAAGTGAGCTTGTTCTATTCTATTGCTCTTTCTCATTTCATCTCTCCCTCTTTAACTTGCTTTCATTTCTGTTTCTCTTACTGTCTGCTCTTGAGGATGGGGGGGGTCTCGAATTAATTAAAAGAAAAAATACTTTGAAGTTGGATACTTGGCCTTAGGGCATTTTGTTCCATTTCCGTTGTGGCTGTAGTTGGATTTTTGTTGTTACCTTGTTGTAACGACACACAGATTCAGCTACTGGACAATGTCATCTAATTAGGCAACTGATGCAGGGCAGCATAAAACCCCTGTGTAAATGGTTCCCTATAGCCAAGCACTTCTTAATGTTTAGCGTCTGATATGTGGACCACTTATGTGTATGTCCTCTTCTCTTACTATTTCTTTCCTTTTATTGTGATTACATTTGTGAACTTGACCTCAGATAAAGTACCTTTAATGTTCCAGTAGCAAAGTAACAGTCAATCCATGCCGCAGGTCGAGAGTAACACATTACAATGTAATTGGATTACTGTAAATTGCCAACTTTTTATTTGTCACAGTTACTGTCACAGTTACTTCTGAAGCACAACACAGACACCTCTGCAGAAATGAGTGATTGGATGTGAGATGTCTGAGATACATGAGTATTTGGATTGTCACTTTATCAACACAAATAATTTTATTTCATTTTTGGTGCTTTGTGATGTAATTCTGTGTAATTTCATGGTTTAGCAGTTGTGTGAATTGAACTATAGTTTCAGACTCTGTTGAGAGTGATGACTAGAGATTAAACTGTGACAGCAGTCTCAAACTTGAGTCGAATGTGTGTTCAGTAAACCCTTCATCATACGCAAGTCTCCTGTAAGAAAGGTATCTTTGTTTTTCTACCACAATCCCTCTCTCCAGTCTCTGTAGCTACTGTAATATAGATAGAGATCTGTCCTTTTTTGTTTCAAAGAGATCATCTGTAAAGGAGTGAGACCCGGGAGCCCCTCAACACAATGAAGTCATATGAGTGGGTGGTGATCTAACCCAAGATGATGGGCTGTCAGCAGCTGCAGCTGTAACTCTGCCGAGACGGACAGAATAAGGACTGAAGTAGCGAGACACAGTTCGAGGGAGGAGACAGAAAGTCAAGTTAGAGGGAGAGGAGACGTACTGTGAAAAAGAGAGAACGGTAGAGAATGACAGAAAGACAGATAACAAGGGGAAAGAGGGCAGGCCAGACTGGAGCTACTCTGCCAAGCGGCCCCTCTCAGCACGGGACTCGTGCCTATTTCCATCCCATCAACCCCCTCCATCTCTGCCACACTCTGTTCACTCTCATGACAAGCCACCTCCACAGCTGAATCAGTGAATGAATGATATTACCTTACCTGCAAGCCCCATGGTGTGCCTCAAGCAACTAAAATGCAATTTGTCATTCATTTCTGATTGCTCCTCCCTCCATTCTAACATGTCTTCCTCTGCTTTCTCTTATCTCTTATTCCACCTTTCTTTTCACTCCTCTGTCTGTCTGTCTCTTTCTCTCTCTCTCCCTCTCTCTCTCTCTCTCTCTCGCTGTAAATCCTCTTTGTATTTATCTCCTTGAATTCTTACTTTCCATGCCAGTAAACATACAGGTGGAACAGTGGATAGATACTAAAAAGTGTATAGTGCTAAAATGAAAGCTGAGGGAATGTCCATGGTTTCCAGTAGAAATAAGTTCTTTGTAAGTTTAAACATATCCTGTTTATAATGCAAGTGTTTACTAAGTGGAGATTTATGCAACACTAATACAAACTACAAACACAAAAGATCTTAATTATATTTAACAAAACTAACTTAAAATACCTGAAAATACAAAACATGTTACAGCTTCCTGTTTACATAGTTTGATTGCTTTTGATTGGATGGAGCTGCAAATATTTCCTATGAACCAATTTACATATAACTAGCTATACTACTAGTCTTTACTAGTAAAGACATGAAGTTTTTATGTTGCAACCTGATTCAGTAAATAGTTTGAAACTAGCAGTTAGCTACAACAAACTAAGGGCTTTACACACATTCTTGTTAAATAGCCTTGCAACCCAAAACTGACTTGTAAAGTTCCAAACAGTTTCCATAGCAGATCTGATAATGATTTAGACAGAATAAGCCATCATATCATGTTATAAAAATGTTGTCCTGGTTTGGCTTGACATTTAATTTTGCCAACTCCTGCATGCCACCATCCCCCCAACACTTGGTGGGGCACCTTCTCCCACCCACCACACCCTCCATTCCTCCCTTTATCCATGTTTTCCTCTTCTTCCTCTGTCTGTCTCTTAGTGGTTCTTTCCGTCTTCCGTCTGTTGTGTGTTTTAATAAGTTTGTTGTTGACTGCTCCTCTGCTTCAAACCCTCTCTCTCAGCCACTCGTCCTGCCTGCTGGGATGAAGCCACAGGAGTGCCAACACAAGTCAAGCAGAACCCTGTCTACACACACACACACACACACACACACACAGAAACATACGTTTTTGTCCGACAGCATGCATGCTCAAATGGGTCGCAACTGTATGTGTGCATATACACCCGCTGACTTACACATAAAGACGGGCAAAAACACACACACATGCATGTATGTAGAGAACAGAGGAGTTTGTTTCACTGCAGTCTCAGGGGAGGCAGCTGTGTTCTGATGTATTAATCATCTTCGTCTCCAGCTTGCTAATTAATGACCCATCTGTCCCCTCTCACTGATGTTCCACTTCAAACTCCCTCATACAAAAACACACTCACACAGGGCTGCGACACAACAACCAAACGCTCGTAACTCCCGCACCCGTTTCGGGGAAAACAAATATTAACGGACACTGTGAGCCACACTGTCTCATCTGCATTCAAGACTTTAAGAAGGGTGCTTGTGGCAACTTTATCTGGAAATAGTTCTCCTCTTCTGTTGCTGTGCGCTTAGGTGGCACATGTGCGATCAGGCTTGCCTGTGTGTGTGTTTATGTGTGCACTTATGTGGGTGTATGTGTGTGTGTGTTTGTAGGCTTATCAGGTGAGCCCGGGCAGAGTGTCAGATGCGGTAATGGAGGCTTCAAAGACAAGCGCTGCGGTGAGTTCCCTGGCTGCCTTTTACCAACCCCCCCACCCCTCCCACCACTCCTCCCCTATCCCTACTGTTTGGACGCAGAGAGGCAGACTGGCACACAGGTAGACACCTGGGTGAATAAGGAAGGGATGCAGGGAGGGCGATAAGCAGCTAGATAAATAATTAAGTGGGTGCAAAGTCAAACAGACAACAGGCAGCTAGAGTAAATCAGGCTGAGCGACAGGCAAAGGAGGTACTGGAGAGCAGCGACGCCACCTGACAGACGGGACAGACAGACTGAGGTACAGTCAGACAGTCAGAGTCGTGGCCAGGTGCTTGTCCAGCCCACCTCCCTTTCACTTGCATGAGTAGAGCTACTTCAAACACCCGCCGCTTGTCTGCTGCTTTGTTCTGCTGTTCTCTTTGCAGCTGTGGTGGTTGTTGTTGTTGTTGTTTTGATACCCATCGTCGTTGCCGCCATTGTTGATTTGTTTCCTTTGAACGGCAGTTCTATTTCTGGATCGCTGTTTGCTTGTTTCCATTTTCATCTTTTGTACTGTATATGTGTGTGCGTGTGTGTCTTTTGTTCTACGATTGATAAACACAGTCACAATTGCGGGATAGTAATTTACTGTTTGATCATTAAAATTGTGTGGAGGTTGATTGGTTTAATTTTTCAGGGATCATATGGCTGTTTTGTGGCTTTAATGTAAAGTATGGCAAGGTCAGGCAGTTAAATCATCATATTACAGACAATATGATAAAACTATCATATAAAACCACTCAATTGCATTATAGGATAGAATTGTTAACAATTGTTGATCGTTAATTGTCTTACCGGTAGCGATAAATATATTTAATTCGAAGGTATTGGCGTGTCGGTGTGACCCTGATATTAAATTATTTTAACATGATGGTCGAAGTCCATACAGATTTTTGTCAGAAATTTAAAGAGCCTTTCAACACAGAGAACCTTTTGAAACTAAAGTGCTGTGCTTTGGTTGAAAGAATTAGTCAGTGAGATTTCCACTTTTCTTTTTGATTATTAATGAATTCATACAGTTCATTCAACATTGTACAAAAAGTGTCATTCTGTATTTCAACATGCTTTCATGTCATAAAAATATATTTTTTAGCACATTGTTTCATGACCACTGTGATCCATCCTAATTTTTACCAGGACTATAGCAACCTAATTTGTCTCACAGGCCTTGATATCATTTGGACCTATTTACTATTTGTAATGACTGGTTGCCAAACAACCGTTAAACATTTGTACAGAAACTTTTTAGCATGGATTTCATATGTTATAAAGCAAACCCCAGGCCATGATCAACAGAAGAATGCACAGAGTAGAGCATCAATATGGAACAAAGGAGTAATATAGTGTTGTGATATTTCCTTTTGATGTCACAGAAAACATAACATAACAATGACATAATTTTATAACACATTTAAGTATATTATTTATCCATTGTAGCTGACTCAATAATGTGTACAGAAATGGCTTTAGTTACTATTAGTAATTTGTCAGTTGCTTTTTATGTCATTTGATTTTCAATGCAGTACCAGGAAAGCACTAAGGTTTGGGCACAACCTTACAGCGCAGGTCTTACAAACTAAACAATCCTTCTGATTTTCAGGATAACTGTAGAAATTAATGAATTTAAAGATATGAACCAGTACCTAGTGGGTATTAGGTTGATGACACGGCACTGAAATCACCAAAAATGTTGTTCTGAAGAAATCATGTAAAATCACAAATGTCAAAAACTGTTCCACTATTTCCAGATTCAAATAACTGACAATGACAATTTTTTTTATTGTTGTAAAACGCAGTTTCAATTAGTCCGTTTTTGGACAGTGTCTGGCTAGCTGAACATTTAAAATTTAAATACATAATAACATTGTCGTGTTTCTACATTCATTACCCAACCTTTGCTGTCAATGAACACTGTGACAGCTATATATGCTAATGTGTTTCTCATTTGTCCTTAATCTTTCCTCCTTCTCCCTTCCAACAGCAAACCCTGGAAAACAACCTGACCAACCTGGTGAAGAGGAACAGTGAACTGGAGAACCAAATGGCCAAGCTCATCCAGATATGTCAACAGGTTGAGGTATGCAAAATGTTTATGTCTTTGTGTGTTTAGGTGTTAGATGAGTCTCAAGTGAAGTCATTAACTCTAAAGCCACTACATGATTTTTTGCACGATTTGCCGCTCGGCGAGCTCGACTCGACATCCACATCCAGCCAATGAGAGCAGTCAGCTGGCAGAACAGGCAGCTACTTTTTCACCGCAAAACACTTTTTTTCTCACCTCCAGCTCTCTCTCAGAAAGACAGAACTTGTCTTCTGGACTTTTCCTCCCGTTCACAGCAGCAGCTACACCGCATGTTAGCCTTTCAAAACAAAACCAATGTGGTAGCCAATGAATTACATCTGCACTATTGTGTTCACTGTCACTTTACTTGGTCCATGCTTGCAAAAATATCCACCATGTCACAATTTTTAACATAATGACTCTCTGATACTCTGAAAAATGCTACAATGTGTCGCCAAATATACCTGGGCTGCCCACCAAAATAAAGTGTATGTGTGGGGAAAAAACACTGACTGAACCGTTGTTTTTTACAAGCCAGGTCTTCAGCAGTGTTGACCGGCACTGTCTCTCCCTCCATGTGGTTAGAGACTTTGTGAGTAGACGGCGGTGAGGGAGAGAGAGGAGTAAACCCTGGCAGGACTTTACGAAATATATCAGTTAACTCAACATCAAACTATATCGGTATACCGATATACCGCCCAGCCCTAGACCATTCCATTCCATTTATAAATGCACCAGCCGCCACTGTTGGCTCCCTTTCCACACCAATAAGCTACTCTGGATTTTCGTTAAAGCCGATGCAGTCCCTCATCCGGCACAATCAATGCGTCAAGCTTCAGAAACAATCTCATAAGAAGCCAGGGTTTCACGTTTAGGCCTATGAATAACTCTACAGAGAAGCTCAGCCTGCATGAATTTTCTCTCAATTCAATTAAATTCAAATTAGCTTTATTGGCATGAACAATGTAACAACAACATTCAAAGCATCACACACAAAAAACTACACTTACCTTGGCCTCAACATTACATACACAGGGAACTTCAACATGGCTGTGAAAGATCTGAGGGACAAAGCTTTCTATGCAATAAAAAGAAACATTAAAATATATAGTCCAATTGAAATCTGGCTTAAAATTTTCCAATTTGTACTAGAACCAATAATTCTATATGGTAGCAAAATTTGGGGGCCAAAACTTAATAATGAATTTGACAAATGGGACAAAACAATCTGTAATTCTGTAAGAGCATCCTGCAGGTGCAGAGAAAAACACCAAATAACCTGTGCAGAGCAGAGCTCGGCCAATACCCCCTCTTACTAAAAATACAGAAAAGATCACTTAAATTTTACAATCACTTAAAATCAGTTAACCCCCAGACATATCATCACAAAGCCCTAACAGCTGAAACCAGAGAAGAGTCCCATCAGCCATCTGGTCCTGAGGCTCTCTGCAGTAACAAGTCCCCAACAGCCTCAGGACAGCAATACCAACTCACACCCACAGAAAGAAAAATATATTGAATACTGGAAAGAAACGACCAAAACACAAAGTAAATTACAATGTTATCTGACCCTAAAAAGAGAATTCACACTGGCAAATTACCTGAGTACGATAAAATGTCCCAAATTAAGAAAAATGTTGACAACATACAGACTGAGTGAACACAGCCTGGCCATAGAAAAGGTTCGCCACAGACAGAGGTGGCTACCACAAGAGGAGAGACTCTGCTCCCAGTGTGACAGGGGACAGGTAGAGACAGAGCAGCACTTTCTAACCTCATGCCCTAAATATAAAACACTAAGACAAAAACACTTTGCAAACATTTCCCAAATATACCCCGAATTCGAATTCATATCAGACACACAGAAACTCCCCTATTTACTGGGAGAAATGCCCAAATGCGAAATAATTGCTGCAAAATATGTCTGTGTTTGTGTTAAAATAAAATAAAATAAAATAAAATAAATGAAACAGTAAAGTGTGTGTGTGTGTGTATATTAATAGACAAAAATAATAATAATTTTAAAAAGAATTAATTGATTAAAAAATAATAAATAAATAAATAAGAAATCAGTATCAAATGTAAAAACAAAACAATTACTAAAATATCAAATGATCAACATAATAATAATTTGAAAATCTGTACAATTATTTGTTAGTCTGAGGTTCCATTGGTCGTCCTCACTTCATGGCATGAGTTGTAATTTAGTGGTGTCTAAATAGAAATTGTGTGTAACCTGATTTCTGTATTGTTTCTGAAAGATCATTATCTTAGTCTTTGCTGTGTTTACTGTCAGGGCCCAGGTCTGACAGAATCTCTGCAGGAGATTAAGGTGCTGCTGCAAACCTTCTTTAGTAGGTGAAAGCAACACTAAGTCATCTGCATACAGCAGACCTCTGATCTCTGTGTCGTTCAGGAGGAGGCCAGGACTGAGATTGCATCTCTCTCTCTCTCTTTCTCTCTCTCTCTCTCCGAGACACCAATTCACACCCAAGTATGTCACTATTAATGATTGTATACAGCTTACTGCCTTTGCTATTGGTGACTGCTCTGATTCCACGCTCCTTACACTTTGTCTCTCACACACATCTGAGTGTACAGCGGTAGAAAGTGACCCTTGATCCTTTTCTTTCTTGCTTTCCTTCTCTTGTAATGTCTCTCACTCCTCGTGGATCGTAGTTTTGTTTGTGCTAGCAGTAAAATCAGCACTCCATTCTTTCAGTTCCCCACACTATATAGCTATATATATAAATGCTGATTAGCATTGAAAGTGAATTTCAGTTCCCAGTCGTGGGGTCATGAAAGGTCAATGTTGCAGCATCGTTAAAATGGATTTTATCTTATCTAAAATAGCCCTTTACAATCGCTGAAATGTACTGTATTTGCGCAGACTGATCTTGTCTGCCATTCGATCCAGTGACTGATGCAATGCACTGCCTTGAAAATGAAAACACCAAATAGCAGTTAGGATCTTGGTGGCCTCTTGTACTTAGCCAGTGGTAGCTCTCCAGACAATCAGACTCAAGCCATGTCTCAAGAATAAAGGATGAGCCGGAACTCTCGGCAACCATCCACTCTCAAACTGTTTAAATGGACAGTTATGTAATTGCAACCTTGGAGGAGGGTTTACACTTTGGTGTCCTGGAATGAACCGATACCTGTCTGCAGATTATACTAGCCACTCTTCCATTTGGGCTCATGCTGTGATTTAATGGAGGTACTGTGTCAATCCAGCCAGAGAGTACTAATGCGTAGCCACTGAGTGCATCACTAACATGTGCATGCACGAACACACACACAAGCGCAGACTTTCTGTCTTAATGCACTCACTCT
The DNA here is from genome assembly GCF_014851395.1 of Micropterus salmoides. Classification (NCBI taxonomy): domain Eukaryota; kingdom Metazoa; phylum Chordata; class Actinopteri; order Centrarchiformes; family Centrarchidae; genus Micropterus; species Micropterus salmoides. The sequence continues at coordinate 20,957,914 of NW_024044237.1, forward strand.
TAATAAACACCATAATTTCTGTCCAAGATTTGACATTAATGACCACAGAGGACAAATGCACTTTGGTGCCGCCATCACTCTGTCCGCAGCTCATTTCTTATTAGCCGGGCCAGACTCCATTTTCTCTGTGTCACTGTGAGGTCCATGAAACACAATTCTTGCAGCCACTCACCCAATAACAATTAAATGATCGCTGTGTGATTCATTAAGTACAGACAAACTGTTCGTCAAAGGCGCGCTGAGAGAAAAAAAAAGGCTGTCGTCTTTTGTCTTTCTCTGTCTGCATGCCGATGTTGCGCCACCGCCAACAACAACAGCAGAATCTCATCACTTATTCATCAAAAACAAATGAGGAGCAATAGCATGGGGGGGTGCATGCTACATCGACTTATCATTAAAATAAACTATATGTTTTCCCGCTTTGTTTGTACCCGTTCAGAGCTATTCGTGATGCAATTTCAAGAGGGCTAGTTTAATTACTGATGTGAGGAATGAGGGAGCGTAATGTTTTCTGGTGAGTTCACATTAATGTGCAGTGGCTCTTCATGTTTGACGGGAGGAGAGAAGAGGTGAGACGAGGACAAATGAGAAAAAAGATGAAGATGGAGACAGAAAGAAGGAAATGTTGGGAAAAGTAGAGGAGGAGGCGAGCACCAAAGGAAGGAGGAAAAGTAAAGAGGAAGATAAAAGAAAGAAGAGAGAGTAGGACTGAGAGGGCAAGCAGAGGAAGAAAAAAAGAGGACGTGAGTGTTAGCGTGACAACCAATGATCTTTTGACCGAAACAGATACAGGGACTGTGTGGAAGAAAGCGCTCAGCAATAATGCAATACAATACAGACAGGGAATAAAAAAAGAGAGACTTGGTGGAGTGAGAGAAGTTTGTGCAAAGTAAAAAATCTCTGAAGGGCTTTGAGCATGACCTGGATTCCTCTCCTTCGTGTTTGCATCATATTGTATTGGTGCCAAAGATATGATCAAACGCAGTGTGAATCAGTTTCCAGTATGTCAGCACACACTGCAGCAATGCTGTTCTCCATTGCTTCTCTTTGGGGAGTTATCTTCTCTTCAGTCTTCAGAAAAGATGTGTTGACTTGATGATGTGTAGGATGTTTCTTTCTTGATAGGCCTCACTCCTTATCACAGTGGTGGTGTAGGATTGTTAAATCTGTTGCGGTCATGATAATAATAATTATAATAATTTTTGTTGTTGGGCTTTAACACACATCTGTTATTTACTCAGTGCCAGGTAGCTGGCTGGATGTTAATAGGCAGCAGAGAAGAGACACTCAATGAGGCTGTTTGAGCATTACCCTAAAAACTACTTTGATTTAGAATCAGACCATCCTCCCCAAAGATCCGGTCGTATAGGTCGTATGTAGAAGCAGCTTATTATGACGCATACTTTTAAGCAGGAGGCCACTGTTCGTGTCCTGTGTGAAACCAAAAAGCCTACATTGACTTACGCACATAAATTAAGTCACGTGACTTTTGTCCCAAAACGTTTGTCATGTGACTTGTGACTTGTTTTAACCCAAATGACGATCATTTCCTCAACCTAACCAAGTAGTTTTGGTGCCTAAACCTAACTAAACAACATCAACTGTGTGTTTATTATTGTTACCATGACATCACATATGTCGTTTTGGGGAATGTCACATTTGTTGTTTTGGGAGTCATTGGCAATTGTTGTATGAGGACGTGTTGTATGATTTGTTTTACTGCCATTGTACACATTTTCAGCAGAGTTTCAGACTTGGAACTTTGTCAGAGTTGCGAAGTTCTTGATTTTGCGTTCAACAACACTTCTGAATTCATATTGCAACTTGACAGATGATCAGATTTTCTGTCTTTCCGTTTTGCTATGTCCCACTTTGTCTCTCTCTTGCTGTCTGTGTTTGTGCTCATTCAGATTTGTGACGTGTCGTGTTCTCGGGTGGCTTTTTAATGAGGGCACTCTGTAATGAGGTGTAGGTAGCCTAGCTCACATTCTGTATTTCATGGCAGGGAGGCATCATCCAGACACAGCTAATGTGCAGTAAGCATTGTTTGAGGATGCAGTCAATGCAGCAGCCAGTCTTTCCAACCCCCTGAGTTGTGTTGCCAGCTGGAAGGAAACTAAATTAGTTCACTGTTAAGGTTGTAAGCATGTGTGTAGTACGACTGATGGAAAAAGGAAAGAATCACATCAGACAGACGCAGAGTGGATTTTAATGCTCAGACATGTATGTCTACTGATGAAACAATGAGGTGTAAGTCTTTAGCTAAGACCTGTCTAGGTTTATGTACTCTGAAGCTGATCCCACTGTGTGCAGAATATGAATCAGCTCTGTGGAGATGGCTGCACTGCTGCCTAATCCTTTGTATCAGGTCTCCTCTTGCCTCTCTTTACCTTTCTACTGGAATATCTGTGGGATCGAATCCACTGGTGTTGTTTGTCGTTGGTATATTTCTAAAGCCATTTGCGGTTCCACTTTCAAGCAAAGAGGACGTCAATGGAGTGGGATAGTGGCATATAATGAAATTAAATTCTTGCTTTCATGCAGTCACTGTTTTTATTTGTAAATTTATACATTTTCAACCTGTTCTCACTCCCAAGTCATCACATATGGATGCATGGTCAAGACCCATTGGCGTTAATTTGTAATGCTCTGGGAAGCCTCTTTGTATCATAGTGGGGGAAGCACTGTAGCATCATTTATGAACGCTGAAAGCCAGTGTAGGATAACCTAACCTTAACCTTATGACCTTTTCCTAAACTTAACCAAGTAGTTTGGGTGCCTAAACCTAACCAAATTGTGGCGTTTGACAACAGAAACCCCCTCCCGTTTCACAACGTGAAGCTTTATTTTGAAAGTCTAACCAGACTTTGCATATTTATTATTGCTAACTTCGGTCTTTTGACTTATTAGGCCGAACACCGAAAGTGTTTTTTTTGCTATTTTCGGCCGATTAATTTCGGTGGCCGAACATTCGGTGCATCCCTATTTCTGACATTGTCATGCTTGCCTTTTGTTTAACTCTAATGTATCCATAAGCCTTTCTTCCCTGTTTTAGATCTAGGTGCCACTCGGATGTGATAGATCTCTAGGAACTATCCCAGAATATGTGGACAGCATCAGAGATAAAGCTGTCAGACTGAGGCCTTGCATCTGTTTGAGAGAGAGGGGCACAGTGGGGGGGAATTGAAGTGGTCAGTTAGAAGCAGACCAAATGTGGACCAGTCAAACAGAGGTACAAAAGAAAGAAGAGGAAAAAAGTAAAGTGGGATAGGAGGCAGGAGAGGCTGAGTGGAATGAGCACAGAATTGATTCAAGATGTGAGGGTTGTGGTGTCGGCAAGAGGTTAACAGCTGTTCTGAACCTGGGCCAGTCCTCGCTAAGTTTGAATGGGAGCCACTTTGGCTGGAGTAGATCATTTTGGGAGCCAAACATTGCTTATTGTCTGCAATTTGAACTGCAGATGTCCACATGCTGATGTTGGTAGGTGTGCTGTAGGGCAGGGAAAAGGGTTTGCAATATTCTGGGCGGCTGTGGCACAGGAGGTAGAGCGGGTTGCCCGCTAATCAGAAGGTCAGCGGTTCAATCCGCTGCATGTCGAAGTGTCCTTGGGCAAGATACTGAACCCCGAATTGCCCCTGTTCCACCAGTGTATGAACGTGTGAGAATGTAAGTTTCTGTTTGAGCACTTAGGCTCAGTGTATGAATGTGAGTGAATGGTGAAATGCGATGTAGTGTAAAAGCGCTTTGAGTGGTTGCAAAGACTAGAAAGGCACTAGACAAATATGGAGCATTTACATTTATTCATTGTAATGACAATGGAAAATGTATGCATCACATCTGAAAAAATAATAATGTTCAGTGCATTCGAATGTGTTATAATATCTTTTCACTATACAGTTGGCTTAGTATCATTAATTTAAAGTAAAGCAGTATTTTAACAGTATTGTGTAAAACACTATATGATTGTGTCTTTATGACACTCATTAGCATAAAATTTTGAACTATCTCCCAGGCCCAGCGAGACTATAGATTGTGCCAGATAATAAAAATGATCTATGTTGTGGACGTCCTGGCTATCCCAGATCCATGTTCGGCAGGACCTTTGTTGTGCGTCATTTCTCTTTCACTTCTTTTCCACTCATCTGTCTACTTTAGCTAATTTATCTAATGAAGGTACAGAATGCCCTAAAAAAATTATAAAAACAATTATCTTTGGTTATATATCACGGTTTTGATTTGTACAAATGCAAAATGTTTTTAAAAGGAGGAGTCTGATTTTGTTGAAACCCAGAAATAACATCATACATTTGGAACCCAAAACTAAACCACAACTAGGACGGATATCACATCTTGTGTGATCTTGTCTGACTGGCTCACAGCTGCCATTGGTCAGAGACAGAGACATTGCCAGGCGTTCACAGTGTCCCTAAAACTTCCTCTTAGATCTCCTCAACTTTTGTATGAAAGTATTACATACTGTACCACTCCAACTCTTCCTTGGACCTGCATAATGCTTTCACTGAATGAAATATTCAAATCCAAGGCATTTTTTTTCTTGGTTCATTATTATATCAAATTTAAGTCAAGCTGTCATGTAGACATTTTGTGAACCATTTTATACACCTGCCATAGTTGGTAAGTTTGATTGATATTTAAAATAAGTTGTGTGGGTTTGAACAATGCTTGTTAACGCAACATGAGTTTGTAAAGATTCACAGTTTAAGAAAATAAATTGGGATTTGTTATGTCGGGGTGGGTGGGAAATTTATCAGCCTTTGCCAGAGTTTGTGATGTTATTATGCTGTTGCAGCTGTGACAGTTCTTGTGACAAATGCGCTCAGCATTATCAAGGCTGAATGAGCATTGCAGCATCATTAAAACACACACAATTCAGGTCATTTATCTGGAGTCAACAGATTTTCTCAAAATCACAACATAGTGAGAGATTACAATGTCAAATCACAATATTAGGGCGTCCTCATTTTGACTTTAGCTCACCTCAGTGTGATTGACAACATCCAAATGACTGGCACTCTGCTTGGCCACATACATCATTCACGTCATTATTCACTGAAAAAACACAGAGTGGGTGGTGAATGGTGACTGTCAGTCATTTGAAGGCAGGAAAAAAATGAAGCTGCATAGCTCATTTTATTTAATTTTGACTTGTAAGTAATACATGCTCATTTCCACTGTATAAAAATATAGGCGAATAGATTTAATCTTGACATAATGTGGGAGATGAACTCAACCTAATGATGTCCGGGAGCATATGTGCTCAATATAATGCTTCTATAAGAAAACCTGAGGTGGAAGATGTGGTAAATTTATTCTTCCTCATTTCGGCTTTTTATGATTTAATGATTGTGCTGTCAGTTTGCACTATGTTGTGTACATTTTCATTATAATATTCTAGATTATTAGCTTTTTAAATACTATGTTCAGTTGCTAATAATGTCCGCGTTTCATCTTATTGCTTAATAGAGTGTAATTATGGCTGATGTGATATTTTTTGTTTTAATTTATTTTATTTGCCTCATGAGATAATGAGGGGATGTTATGTGAATGTGGTGAACTTAAATGTCAGCTGCATTACCACGCATAATGAACGTGCAGCTGAGTGAGAATAGTTATGCATCAGCAGGATGGATGAATAAGCTATGACAGATCTTATTGTTATAAGCTATTATTCTTCAGGGATTGTTACAATAAGAACCCTTTATTAAACTTTCTGGCATCTTAAATTTGCTTTTTTGTAGCTTTCTTTCCTTCTGTCCTTTTTCAGTGATCACAATTTCACAACCTTTTTTAACTTGGAGTTGGCACTGTGTTGTTCATGTTCACCTGCAGAGGAGCCTGATGAACAGGGAGATGCACACTAGGTGATAGTGTTTGTGTAGCAAGGAGTGGATAGTAATGTCAGGAGCTGGCAGACAAGGAGGAGGAGGAGGTGGTGGTTTTGAGTGATGTGAAAGAGGAATAGGATGAAGATGAAGATTGTTTCCGTAACTCTAAGCTGCAGAGTAGACGTTGTAATTCACAGTGATCTAGGGCTGCTGCATTTATCCTGCTTAATTGCTAACCTGCAGTCATAAGATGGTTCTTTCCAGAATTAAGTATAAGTGTGTGTGTGTGTGTGTGTGTGTGTGTGTGTGTGTGTGTTTAATGAGGCTTAAGTGGATCGCCGTGTTGTAATGAGCTTTGTGAAGTGATGAGTGGAACTTGGCTGTTGGTGTAAGTAGTTTTGACGGTCTGCAAATGTCACAACCCTGTAAAATTTATAGTTGGGGAACTACATCAAAAGGAAATTAAGTGTGTGAAGTGTAAATTCTTCTGAATTTATTGTCACAATAGGTGAGCTTTGATTTGAATGTAATCTTCGGCTCACTTAAAGATTGAGAGCTCCGATCAAGGTGACCTTCACGAAAAGGAAACATTGAGATTGTTTGAAAATCTAAAACAGCAATGTGATATTCCAAGAATCAGTTTTGGAAATACCTTTAGCTGAGGCGTCTGCTGATACAGACCTATGGCTCGACCTCTGTGGCTCCCCCTTGTGTGGACATCTGGTGGTGAATTCCAAGCATTTTTATTTATTTTGATGGCGATAGGTCGTCCCTCCCCGCGACCCGATCCCGGATAAGCGGATGAAGATGGATGGATGGATGGAGGTCGTCCCTCAGATTGACATGGGAAGCTGACCTCATTGTTGATTTCACTAAGGGGGATTGAAACTTAATTCTCAGATATAAAAAAAAAATGTACAGGTAATTGAAAACAAGATTAATTAAATTAAAAATATTAAAGTTTATTGGACATGTCACAGCCTGGCTCATGGACTGTAACAAAAACTGGAGACACACGGGTAAATTAAAACACAAAGTGATTTATTAAACTAAATGAGTAGGAAGAATCTGTAAAGTCAGTAGTGTAGTGAGTAAAAATGTACTGCATGGATGTTGTGCTGTAAAAACAAAGACAAGAAACCAAATACAACAAAGGAAGCAATGGGATGAGGCGGTCCAGCCAAGAGTAAATGCTGCTCTGGCTTATATGCATGGGGCACACTGGGCCCAGGTGTGTCCCATGCTGCTGATTACTCTGCCAATCAGGTCTGCAGCCCTGGAGACAGAAAGCACATCAACAGCAGTATGAACCCTGCAGAGGGGCCGTCACAGACACCTTCCAAGTAGTGCGGCGGGATGCTGGGGGTGCAATGAAAATTATGGTACTCTAGTTCACATGCTGTGGAGCTGTCCAAAGGTACAGGAGTTTTGGTTAGTTATCCATGGCTACATTCAAATAATTGTTGGCAAAGATGTCTCTTTCACTCCAGCCTTGTACATTTTGGGAGACCCCATGGTGTTAGATAATTTAACTCACCCTGAGGCAGATGGAGTTCAAACCACTGTCATGCTGGGACAGAAGCTGATTGTTGTGAACTGGAAAGCCTTGTCCGTGCCTACAGCATCTTTGTGGTACATCCAGATGGGGGAACTAGGTGCATGAGAAAATCTATCATTCAGGTTACTCAATAAGGTGGAACTATATCTCCGGAAGTGGGATTGATATCTTGCTTATATGAATAGGGATTAATAGGGTTGGATTGTCTTAAGGCCAATACAACTTTGACATTGTGCCATACTATTTATTGAATGTCACACCTTTGGTTTATTCTGTAGTAATTATTCTGTAATTTCATATTCTCTCTTATTTAGTGTATCATGTATGCATTTACATCAAAGTATTGCCACTTTTATTTACCCATTTACATGTATTTACATGGCTATACTTGTATATGTTCTTACAATTGGCTTTTCTTTGTTGACGTCTATTGTTGTTCATCATTTTCTAAAAAAAATCATAAAAAGATTGACTCACCCACTCAGAGAAGCGTTTGGGTCTTTCCTCACTATACATTCAATGTATTACTGTATGAGGGTTGCCAGCTCAGCATTACTCAGCTGCCAGTTTGAGTGAAAGCTTCCCACAGTCATCATTTTGGGTTGTTTTCTCTCTATTCTGGAGTAAATCTATTATTTCTCTGATGGTCTGAATTGGCTCTCGCAGACAAAAGTAATTGTGACTCCTGTCATCACTGTGGAAGATTTGCACTCACAGTACAACTCTGTGTGAGTACAACTAGCTTAGATGGTACATGTTAGTGTTGTAGTACTCGAGACCGGTCTTAAGACCACTTTTTGATGGTCACATCTCGGACTCGATCGCATTTGTACTCGGCCTTGTCTCGGTTTCAAACATTGAGGACTCAGGATTTTATTTCAAGACCAGTCAAGACCATAACTTTGGGAATATTAATAAATTGCTTTTGCATTGTCTGATTTATTGGTTATCCTAACGTTTATTGGATGTAAAACTTATTGCTTCAAATGCAGCCAGTAACGCTAATTAAGTGTTGTTAACATTAGCGCCTGTCCCCCCTCCCTGTGATGATAAACATGGAAACGGAATGTTGAATAAAGATGCTTAAGTTGATTTCAGCTCTTAGTGTTTGTATGTGGGTGTTTTAATGGGAATGTGGATCTTTCTGATCAATTTGAGAAGTACCTATGATCTCATTCCACATTTTATTGTGTGTCATGTAATGTGGGGAACTGGTCATTGTCTTGAGTCTCGCCCTCCCTCGGTCTCAGTCTCGACTTGGTCTCAGCCCCTAAAAGTCTTGGTCTTGTCTCTGTCTCAATAAACTCTGGTCTTGGTCTCGATTTGGGCATTTTTGACTACAGCACTAATACATGGTAACCTTTTATACCCTTACATCAGTGCACAGCAACATAATGTGCAAACAGTTTGAATGGAAAATCCTAATAATCTAGGAGCAGATAAAGCAGTGATAAAGTTTCTGTCTGTGCAACTTGTGGTGGCCAATCATAACACTCAGTGAAGTTTTGCCTCTTTCAGACCTTTAGATTAAATTTTCTGATGAAACTCAGTGGTCAAACATCAATCTATAAAATAATCCTCATAGTGATGAGTGAAAGTTCTCTCAGCAGTGAAGTTGAACTTGTTCTTATTTTAACCTCTGCCATAGCTGATTCAGAAGCTTTTGGTGTAAGCAAACCTGTCGGTAGTGGCTCAGTATGTAAATTCAACAAACACCCATTGTGTTGGAGTAACACCTACCCACATAAGTTTGAAGCTGGCTGTTCATTTAGTGTTGGCCTGAGATAGTGAACTGGTGATGAGTTGCCTTGGCAACTTTGGTCCTAAAATAATCATAAAATCTATTACATTTGGCATGGTGCAAGCAAATTCTGTCATTGAATTAATGAGTGTCTACACAGGCCCTTTGAGGAGCTTTTTTAATGAAGAGATGAATATTCAAACTATCCTCAACCTAGTTCTTGCTCACAGTGAGTGAAATAAACATGATTTTGAAAAAGGTGCAACTCTGTGAAGTCCATGCAGCCTTTTCTCATCACAATATGGGGTTTCCTGTGTAATATTAGTGCAAAGTACAAGAACAGGAGCCGGTTTAAATCCAGCAGCAATGTATCCATTTTTATGAGCTGTGACAGACTTTCCCTCGAGCAAGGAACAGAACATTTTAGAAAAAATTGCAAATTTACTAAAATAAAAAAATTTCTCACCACTTACAATGCCCATTAAATGGGTGACTATGGACCTGTCAGTGTATCTAATGTAATTGAATTCCAATTTTTTTTCCCCCTAGTATCAATACATTTGCTTTGTAATTTAAAATGATTTATGGTCTTTCCTGTGACATAATTAAAGATAAATCCTTTATCTCAGTTCATCACAAGTTTCTAATCTGGGTGCACACCTTGTTGGAGGCGGCTTTTCCTTGTGTGCAGAATGAAATGGAAAAACAAATGACGTCCTCTGTAAGTGATGATATGAATCGCCATGGCTGTCAATCCAGAAATCTTACAATGCTCCCTACGAACAGAGAGGAAGAAAAACTGGCACATGTTGTTTTTTTGTTCGCAAAGACAAAATTAAATGGAACATGAGGCCAAGTTGGTGTGGTTGTGCAAATGTGAGTGCGTGTGCAAGATTAAGTGCGTGTGTAAGCAAGCCTATTTTGGCTTGACTTAGGACACCCGTATAGTGGGTTCTCCCAGTCATGTTCACGTGTCCTTCTGCTTCTCTCTCCAGGTGAACACAGCCATGCATGAAGCCAAGCTGGTGGAGGAGTGTGATGAGCTAGTGGAGATCATCCGCCAGAGGAAACAGGTCATCGCTGTAAAGATCAAAGAATCTAAGGTAAAGTATTCCCAGGACACCTTTTTTGTCCTTTTTCAGTTTCAGGTCTAGCTCAAGAATATGTAAATTCGAGCTGGGTGGTTTCAGCAAATTGAAGCTACGTTGACTGAATTTTGGCTATTAAAGGCAGGGTAGGTAAGTTTGACAAACTAGAAAGAAACTGCTGGATTTTTGAAAGTATCCAACAGAGAAACTCCCACCCCCTCCCTTCTGGGCTCCTTAAAAGCCACGCCCCCAAAACACGTGAACGTGCGTTGCCAACTCTGCTGGAGGATGAGCACAGTATGACAAGCGGAGAGCAGCGCAATGCAGCAGCTCACATCAGGGGTAAGAAAACATTTAACTTTATCGTTATGAAAATAAACAATTAACCTGGTTGTTAGTACTCACTATCAAGCTAGCATGTTAATATTGGATAGGTTTAAAAAGACTGGCTTTGATTCAGTAACGAGTTAGCTAGCTAACTGTTAGCAACAGGTTACTGTGCTAACAGCTGCGGTAACATTGGGCAAAGCTAAAAACAGGCTGATTTTTTCCGTTTCCATCAGTTACTACACCAACGTGAATTTCGTGTTAGACTCATAACATGTACATTGTTTTACATGTTAGAGCTTCCACAGTGACAGCATTATTGTCTCTGATGACTGCAATCCAGAGCCAAGCACAGGACCAAGACCGGCCCGGGGTCGAGGCGAAGCAGAGGAGGGAGGGCAGCCACGGTCCAAGGAAGAAGAGGCAGGACGGAGAGGACGAGGTGCAAGCCGAGCAGCACATACCTTCGACGAGCTTCACACTCCAACAACGGCATATGAACAGGTATATATATTTTAATATTAGTCTATTGTCTTCCAGTGTACTTGTCTCAAAGTTGTCTCTGTTGTTTCCCCCTAAGCCCTTTGGGTGTCAAAAATAAAGTGGTATGTAATCGATCACTATTGTTATTACTTTTGTATTATTGTTTACTGATTACAACAACTAACTGCAGCTCTACTTCAGCCATTGGCTCATCTGTGTTATGTACATTGACCTGGTGTGTAATGTAGACACAGAAGTCCTGTTAGATAACAACAAAGCCCTGTTCAATTAAAATATCTGATCATGTTTAGGAATGTTCTTTCCAATTACACAGATCTTTCCCATTTGGAGTTCTAACAACTATATATTCCTTTACAGACCAGAATCTGATCTGAGGACTGTGGACAACATCCAGACTACAGTGTTTCCATGCACCACACATGGCTGATCTTCAATGAGTACAATCTCCACTTCCTGGACTTTTTGTTGTATACCTTGCTGTACCTGATAATACAGAAAGGAGGATCAGCTTAGTGAAAAGTTTGTAATACCTGACATTATCCTCTTATACAGCAGTTAGCATTTCCACATAAAATGCAATCACAACAATAAATAAGCACCATCTATCTGTATTCCTCATACTGTTTAATATTTTTTGACTCATCCCTTATAAATGTATTGAGTAAAATACATAGGAGTACTCATTATGCAACATACTCAGCTTTTCTCCTGGCTGGACTGTGGACATGGTAGTTGTAATCCAGGCCAACCAGCATGGTCCGATCAGTGTACTGGTGAGAAGTACAGGGCTATGAAAGACTCAAACCTGCAGGTGACCTGAGGGCACAGTAGAAATAAAACATTCACTTGTTTACTGGTAAAATAAGTAATGGCATAACAGCACCAATGAATGTAAAAGGTTTTCACACAGTAGCTATGAACAACATAAAACTATATTATAGGTAGCTTATATACCAGAAAAACAGATACTTAGGGACCTTTAGCTATCATTGTTTATGTATACTAACATTGAAATGTCTTTCTCATAACTACAAACACACATCACCACATTTGTAAAAGTAACATACAGTCAAACATCAACTGCAGACACAAGATAATCACACTAACAGATTAGATACAAGGTAAAGATAACTAAAGTTAGGTGTAAACATAGTATAACAATAAACCTAGCTGGTGAATAACTAAACCAGCGCAGTCTACACTTACATTGTCTTACCTAATGTTAGTGACAGAAAACACAGCTCGTGCTGCTGTTTTCCAGCTCACCTACAGCTAGATATAATTGATCGTCTCTGCTCTGGCTCCTACACCAGTCTGCACTGGTAGCAACAGTTAGCTGTATGCTAAGTAGGTAGCTACTGTTAGCTCTATGCGTAGGTAGCTACGTTTGCTAGCGATGAAAGTAACAAATTACCATCAAAATGATAAAAGCCAGATTACCTGCCCAGCAGAAATAAAGCCACCACGCTGTGTCAGCCCCTAGGTGTTCCTCAGTTGTCACTATCGTTGAAAAGCCACGCAGATATCACCTCCGGTCTGACCGCTTCGCTCGTCAGGTCTGAGCGAGCTGACCAGGTGCGCGCATGTGAGCAGCTCCTATAGCAGCAGGGCTGGTAGCCATGGCAGCGAGGTAGAGTGACAGTCAGCCAGCCAATCATTGCATTCGGTCCAAATGGAACGAGTGGCTGTGTTTACTGCAGTCCTGAGAGGACTACAGACAGCCGATTTTTATTCTCTCTTTTTCAGTGCACCTAACTTTTTAATATGCATTGGTATATAAAGACAGTTTCAACAAATATGAAAAAAGTGTTTTAAAAGCAACTTGCCTACCCTGCCTTTAAGGGGCATAAAGAAACATAGAAAAACAAGCTAACAGTTTTAACAGTATATTACCTTAAAAAGTGTTACCAAGCAGTTTTGTGTCTGGTAGGGCTGGGCAAATAAACAATAATGATAATTATCGCAATATAATTTTCCTCATTAGCAGTGTAATAAATGCTCAATAAATGTTTGATTTAATTCATTTGAATCACAAATGAAAAGCATGTAATTTTTCTGTTAAGAGTTTTAATCATGCATATTTGTTGAAAAAAAGATTTTATCAGAATAGTTTTAAATGTTCTACCTCTGATTTGTTAAGTGATCCACTGTTTGTTGTTTGTCATGTTGTGACCATAAATAATAGTATAAAACCACAATTAACCATCTGGTATCTTCAACTATCACTCAGGAGAAAAAAACGTGAAAGAAATAATGATTTGACATTTATTGTGATAATTAATGATTTTTTTATCGTGATCACATTTTTGGCCATATCACCCAGCCCTAGTTTCTGGTAACCTTATGAATGTAAATCAAGTAATTTACTAACTTTTTATCTCTGTTTTTGTCTCCACCAAACTCCAGAGAAAAATGTGTAGGTCATTACCTTGCTAGATGACTTTCACCAGCTAGTCACTAACTTTGTGTGTCGTTTGGTGGTGGGCAAGTAGTGTGCAGTGGGGTTAGTTGAACCTTTTTTCCTGAACAAAACAACATCAAACCTATGGGCTTAAAGTGGCTCTACAGCTTTATAGAGCTGCAGCATAGAATAATCCTCTGTGGGTTTGTCATCTCAAGCAGTCGATTGGACATAATCCTCACACAATCACTTGATTCAGTGTTCATAAAAAAGAATATTGATTAATGCAGTTTTAGGTTTATAACAGACAGATGTGGAGTCTCAACAGTTAGGTCTCACCGCCACTCCAAGCAGGCAAATTGCTATATACATGTTTAAGAGACTCAGCTCTAGGTCACAGTCCGCTGGTAGAGAAACAGTTGTTTAGTATGAGAGAATGAATATGAGAGCAGCAATGCCACGGACAAAATATATCCCTCCAGGTATCTAAGTGTTGTGTTTAAGCCTGCTTCTGTAGTTTCCTACGTGTTTCCCCAAACACACATGGAAAAAGTGAGTGACCAATGGCCTGTCCTACATGTATGCAGTCAACCTGAATGTGTGTGGAAATAATCTGAGGTGGCAGCAATGACTGTTGTGAACCTCTCACTGCTGTTTCAAAGAGAGTACAGGACTTACTGTACAAGTGTGTGTGTGTGTGTGTGTGTGTGTGGTGGGGCGGGGGACATGTGCCCATGTGAATATGGGTGGCTGTCTCCCCATGGGCACCTAGGGTTTCAGGACAGAGGTAGACTCTAAATCTCACCTCCCGAGGTGAAGTTTTAAGTGCTTGTGGGAGATCCTGAAGCAGCGAAAGAGCTTTGTGTAGAGATGAAAGATTTCCAAACACTGAACACAAGGACTGAAGTAAGAGTGTGTATGTGTGTGAGAGAGAGTAAGTGTGTCAGAATGTGTCCACAGTGACTGCAGACAAAGAGCAAGGCTTGTCCTCCTGAGAGTCTGTGTCTGTAAAAGGCTGTCAAGCAGAGGGCAGAGGAGTGAAATGCAGGAAATGGCGGTAAAAGGGAAGAACCCATGAAACACCAGAGGAGCGCTTGACTGATGTCAGCCTGCAGGTGATGTATTAATATTTGAGTCTGCTTAAGGGTCAAGAAAGATCAATGAAGGGCACCTTCAGTAATTCAAATAATTCCAGGTGTGCTAAAATGGATGTCAGCCTAAGATGAGAGGAGACCAAAACCACTAAAGGTCAGGTAAATTTTAGGCATTTCAACACAATGCTGTCATTTATTCAGTTAAGGACAGTGTTGGAAAGGAAAGTGCTCGTATGTGACTCCTCCTCAGAATAACAGGATTATGTAGGCGTATTCATGGTGAACAGAGCTGTGCAAAGTGCTCCCATTCTCTCTCTCTCTCTCTCTCTCTCTCTCTCTCCTCCTCCTCTTAACGGGCTCTGTCTCTCTCTCTAAGGAGACTCAGTCTTGCCTAATCTCCTCCTGCCCAAACAAAACACACACTATTCCCATGTTCTAGTGTGAGAGTCATCATATGACTCTGCTTGTCTTCCATCCTTCTCTGTCTCTCTTTGTCATTCAGAAAACTATTTTAACTCTGTTAGAGCCTTCAGGATTAACAACTCAAATCCGATCGGGTTTTTTAAAAATCTCTTGATTTCTAAAAAGAGCCATTTTTACCTTGAATGGCAGAAGTACCGTGACATTGTTACAGCGTCAAACAGGGTAGATGGTAGGGTGTACATTCAGTTTCCTACTTATAGTCAAAGTTGGTGTCTATTAATCATAAATGCAATCTTTCACAGGATTACTTAAAGTAGTGATGAGAATTGCAGCTCTTTGAAGGGAGCTGGCTCTCAGACCGAGCAGGTATTGTGCCATCGTTCATCAGCTCATGGAACTGAGAGACCAACACATCACTAACTTAAAGGAATACTTTAACATATTGGGAAATAGTGCTTTGATGTCGAGAGTTAGATGAGATTATTCACTCTCATATCTATACCGTAAATATGCAGCTAGAGCCAGAAGTTGGTTAAGTTAACTTAGCATAAAGACTGGAAACAGGGGTAAACAGCTAGCCTGCCTCTATTCAAATGGAACAAAATCCTCCTACCATCTAAAGCTCACTATTAACACTTTACATGTCATGGTTTAAAATCCGAACTGTAAAAATGTAAATTGCTGTTTTACATGGGGTGATGTGCTGGACTATTTCTTGGTTGGCCACAATGGTATTTTTATATTGTTTATTTTACAAATTAAACTAACAAGATATAACATGTTATTAGTGACTCCCCTGCAGAAGTGAGGGTGGTATCAATCTTCTCATGTGTCTCTCAGCAAGGAAAGTGAAGTATTACTTCCCTAGTAAGTATTTGTGTCTAAATCTAACCAAGTTACCCAGCTAGCTTATATAGCTACTGCTTTTCTGGCATAAGTTAGCTAATTACGAAAATAATAAAATACAGACTGATTTACAAACTGTATTTCATAGAGAGAGGCGGTAGTGTTGTGCATTTTGGTATTGTTGTTCACACAACATTTTCTGTGCGAACCTTAGGTTTTTAAGAGAAGGATGAGTCATTTAGAGTAAACTTGAGCGCACACATAGCAGGGATGTTAATAGAGGGCAAACTGAGTGAAAGAGGTTATTATTGTGCACTTATGTGGATAATATGAACACAGAAAAGATTTGTGTTTGCACAAATTAAGTAATTCCTTAAGTGATAATCATTACATTCTACAAAACATAATGTAGGTGCCTGCAAAAAATCTTTTTCTGTGCTAACAATGTCCCACCACACACTATTACTATATTACTAGAAATTATACACAAAAATAATTCCATAGTTATATCATTTAGTAGTGCATTAGGTCCATTACACCCTTAAAACCAAATATTTAAAGAGGGTAGCCTCACCCTTGTTTCTGACCTCATAGAGCACTGAGGAACAAACTATACCAATGGGCTGGTATTACTATATTTAAGCTACGATTAAATAGCTGTTATATTACAGCTTTAGATGAGGCAGTCTTTACACAATGCTCACACACACACATATATACACACAGAGACCCTGTCATATTGTCCATTATTCTGAGGCACAGTGAGTAATCATCTCTAAAATTGGTGTTTGAGGCATATGTTGCCAAATAATAACCCATCTATTAAACCCGTCTCACTTCTCCGCCCCATTCAACAACCAGCTCAAATGCCGTTTATGGCAACAACAGATTATGGTGGACTGGTGGAAGAGATGGAAGATGTCAATTGAAAACTCCATTACATTGCCAGCTTAGAGAGGCTTCAAAGCGGGAATGGTTTTCCCAGCAGTAGAAAGCGAGTGCACATTAGCTACTGTTTTGATTCTTTGAGAGCTTTTGATGACAAGCTCTTAACCAATTGCCACCCAGTGTGTTATTTCCAAATTCTTATTTGCATAATTCAAGCCCTGTAAGCAAAAATGTGTTGCTGTAAGTATAAATGACTAATCCTTTAAGGGCACTCATAATTGTAGATGTTGTTTCAGCTTTTACTGTCCTGTTTGGTGTTTAAAGATTAAAGTTGTTAGCTGTTACTGAAATATGCTGTTTTCAGTCAATGAAGCAACTTAACTGTATGCCATTTAAAAGTTCACAGAGGTTTCATTTAATCATCTTTGCTGAGATGCACTCTGTTCTAAAGCTGGTATTTTATTCTACAGCCTACCTTTCGCTGACAGTCTCAAGGCTCACAAGCAGCCTGTGTTATTTCCTGCGTAAAGTTCATTTGAGGGATCAGGATATGAGCCGTAATGCAGATAAATGGATTACTTTAATTTCAAATGAGCATAGAATGGCTTCCGTATGCTCAGTCGAAAATGATATAACAGTACACCCACTGACAAATTACAGTCAGAACGGGCTGCATTACAAAACCTTGTGAATGTTTGTGTATAAAGAGTCTGAACCCTGACCTGACTCACTGACCTGCCTCTTGATGGTTGTTTGTGATGAAGATGGACCATGTGGGCCATCTCTTTTTTTCCTTGGTTTTCAGGCCATGGTATTCCTCCAACTCCAGCTGCATACCAAGGGTATGGATGGATAAGTGTTTATAAGGCTGAAGCAATGTAAATGTTGGTTGGTCAGGGCAAGAGCAGTGTACCCTTAGTAATTTATAATCAATTTTGTGAATCTTTTTCTCAGCATTTGCTCGGTTATAGACAAACATGCAAATTTATGACAGTAGCATGCTGTACCTCTTTCTCTGATTATTATTATATAAGATAACAATGCATTATGCTTTTCACCTGTGCCCCTTCAGTCAGTGTGGGAATAAAGAAACAATGGGCTTGCATCAACTCTGACACCATAACCAAGACTCTGTCCTCTTTACTGCATTCTTGGTGTCTTCCTGTCCCTATGTTTTCCTGTCTATGTATGTGCATGTATCTGCATCACTGTGTGCACCTACATGGGATCCACAGGTTTATTATCGAGTGTGTGACAGCCATCAGTGAGAGACAAATTTGTGAGAAGAAGAGGGGTTCTTTCATCAGTTCCACTACACAAGCTGTGATGATGTCCTCCTGCTCATTGTTTCTACAAGTTAAATTAATTGCACGTTATTCAAAGATTCCTTTGACAAGAAAATATTTCATAAGTGTCCAACACAGTCAACATGTATTCAAGATTCCCGCAGAGGGTTTGTGTTTGTTTTAGTGTTCTTGTTCTCTTACAGTAATAAAACTTATAAGCTATATTGATAGTTTGCAATATTGCAACTTGTTGGCTCACCTAGCAGGAATTGTCTCAGGGGGTGCTGCCACTGCTGACTTTCTGTCAGTATTTTTGAGCAATTTGGCAGCAAACCTTTGTTATATTTTCTGGAATTGTTGAACATATTTGTGGATTAGTGACTGTCACAATGATGAATACCTCTTACCGAAATCCTTGGACCATATTTGGGATGCATTTCAGAAGGATAAGTAGCTCTGAAGCAATTTGTTCCAAATTTGTGCAGTGGAGAGAACCTGAGTTGCCATGAGGAGATAGAAAGTTTATTTTAGAAAGCATAAAAGAACAATCAACATGAGAGTATTACTTTTGTTTGAGTTTTGGAAGTGGTGTTGATGAAAAACAGTTAATGGCTTAAAATGCCTGCATAGTAAACGAATGTGGTGACTGTGTTTGTGAAACTGACTAGACCAGATAAAGTTAGTTGTCTCAGATAAAACGAATTAATATAAATCAGCGTGTCAGAGCAACATGTACTGTATTTGTGTGTGTTCCAGGTGATGAAACTGCGTAAGCTGGCTCAGCAGATAGCGAACTGTCGCCAATGTCTGGAGCGCTCCAGTGCCCTCATCACACAGGCAGAACAGAGCCTGAAGGAGAACGACCACGCTCGCTTCCTCCAGACAGCCCGAAATGTAGCAGAAAGGTGGGTGATGTAGTGCATAGATATACGTACTTTTTCTGCCGTGAGGTAGAAAAGGGGATGAAGTGGAAAGTTTGTTTACATTAGTGGTTGTTTTGAAGTAATACTGTCTGAGAGCTGTAGATATGCAAAACAGGCTACTGAGAAAGACAACAGACAAAACAGGAGACACATATGAACAAATGCACTCACAGATAATCAATGGAAAGAAGCGCCCAGCTCTTCCTCATGCCATCTTTGGCTTTCTGTATTAATTCACTCCTCCATCTTTGTGTGTGTGACATGTATTCTGAACCTGTCTGCCACAGAAAAGACAGATTTCACTTAATTAACTAGGTACGGACAAATTTCATCTCTTTTCTTTGTATATGCAGTTGTGTAATCCTGTTGCAGGACACACAATAACACTTTTAATTAATTTCACAAAACCCCTGCCCTACAATGAGTTTGCCTGTCTAAACACTTTTCCTTCTATGAAATCCAATCTTAGAGTAAGGCTGCTGGTGAAATCAACATTATATAAAACAGCTGTAGTTCCTGTGATCAATGTCAGGCCTCTGTTGAAAATCATCTATCATTTCAGCAGCTGGCTCTGCAGTTTCTCTTTTCACCTGCATACTTCTGTAATATCTTCATCCCTTCAGGCCACCACCCGCATCCTCACTTTCTCTCTCACAGACTAAAGGCCTGTACAAAATCTGCAGCTAGCACAGCTTCTTTTATGCTGCTTTGTTCCAGCAATTGGCCAGGCGCTTTATTGACCGACTAGTTCCTCTTTACTGAGGAACAAAAGTCTCAAGGACTAGCGCCAGTCTATGCTCCGCTCTGCCCTGCTCTGTAACCCCGCCAGCACTGTGGTTCAGGCTGGCTCCTGCCACAGATTGCTTCTCAAAGCAAAAGTAGGCACAATTTTCCACAAAGCTGTACAGACTATGGAGTCAGTGTGTCAGTGTGTGTCTGGTTTGTCTGTCTTTTGATGGCTTTCTGGTTTAACATACTGTGAATTAGTGATAGATTATAATGGGGCACGTTGCAGACTGTAAATATTTCTATAAAGTTTTTTTTTATATTCTATTCTCCTATATTTTCTTTCCCTCTCTCTCGTCTTTTTCTTTTCTCACAAACTACCGCTGTCTACCACCTCTCCCCTCTTGTCACCTCACTTCCTTCACTTCTCCCCTCACATTTGTCCACCTCTTCAACACCTTTCATCTTTTCTTGCTCTTCCCCTCTTTTCCTCTCATCACCTCGTCTGACCTCTTGGCCCTCCTCTGCTCCCTCACCTCTCTGCCCTTCTCCTGGCATTTCCTTTCCTCACTCCCTTGTCCTGGCGGCTGCAAAAAGGGTTGCCATGGCGACGGCCTCCTCCCAGGTCCTCATCCCTGACGTCAACCTGAATGAGGCATTTGACAACTTTGCCCTGGACTTTTCCAGAGAGAAGAAGATTCTAGAGGGACTAGATTACTTAACAGGTGAGAGCTGGGTCTTTCTGGTCTACAATAAACACATACAGTATTTACAGTAGATGCTGCTGCTGTCATTTAAATATGTTGAAACCTTGTGATATAACGTTTTACAAGACAAAATAGTCCTCTCTGGGTCGATGAAATTCTCGGACTCTTTGGCATATGAAACCCTTTAGATTACCTTACATTCAATGTATGCATGTAAGCTAAAATATAACTTTTCTTAACTGTTCATGTAGACATACTGTACAAGGTTTTCCTTATAATGTCATTATATAGCCTACTAGAGACCGGGATCTTTGACAGTTGTTTCTTTTTCATTTAAAGATGTACTTTACGTCAATCTCAATGTATAACTTTAGTTGTTTTATGTTGTCGTTTCCCTCCACATGTAGCTCCAAACCCGCCATCCATAAGAGACGAGCTGTGCACCGCCTCTCATGACACCATCACTGTTCACTGGACGTCCGAGGACGAGTTCAGCGTCACTTCCTACGAGCTGCAGTACACCATCTACACCGGCCAGACAAATTTTATCAGTGAGTCATGTGCACACACAAACACGTATGGTAATATAGAAAATTAGATATGTACCATAGAACAGTAAGCACTCATTATAAAAGCTTAGAAGGAAGCTCATGTTAAGCTTAGAAGGAAGCTCATGCAGTTATATGAAAAGTTTAATTTGATAGAGAAGGCTGAAATATTTCATTTGTTATATATATCAAACAATCCCATCCAGAAGCCATGCATTCACTGATAGAATGAATGGTAATACATTCCGGTAACATGTGCTCCTGTTGTATCATTAGAGCAAAATACATGAATGGGAACTTCAAAGACTACAGATCAATGGATCCCTCTGGCATCAATAGAGTTTTAATCATCAAGAGTGTTTTTTGTCAACGCTATCAAGGAGTTTTAAAGTGAGACTGTGTAACTTTTCAGATTAGAAATAGCACTGTTTTCTTCTCTTAAACATAAAATTGAATTCACACAATCATGCTCAGTTCAATACAACCAGGAGTTTTGCTGCTACAGTTTAACTTGGTCTGATATGACCAGAAGCTTATGGTGGCTAATGTTAGCTTATTTTAGTAAAATGTTGCTGCATAACTGACATTACTGAGTCAGTTTCCTGACTTTATGACTCTTCCCTACTTCTGCTACTGTGTACAGTGGCCGCTGTACAGCAAAAGTTACCTAGTCTCACTTAAAGTCAAATCCTTTGACTCACAAATGACCACAAATACAATATATACACATGAGCACAAATATGGGAAAGGACAGTTTTATTAGTAGTATTCACCATATCCAACGAAGGTTAAAGTCAAGGGCAACTGGACTTGGTTGAAGATACTGGAAGACGTTTCGTCCCTCATCCAAGGGACTTCTTCAGCTCTGAACTGAACTG
This sequence comes from Micropterus salmoides, assembly GCF_014851395.1. Taxonomy (NCBI): domain Eukaryota; kingdom Metazoa; phylum Chordata; class Actinopteri; order Centrarchiformes; family Centrarchidae; genus Micropterus; species Micropterus salmoides. Next base: position 20,979,698 of record NW_024044237.1, read on the forward strand.
ATACTGTCTTCCAGTATCTTCAACCAAGTCCAGTTGCCCTTGACTTTAACCTTCGTTGGATAACTATGACCTGGATGACTGAGAATCTTCACAGACAGTATTCACCATAGTTACGTATTTGCACCTACACAAACACATACATGCACAAGCTCAAAAGAAACACAAAGAAACACACCATTCACACTGACCTCCCTGCAGTCACAAAGAGAGAAAAACTGGAGCACCACAACACTTTCAGTATTGTTAAGTCTTATTTTCATATGTTCAATATTTTATACAAACTGTGTTGCATAACCTAGATTTGCTGTCCAGCTTTAGTCTTTGTTGTCCTCCATGGTTGTATTTATAGAGAGGGAGAGCTGAGTTACCAAGACTACTTGTAGTAAATATAGGACAAACAGTACACATCATCTATGCAGCCCTCAATGTCTTGTCTCAGGAAATGTCAAAACCGCCTCCTGACCATGGTGACGACCAAGTAGTTGTGCCTAAATAGATTTTTGTAACTCTGTTTTTCCATCATTTTAGGACATTTTATCTAATCTTCCCTATATCTTCTATGTTTTATGTTTTTCCATAATTGGTTGACACTGTGTGCAACTGTGACCACATTTAGATGACACATGCACATATTATAGCTGAACAATCCTGCAGCATTTTATGATCTTTTACCTACAGCTGGGGCTGTGGCATTATGATACTTTACATTTAAATGAAATGAGTAGATATGGATCTTACTCTCTTGAAATTCTGCAAAATTCATCCTTATTCAATGCTGTAATATTCCCGGACATGATTTACACATTTGCCAAAATTGTCTATCACTGCGTGTCACCACATAAATGAAGGGAGAGAAAGACCGATGTGGAGGAGGAGAGGAATGGGAGAACAGGTGAAAATCAGAGTGGATAATGGTTACATAGGGGAGGTGAAAATTACCACTCGCCAATATGAGAAGGATATGATTAATGTACATGATTGTGCGCATTTAAGCAAGTGACCACACACGTGCCTCTCCACTTTCCCTCCCCTCTTTGATTCTTTCATAATCTCTTCTCATCTCTCCTCTGTGTAGCCTGACATTTCTCTATCTAACCATCCAACTCAAGTGCCCCAGCCATTTGAAACATCGGGATACATTTCAGCTGTGATAGACTGAGTAACTCAGATATTCAGCAGCCTGCTGCCACAGAGTCCTCCGAGATTCACAGGAGGAACTGAGAAAGAGAGAAACCCATTTAGCCTGCCATGCCACTTGAGTTTCTACCATAGCATTTTTCTCTAACTTTCCAAGTGGCTAAACGCTCCCACTTGAGCGCCATCCCGTCTCTCTCTTTTTCTCTCGCCTGGCCTCACCCTCAGCCTTGGCTTTCCCATCAGCAGGGGATTGGGGGTTGTGGGGTCTTGTAAACCCCACCTCTGTAGGATCATCCAAGTATAGCAGCAGAAAATAGAATCGGCAAGGGAAACCAAATACCATGGAGAAATGTAAGCAGTGTCAAAAAGCCAAATATGACTGCAAGTAAAGACATCTGCACTGTAACCGTGTAGCTGCTACCTGTGGCCCTTTGAAAGTGTCTAGTGCTGTTGACCCACTTGTTTATCTGCCAACTGACATCCCCAACTATACTACTATACTTATATATTTCTCACCCATGCTCACACACTCAGCCTTTTTTTGTCTGTCAATTTTTGTTTTCTATTGTTGATTCCTGCGATGAAGTTCAAGAAAGATAGCAGGGATCGAGAGAGAAAACAGAAAATTGTAATGGCTGATTAATTGATCTAGAAATAAAACAGTATAAGATTTCCATTTGTGCCTTCAGTGTTGATTCACACTCTCTTGGGGTCATTATTTTATGTCTGCCAATAACGCTGATGTAAACACTATCCTTACATGTCCTTGTCAGTTAAGTGCTACAACCTAATCGTTTCATCAATGACACCACACTAGGATATAATAATGGCCGTAAATGATACGTCACATTTTGCTGTTGCGGTTTTAATCCAATGCTTATTTAAGCATATGCATTTCCACTTTGATTGCTCTAAATGTTTATGCATAAGGAATAGATTGATATTTTGGAAAAAATATACTTATATGTCTCCTGTCGATGCCAATTAGCCTTACAGTGAAGTCACTGTGCCGGGCCGAGAAATAGTCACTTTTGTTACATTTTTCAATTTACATTTTTTACAATTTGTGTGCTTTACAGGTGAAGGTTGGTGGATTTTGTTACCTTTAGACAGGGCCAGGCTAGCTGTTTCCTCCTACCACAAGTCTTTATGCTAAGCTAAGCTAACTATCTCTCGACTGTAACTGTACAGGTGAAACTCGAAAAATTAGCATATCGTGCAAAAGTTCATTTATTTCAGTAATTCAACTTAAAAGGTCCTCTCCGGGAACCATCACCTTATCGTGGTGGAGAGGTTTGTGTGCCCCGGTGAACCTGGAGGCTGTGTTGTCGGGAGCCTAGTGCTCCTGGTAGGGTCTCCCAAGGCAAAGTGGTTCCAGGTGAGGGGCCAGATAGAGAATGGTTCACAAAGACACTTGATGACAAATCGAGGAAGAGGAGGAGAGACCCTGCCCGGAGGAAGCCCGGGGCCCCCGTCTGGAGCCAGGCCCAGAGGGAGGGCTCGTCGGCGAGCGCCTGGTGGCCAGGTTTGCCACGGAGCCCGGCCGGGCTCAGCCCGAAGAAGCAACGTGGCACCCCTCTCCATCCTTTGGACCCACCATCCATCGGAAGATCCGCAGGGGTCGGGTGCGCTGCCACATGGGTGGCAGTGAAGGTCAGGGACCTCGATGGACCAGACCCAGGCGGCAGAGGCTGGCTCTGGGGACGTGGAACGTCACCTCTCTGTGGGCGAAGGAGCCGGAACTTGTGCGGGAGATGGAGCGCTACCAATTAGATCTGGTGGGGCTGACCTCCACGCACAGTCTCGGTTCTGGAACCGTACTCCTTGATAGGTGATGGACATTATTCTTCTCTGGAGTTGCTCAAGGTGTGAGGCGCAAGGCGGGTGTGGGGATATTCACAAGTCCCCGGCTGAGCACCACTACGTTGGAGTTTACTCCGGTGAACGAGAGGGTCGCCTCCCTACGCCTTCGGGTACTGGGGGGGAAAACTCTGACTGTTGTTTGTGCATATGCACCAAATAGCAGTTTAGAGTATTCGGCCTTCTTGGAGACCCTGAATGGAGTTCTGTATGGGGCTCCAGTAGGGGACTCCATAGTTCTGCTGAGAGACTTCAACGCACATGTGGGCAATGATGGAGATACCTGGAAAGGCGTGATTGGGAGAAACGGCCCCCCTGATCTGAACCCGAGAGGGTGTTTGTTGTTAGACTTCTGTGCTAGTCATGGATTGTCTATATCGAACACCATGTTCGAGCATAAGGATGCTCATAAGTGTACATGGTACCAGAGCACCCTAGGCCGAAGATCAATGATCGATTTTGTAATCGTTTCATCTGATTTGAGGCTGCATGTTTCGGACACTCGGGTGAAGAGGCAGAGCTGTCAACTGATCACCATCTGGTGGTGAGTTGGGTCAGGGGGTGGGGGAAGACTCTGGACAGACCTGGTAAGCCCAAACGGGTAGTGCGGGTGAACTGGGAATGTCTGGAGGAGGCCCCTGTCCGTGAGATCTTCAACTCAAACCTCCGGCGGAGCTTTTTTGGCATCCCTGTGGAGGTTGGGGACATTGAACAGGAGTGGGCAATGTTCAAAACCTCTATTGCTGAAGCTGCAGCAGAAAGCTGTGGTCTCAAGGTCTTAGGTGCCTCAAGGGGCGGTAACCCTCGAACACCGTGGTGGACACCGGTGGTCAGGGAAGCCGTCCGACTGAAGAAGGAGGCCTTCCGGGATTTGTTGTCTCGGAGGATTCCGGAGGCGGTTGCAAGGTACCGATGGGCCCGAAGGACTGCAGCCTCAGCTGTGGCAGATGGAAAGCAGCGGGTGTGGGAGAAATTCGGAGAAGACATGGAGAAGGACTTTCGGTCGGCACCAAAGTGTTTCTGGAGAACTGTCCGCCATCTCAGGAGGGGGAAGCGGGGAACCGTCCAAGCTGTGTACAGTAAGGATGGGACCCTGTTGACCTCAACTGGGGAGGTAATTGGGCGGTGGAAGGAACACTTTGAGGAACTCCTAAATCCGACTGACACGCCCCCTTTAGTAGAGGCAGAGCTCGAGGCTGATTTCCCTGGTGGAAGTCACTGAGGTAGTCAAACAACTCCACAGTGGCAAAGCCCCAGGGATTGATGAGATCTGCCCAGGAAGCTTTGGGTGTGGAGGGGCTGTCTTGGATGACAGGTCTCTTTAACATTGCGTGGAAGTCGGGTACAGTGCCCAAGGAGTGGCAGACTGGGGTGGTGGTTCCCCTGTTCAAAAAGGAGGACCAGAGAGTTCGTGCCAATTACAGGGGTATCACACTTCTCAGCCTCCCCGGTAAAGTCTACTCCAGGGTGCTGGAACGGAGGGTTCGGACGATTGGCGAACCTCAGATTGAAGAGGAACAATGCGGTTTTCGTCCCGGTCGTGGAACAACTGACCAGCTCTTTACTCTCACAAGGATCCTGGAGTGGGCTTGGGAGTATGCCCATCCAGTCTACATGTGCTTTGTAGATCTGGAGAAGGCGTATGACCGGGTCCCCGGGAGATACTGTGGGAGGTGCTGCGGGAGTATGGGGTGAGGGGGGCCCTTCTCAGGGCTATCCAATCCCTGTACATCCAAAGCGAGAGCTGTGTCCGAGTACTCGGCAGTAAGTCGGACTCTTTCCAGGTGAAGGTTGGCCTTCGCCAGGGCTGCGCTTTGTCACCTATCCTGTTTGTGATATTCATGTGGATTCATGAACTATCGAGGCGTAGTCGTGGCGAGGAGGGGCTGCGGTTCGGGGGGCTTGAGATCTCGTCACTGCTTTTTGCGGATGATGTGGTCCTGATGGCATCATCGGTCCATGACCTTCACCTCTCACTGGATCGGTTCACAGCCGAGTGCGAAGCGGTTGGGATGAGGATTAGCACCTCTAAATCTGTGGCCATGGTTCTCAGCAGTAAACTGGTGGAGTGCCAACTCCAGGTAGGGAATGAGTCCTTACCCCAAGTGAAGGAGTAAGTACCAAGGTACCCCGAGGTATCAAGTACCTCGGGGTCTTGTTCACGAGTGAGGGGAGACTGGAGCAGGAGATTGGCCGCAGAATCGGAGCAGCGGGGGCGGTAATGCACTCGCTTTACCGCACCGTTGTGGCGAAAAGAGAGCGGAGCCGTAAGGCAAAGCTCTCGATCTACTGGTCGATTTTCACTCCTACCCTCACCTATGGTCATGAAGGCTTGGTCATGACTGAAGGAACGAGATCGCGGGTACAAGCGGCCGAAATGGGTTTCCTCAGGCAGGTGGTTGCTGTCTCCCTTAGAGATAGGGTGAGAAGCCCGGCCATCCGCGAGGAGCTCAGAATAGAGCCGCTGCTCCTTTGTGTTGAAAGGAGCCAGTTGAGGTGGTTTGGGCATCTGGTAAGGATGCCTCCCGGACGCCTCCCTAGGGAGGTGTTCCAGGCACGTCCAGCTGGGAGGAGGCCTCGGGGAAGACCCAGGACTAGGTGGAGAGATTATATCTCCACACTGGCCTGGGAACGCCTCAGGATCCCCCAGTCAGAGCTTGTTAATGTGGCTCGGGAAAGAGAAGTTTGGGGTTCCCTGCTGGAGCTGCTCCCCCCGCGACCCGATCCCGGATAAGCGGACGAAGATGGATGGATGGAACTTAAAAGGTGAAACTAATATTATATAGACTCATTACATGCAAAGTGAGATATTTCAAGCCTTTATTTGATATAATTTCGATGATTATTGCATACAGCTTATGAAAACCCCAAATTCAAAATCTCATAAAATTAGAATATTACATGAAATCAATAAAAAAAAAGAAATTTAAAAAAAAAGCATTTTAAATACAGAAATGTCAGCCCTCTGAAAAGTATAATCATGCATATGTACTCAGTACTTGGTTTGGGCCCCTTTTGCATGAATTACTGCCTCAATGCGGCATGACATGGATGCTATCAGCCTGTGGCACTGCTGAGGTGTTATGGAGGACCAGGATGCTTCAATAGCGGCCTTCAGCTCTTCTGCATTGTTCGGTCTCATGTCTTTCATCTTTCTCTTAGCAATGCCCCATAGATTCTCTATGGGGTTCAGGTCAGGCGAGTTTGCTGGCCAATCAAGCACAGTAATCCCATGGTCATTGAACCAGGTTTTGGTACTTATGGGCAGGTGTCAAGTCCTGCTGGAAAATGACTCTGACTCTGGACTTAATAAAGCACAGTGGACCAGCAGATGGCATGGCTCCCCAAACCAGCACAGACTGTGGAAACTTCACACTGGACTTCAAGCATCTTGGTTTGTGTGACTCTCCATTCTTCCTCCAGACTCTGGGACCTTGGTTTCCAAATGAGATGCAAAATTTGCTCTCATCAGAAAAGAGGACGTTACAAAAAAAGAACTGGTCTGTTTCTCAGTGGTCCAAAGACCACTGAGAAACAGACCAGTTCTTTTTTTCTTTAGCCCAGGTAAGACGCTTTCGACGTTGTTTGTTGTTCAGGAGCGGCTTGACAAGAGTAATACGACATTTGAAGCCCATGTCAAGGACCCGTCTGTGTGTTGGCTCTTGATGCAATAACTCCAGCCTCAGTCCACTCCTTGTGAAGTTCCCCCACACATTTGAATGGCCTTTTCCTGACAATCCTCTCCAGGCTACGGTCATCCCTGCTGCTTATGCACCTTTTTCTTCCACACTTTTCCCTTCCACTTAACTTATTAATGTGCCTTGATACAGCACTTTAAGAACATCCAACTTCTTTTGCCATTACCTTTTGAGGCTTTCCCTCCTTGTGGAGGGTGTCAATGATGGTCTTCTGCACAACTGTCAGGTCAGCAGTCTTCCCCATGATTGTGAATTCCACTGAACCAGACCGAGAGACCAATTAAAGGCTCAGGAACCCTTTGCAGGTGTTTTGGATTAATTAGCTGATTAGAGTGTGACACTTTGAGTCTACAATACTGAACCTTTTCACAATATTCTAATTTTCTGAGATTTTGAATTTGGGGTTTTCATAAGCTGTAAGCCATAATCATCGAAATTATATCAAATAAAGACTTGAAATATCTCACTGCATGTAATTAGTCTATATAATATATTAGTTTCCCCCTTTTAAGTTGAATTACTGAAACAAATTTTTCACCTGTAAGTCTACTGTAAATGAGCATGTTTCTCAAAATTTAATACTATTGTTTTAAATTATGAAGAACTTTAAATGAAGGCAAAATAAGTTTTTCATTTAGGAAATGCTGCAACTGTTTTGCATGAGAGACTAATTAAAAATGTAACAGCATCTTCCCACTATGCGCCCGCCACAGCAGCATTGTTGGTTCGGTAGCCATTACCTTTGTTTGTTACCTTTAATGCCTCTCCTCCAGGCCCATGGCTATCATATTGATAACTTTACCCCATAAAACCAACAAGGTTTAGAAGCCAAATAGTCTCACTAGTTCTATATGCATCTGTTTTCCTGCATTGCTCAGCTGAAGCAATTTTGCTGTGTCTGCCAGGACTAATAGAAGTCCATACCCCCTGCTCTCACCACCGCATGACTTCAAACCACTTTTTCCCCCAATTTATATTGCTAATTTGTACATTTTTTTTCTGGGAGACCTGTATGTTACCCACACTAGCAAAACCTCTACCTGCTGACTCCAGCTCACACCTTCATTTATATTTCATGTGTATTCATAAACAGTGGCCTGTGGTGAAGTATTAATACGATTATCACAGGAGAAAAGTAGTATCGCAGTGGGCGTCAGGAAAGCACAGAGTTTGCAGGATGCCCTGTTGAGATATAGAGAAAGAGAGATCAGCAGGATAAATTTTTCTTTGTAGCAGTGTTTGATAAAATGTTGATGAGGTTTCAGTCATTGCAGGGAACTAGTCTGACAACAGCATACTTATGTAGAGGCACCAAGAGAAAGATGCAGGTGAACTTGATTTGAGTTTTATTGCTTTTACTGCTCATACACACATTGTCTGTTCCTCTAGAACAAATTAATAGAGTAGCACTTATACACACATGCAACAAATAACCATGTAGGCACGCACACACACACAGTCACCATTAACTCTATATTTCATCATCAAAGACAAACCCTCTTCCATTCCCAGGATACTTGGTGTTTCTGTTCGCTTCTCATCTGTCCGCTTCTGAGTCTGAGCAGGACACACACTGACACAAACAAACATACACACACGTGCTGTACATGCGCGCGCACACACACACACACACACACACACACACACACACTTGATGTCTGGATGCAAGACACAAGCTGATCTTTTTCCTCCCTGTTTCCTTTTTTCTTTCTCTTTTTACAATGGCACATTGAGTTAGTGCTCCATCACGCTTTGAAGGCACAATGTTTTCCAAAGTAGCTTGGCTAGTGTCAGAAAGCCCCTTTTCAGTGGCATAAGTTGCAGTAGCGTATTGCTGTGTACTGACCTAATTTGATTTAGCAAAAAAGGGAGAGGTGCTCTGGAGATCAAAAGCTTTAAAAATGGAAAGCAGAGTGAAGTCCTTCTCCCTCGTCTTTCCCCTGCATCTCTTTTTGAAAGCCCACATAACGCTGTAGTCTCCCTAATTTCTCCAGGATGCAACGACAGGTGGGAGGCATAATTTTCATAACAACAAAAGACAGCTGTCTCAGTAGAACAACATACTTTGTTAGGAAAATAGCAACAAAACAAAACAATAGGTCTTCTTTGTTGACAGGATACATAGTTGTAAGACCAGGCTGAAATAAAATGCAGATGAATCTGTTGGCCATCTCTGCATACAAAATGGATCATGGACGGTGTGAAGAAGAATCTCTTAAACTCCCTTCATTTTTCTTTCTTTCTCTCTCTCATCCTAAAGAAAGATGAAACCCCTCCACAGCTTTTTCATTGTCAAAGAAAAACCCGTGGAAGTCGGGAGATATGTAAAGACAGAGCCTTCACTTTGACGTTAAGATTTCCCTCACCTCATTCATTCTTAAAGCCGCCTCACTTTTAAAGGCCTTATTTGCGTCCCGTGAAGTATTTATATTTACAAGCAGACTCCCGGCTATTACTTATGCATGCTGTTGCCATCTTGTTCAATAATTCACAACGCATCCTCACCAGAAGGGACACGGCAGGCATGGCCGTGAGAGCTCTCTCCCTTTCAGGATTTTTATTTCCCGGCAAATTCTGCAGGGGGCAGAGGAAAGATGAGGCAATAAGAAGGATTGTTATTCTACCTTCAACTCTTCAGACATTAACCGCCGCTGTAGTGCTACTAAACAACATGTTTTGTTTGCTTTGGCAAGGGTTTATTTGAATGTGTTCAGAATTTTTTAGGTGGGTGGAAGACGTTTTAAGGCTGGCAGTCAGTGGCTCTTTGTGAGAGCTGCCTTGCAAATGTTTGCTGATAAAACATAATTTCTGTCTATTTTTCTATTGGCACATCATGGCAGTATTACTCATTCTGTTAGTGAAGTTCAAGGTTTAACAAGCAGTGTAATTAATAACTTATTAAAATTCATGACACTAGCATACTTTCCATGGTTAGATAAAGCTCCGTTCTCAGCTGCAGAAAAAATGTTTATCACTTTGCTTCACCTGTCCTCAATGACAATGCCAATAAAGTCTGTGCAAAACACAGCCAGTGCACTGAAAGTGGCAAATCTCACACCGTGTTTGTTTTCTTTTCACACGTCACCTAGAAGCATAAGTACAGTAGCACCACACAACCTCCTACAACACCTCTGCCGTCTTTAATGCACACCTCTAACCTTTAGCTTTAAAATCACGCAAACACCATTCCCTGAAAACATATGTGGTTGTAATGTGGTGGGTCAGTTAAGGTGAAAATGCCAGTGATGTTAATGTGTAAATTCATGCCCATTATTTCACACTAGACTAGAGGCCAAAAGAGCACCCCATTGTAGATGAGCCTCTCCACAGCCCTGAGCTGAGATTTCCTTTTTACTCTTCACAGTCAGCTGCAGGTGAGAGACTGAAAAGACTGTGTTTAGAAGCAGGTGACTGCAGAGCTAACCCAGCCATTACTAACCCTCTACTCAAAGCCTCTTTCAATCAAAGCGCCGCACTGACTTTGGTCATGTTGGTATTTCCCACGTTTTTATATGTATGAATATTGAAGGCTCTCACACTCTTTTGCCCTCGGGCGCTTAGTACAGACATTCACTTCTCAAACAAGTACCTTGGCCTACCTTTAATGGGTTATAGATTTAGCTTAGTGAACACACAATATCGCCTCAGGAGAGCATGCCATGATAAACCTGATGGAAAGGTAATGGGATGGATCAGTGTGCGCACATAAATGTTGCATAACATCGAGCACTGTTTGAGATATTTACTGTGTGATGACTAACTTGAGGTTTAGGGGAATAAAAAAAACATACTGTTCCGGTCAGCTGTTGGGTAGAATTGTTTTCGCTCATCACAGAAAAGATTCTCAGCAGGACTCACTGCAGCTCGCCTTACCCTGAAAACATCAACAGAACTCTGTTTCTCATGCTGTGTGTGTGTGTGTGTGTGTGTGTGTGTGTGTGTTTGTGGATCTGCCAGGTTTATACAACTCGGCAGACAGCTGGATGATCGTACCAAACATCAAGCAGAACCACTACACGGTGCACGGCTTGCAGAGTGGCACCCGTTATATCTTCTTTGTCAAGGCTATCAACCAGGCAGGAAGCCGCAACAGTGAGCCAGCCCGCCTCAAAACCAACAGTAAGTGAAGGCACATGTGACACTTGGGCCTGTTTTTCTATGAATATTTACAAGCCTTGTTAACTTTGTTTTTTGATAGTTAATACAATTTAAAAATGTTCTTCTTTCTGTGTCATTTGTGCAACATAATTTACAGGCTGTAATTGCATCTCCCAGGGGGTTCTCTTTGATTTATAAATGAGTGAAGGATAAGTAGCAGATTTACAACAAATGACAGATTTCTGTTACAGTCACATTTTAAAGCATGTTATTGAATGTTCCATGACAGCTTTTAAGCAGCTGACCATTGATTTTAAAAATGCATCTTACTGAATCATGTAATGCTTCCCAGAAGGTGCGGTGTCATTGTCCACTGTGCGATGTATTGAATTAAGAAGCTGCCAGATTGACAGTTTGACAAATGATAACACACCTTGACTTAATTCACTACTGCTTCTTTAGTTCAAGATTTTTATTATATTATTTAACAAGAGAGTAACACAAACTAGCCTGACTTGCATTGGGTTGACCAAATGGATGGTACAGTGGATAAGACACATGCCTTTGGTGTGAGAGACCCAATGTGTCCCTGAACAAGACACTTAACCCCTAGTTGCTCCAGAGGCGTGCGACCTCTGACATACATAGCAATTGTAAGTCGCTTTGAATAAAAAGCCTCAGCTAAATGAATAAATGTAAATGTAAAATGACATGTCATCTTAATGGTGTGTTCCATTTACCTCGGAAGTCAAAGATCAGGGCTGGGAATGACGTCACACCCGCGTTGATGGCGTTCCGAATACAAGTCGGAAAACCTCGTTCGGCCAGCCATTGTTTACAACTAGCCAGGTTAGCTATTGTTACGCTGGTTGATTTATAAAAAAAAAAAAAAAGCATTGTGCGGTATTAACTCATACTAACAACACTGTAGCTACACGTCCACAGACAGCAGTTGGGACAGCACTTTGTGTACGAAAATTTTTATGAGACACAAGTACACAAGAGTGCTAAAAATAAGTATAAACTACAGCTTTCACTAACTGTTGATACTCAGAGCATCCATCTTCGATCTTACCGTGTTTGATGTTTTTTTATAACCAACACTTTAACCCTCAAGTTTACCATCTTTATTTTTCTTTATTTACCCCAGTATATTAGTAGCAAAATTTGCTAGCAGGACCTTTGTCAAGGTATCTTTGATTTGGCTTCAATCATATGAGAAAGTGTCAGTTGCTGAATTTTTGGTCGTATTCATGATAATAGGAATAGCAGAGTTCAGTAAACAGTGCATATAAGAGCTTCTTTCTTTCTTTATTTGCCTCTTTTGCACACCTGTGAGCTTGACGACTTGTAATGAGTTCTGCACTTCTGGACTCACTTACCACTGCAGATGTTGAACTCACATACTTCTCTTTCTTTTTGTTTTCTGGTTGTTTCTCTCTCTTGCACTCTCTCTCTCTCTCTTTCTCTCTGGTTGTCTTTTTGACAGCTTCTCTTCTTCGATAGTCCTTGTTCCTGGCACATATACAGTAGTTTTTTTTTTCACTTTAAAAATATTATGTTTAAATGACAATTCCTCTGCATGTGTCTTTCTTTTTTATCCCCCCCTTTCTCTCTCTCTAAAGTTGGATTCTCTGCTGGAGAATCTTGGCCTTGAACTCTGTTTTATATGCTTCTCCTTGTCTGTAAAAGTACACAGTAAAAACAGAAACTAAAGACAGAAACATGAACAAAATGTGAGTAAATAAATAACTGAAATGGAAAAAATGAGAAAAAACAATATGCATCCAGAATTAATATTAACAAAAAAAACATGCAAACAGGGGTCACAGGTACAGCATAACAAACAGATTCTGGTTCAAGTAAAAGGCGTTTTTTAATGTGCCTTTTAAAATTATTGAAGAGGGAAAATATGTCTCTAGAATGTCAGATCACAGTCAACTGGACTGGGACTACTTAACTATTTCTCACCAGCATCTCAGGCTCTGCTGTGGTCTATATAGGGTTTAAACCTCGGCAATATAGCTAATTTAGGATGTGACTCCCGGGTGCTCAATAAAATTTTTAAATCTGTCTTAAATTGCAGCAGTAGCGCAGTGAAGCTAAAATGGACTTAATGTGCCAACTCCTCGTAGCTGCTGTCAGGAGTCTGGCTGTGGTATTTAGGATTAGCTGTAATCTAGATACACTGTGCTAGGTAAAATAGGTGTGTGGGAAACTGCAGTAGTCTGTGGATGACCTCTCTCTCTCTCCTCAGTCACTGACTCAAACACACACCCACCAGAGTTTGAAGAAATATACTTGTTAGCAGATGGATGACAAGGGGATTGACCAACCTAGGTCCATGCACACCTCAGTGTCCAAATATGTGACTAAGCCCTATGTTTTGCTCTTTGTAATTATTTATGCCTTTTATCCTCATCTAAACAACAATATAAACCTGTCACCTCTGGCTTCAAGATGAAAGACTGAGCACAAAAATAAATACAACCGTAAATTTACAACAAGACTTTGTTCGCTGGACATTAACATCTATATGACTAATGTAAAAATTGATCCTAGCAACCATTGACGGAACACATACTGATGAAAGTTGGGTTTTTTTAACCAGTGGCTTTGTTAGGGATGAGAGACTTGTGATGTGTCAGTTGCCCATTTGTGGTTGGAAACCTTGGTGTTGCTTAAAATGGCTATAATCAATATTTTTATAATAAAAATGTGTGATGTGTTTAGCTATCCGGCCACAACTATGTTGGTTCACTATCACTGCTCTCATAGTGTCATTTTCACTGTTTTCAGTGAAAAACAGCAGGCAAACACAGGTAGAGAATAGCTGCCGAAGATAGTGGAGCATTTAGTAGTTAAAGGGACAGATATTTCCCTCAGGACCAAAAGCAGAGTGAAAATTGGATTTACAGCTATCAAGTGGACACAAACACTATTCCAAATTAATGATAACGTTGCTCCATAACTGCTGGATGTGTTAATAACTAACAAGTTTGCCATTTCGTGATGATATGTCAATGGTGTGTTGACAACTTGTTTCTGCTGCCCCCAAGTCGACAAAAAAATCATCTATTGCAGGTTAAAAGGAAAAACCTGCACAGCTGCTGATGTACTTAATGCTTTATATGACACATTTTGATGAGACCTTAGTACCTGCTGGCATTACAGAGTGGATATTAAATTGTTAAAGGAGGCAGTTTGGTAAAGTGGGCACCTACAGTGTAGCCTGCACTCTTGAAGTGAGGCTAGCTACTTTGCTTTTTGTCCCATTTTTATGTTCATATTACCAATTACATATATTTTATAGTTAATAGTGATAAGGGGCCACTAAAGCGGGCTCTACCCCCCGTCCACCAGTTCAGCTGTATGATACTGTAATCTGGTACTTTGGTACCCTTTATCAATCAAATAGCGCCACGTCCTCTCATCTGAACCTCTCCAAGTCAAAATCTTCTTGACACACTCGTCCTATGGGACATGGAGCATGTCAGTACTTTAACTCTTTTCTTATAGCATTAGGCTGGATTACTGCCTCAGTGTGATGTGGGCACGACGTGTAGCCAGGGAGCGTTTAGAGGTGAAGTGCAGGGTATCTGGAGCTGGCAGTCAGCTCGCCGTCACTGATGCTCATGACTCGTACTGGGGACAATATAAATAAAACTCAGTAGCACTTAAATTTATAATTTATAACGTGACACAGATAAGTGGGATGAGCGTGAATAGGTATTATTTTTCATTGTCAATCTCACTTCTGTTCTCTCTCTCTCTCTCTCTCTCGCTCTCTCTCTCTCTCTCTCTCTCCCCCTCTTTGGTTCATTGAAACTTTATTGCCTTTACTGACATTTAGATTTGAAGAAATATGTTGCCAAAGCATTTAATAATAATAATAATCTTTATTTATAGAGCACTTTTCAAAACCACCAATCCATATACATGGAAACTAAGGTAAAAAATACATACAATGAATAAATAACATTTTTACTATAAATAATACATTAAATTAATCAACTAATGTGTGATAACACAAAATAATTTCTTTTTATATGAAAAGCAGGCCATATGGGCTTCACTGTCTGGCCCACACATATGGACAGGAGGATCGAAACGCCTGGCTATACGTTGCACAAAAAAATCAGAACCATACACTAATGATTACAAAAGAAGGAGAAAATAACCATAAACTGGAGTGTGAAAAGGGTAGAGTGGGATGGAAACTGTCACAGCAACCCCAGAAATTACGTTTATATACAACTAATTTCTAACAGCAAACAAGCTTGAAGTAAATGTACAGTTATGCCACCAGGATTACATTTTTTTTTATCAACGTAGTGTAGAACTATTGTTTTGGAAATGCACTAAAAATATTGACTGTAGTATTTCATTTGTTTTCCATACACTATTTCTTCATAGCACCTA
Organism: Micropterus salmoides; assembly: GCF_014851395.1. NCBI lineage: Eukaryota > Metazoa > Chordata > Actinopteri > Centrarchiformes > Centrarchidae > Micropterus > Micropterus salmoides. The sequence goes on from NW_024044237.1 coordinate 20,994,913, forward strand.
ATGCATTATCAAACCCCTAACCCTGCACTCTGACATCCTCGCTATGACATGCAAGCAATACAAGAATGTAGCGCATGCTTCACAAAAAAAATAAATGCTTGTTAACATAATCTAGGTAGCAACAATATTTCCCAACATAACTGGTAAAAATGAATTACTGTTATATAATGTAATTTCTTGGAGACCAGGTCCAGTGTTGGTGTAGTACAATGCTAAAAGATAATCCCCCCACTACCCCTTCTGTTGTCATTATCTGTCATTCCTCCTCTTCTCTGGCCATGATTGGCAACCAACATTTCTGTCTGTTGTTGTGCTTTAGACAAGCCATCAAAACAGCAAAAAAAACCATTCATTATTTATATCCATCATTGAGGTTTTGTGGTCTTCATGATGGCACCTGCATCATGTGTGTTTGTACATGCGTCTGTCAAGTCTGTTCATATGTCTTTGTCACTCGTCCTTTCTCTCATCTCCCACTCACTCCCTCCTGTTTTTTCTCAGAGGAATTGGTATTCAGATTAAACTGCCTCACTCGTCTGTTCATGTGGAGCCGAGTAGTGTTGTTGGATTAAAATGGGTCACAACAAAACTGATCATAAATATCTCACTTTGACGGGCTTATTAGGTTTCTCTCAAGGCTCCACTGCTGTACAAGTTCTAGTAGCAAGTGCACTTGAAGGCTCTCTTTCTGTCTGTGGCTAGATTGGAGGGTTTAGCTGTCACATTTTTTTTATGATGAGAGGCTCTGGGGGCTTTTAGCCTAAGCTCATCATATTTCAGGCAGAGGCTTGCAAAGCAAAGAACGCAGTGACAAGTCACACAGATACTGGAAAGTCATGCATCACAACCCTGTCTGTTCAAAAGAGTAACTCCTAAGTAAACCCAAAATGCTGCGCTGTATATGTGTACAACAAATGTGAATACAGCAAACGGTATCAATATTGCACCAGAAAGGCAAGCACATGGTTGCTTGGCCAATAAGTTTTTCATTATTAATTGTTAATGGTTATTGATTGTTAAATAAAACTGTTTCCTCTGCCATCACAGCTGTTGCAAGCAAGCGGGCGGCGATCTGATGCGAAGGCGAAGTCCCTCTTAGCATGGCGACCTGTAAATCAGGCAAGAGCCGACTCGTACCCACAGCACTGTGTAAATTTAACCAGCGCCGTTGAAAAAGCTTATTAGGAGTTGGCTGTTCACTTTCTCTGGTGAGTACATTTAGTTTTAAGATTGTTATTCGCTAGACAAAGTTGTCAGCTCTGTTAAAATGGCAGTTAAGGTGAATTACAGATGCACCTAGCTAAGCAAGCTAGCTAGCTCCGCACACGGCCGTTAGCTCAACCGTCTCGTCCAAATATCTCATCCGGTGCTGCTGGTTGCAAGAACTCAACTTGGCGGCGCCCTATCGGCCAAACTCGAGGCTTCAAAACGGCAGTCCACAAACCAACGGGTGACGTCACGAAGACTATGCTTGGCCCCACGGGGTTGCTCTTTGCTCCGTTCATCAGACAGAAGCGCTCCGCGAGTAAACGGCAGAAACTCTATGGAGAGTAACCATGGCAGCGACTTATGTGCGCTACACAGCTGTAGCCTGTTTAACCTCAGTTAAAATTATTGACTACATAATTTTACCTCATAGGCCTTCATCTAGTTTTGTGGGGATGCTCTGCCATGCGAATTCCCTCCTGCTGATGTCCTGTTTAGTAAACAGTAATAGATTCTGTAAACTCACAAACAGCGAGGATCAGTCTCTTTTCCAATGATTTGTACTGCGCGTTGCATTCAAAAAGTTCAAGACAATTCAACTTCGGCAGCTGGTGGGCATGCGCATGAGGAGACCACTTCACCTCACTAAAACAGGGACACTTGCTACTGAACATAGACTGTTTCTGCTGCTGATACCTGTTCAGAAAAAATATGTTAACCTGTTGCTCAGAAGGTGCCTGTTATGATGTTAAGATTGTGACACTGGACTCTTAATTTGTTTTAACAAGCTATAAAAGGTAATGCCCTGGCAGTGGCAAATAGCTTTGGTTTTATATTTGATTTGATTACATTAATGTTTAAGTTGAGATTTATTTTATTGCTATGGTGTAAAGGGAAAACTGCTGGTTAAAAACACCAATTTGTTTAAAGTGTTTGCAAACCACATGTTTTTGCACTTTTGTGTATATAGCAGTACATTTTAATTAAAATTGAGCAATATACTACTTTAGAATTCATTATTCAATTTTGCGCATAACAATGCGATTAACCGCAGGAAATCATGCAATTAATCGCAATTAAAATTTTAATCGTTGCCCAGCACTAATAATTTCCAATTGAAAAAAATTAATTCAAGCACCTGAAGCATTACAACACATGAGTCCAGCTCTGCTTAACAAATACTGAACTGGATGTTGGAAAGAAATGAAGGAGTTTGAAGCAGCCTTGTTTATTTTGGACTTTCTGGACATCAAGAGGCATTGTTAAAGTCTGTTCTCTTATGCAGTGTCTCTTGGCCTCAAACCATGTTCCTCCTTTATGTCCTTCTCTAACCCATCTTTTGGCACGTTGTCCTCTGTTACCCCTGGCCATGGCATATGATCTCTTCTTCTGGTGCCCTGCTTCAATCTTTATGCCATCTGTCAATTCATCCCAGAGGTAAAGCTTTTCATCTCAAGATGCCACAACTTTTGGTCTCATAGCGAGGAAAGGCCAGCTTACTGTAAGCACACAGATATACACAAACCCAGCGTTTCTATACACAATCATGGGTAAGTTGATGGATGAATGTTTGTGTGGCAGAGAGGGAGGAACAGAAGAAATAAGACAATGATTTGCTGCTACGGATTCTGCCTTCAAGGACCCTACTCAGCGTCACTATGAAGACACCTGGAATAACTTTAGCTTGTAGCTATTTACGCAAATGTATGAGAAAGGTCAAATGCAGCTATTTATGTGGAGTTGATTTAATTTCACAGCAGCAGGGACAGAGACAAATTAACCCCAGTGACCTTAAACATTGATTTAAAAATGTTCTCCTTATCAAATGGTCTATTTTTTTAAATGATGAAAAATTAAGGTACTGTATATGATGAAGGTATAGTAGGTTACATCACGGTACCCAGGAACATTAAAAGGGAACTCCACCAATTGTAAACATCAAAGTCTGTTTACAGCTATTGGGAAGTACTATTGCATATGTGAAAAAAGCATCCTGCTCTCACCCCCAAGTTGTCACATATGGATGCATGGTTAAGACCCCTTGGCATCACTTTGTAACGCACTGGGGAGCCCCTTAGCGCCATAGTTCAAGGCACCGGGGGAAGCCCTGTAGCTTAAATTTTTAATACTAAAGGTAGGTATATGATATGTAACAGTAAAGTGTAAGTAAGGAGGTGGTTGGGGTGGACGGGTTGGGCCAGAAACCAGTCTTTAAAGTAGGAGACCAGTGTTTGTTTGCCATGTAAAACAGAAAGATAACAGTGAGTGTTTTTATTCATTATATAGGTTACGGAAGTTGCATAACTCATGCAAGTAACAGTACTTAACTTACGTAAGTTAAGATAAGTATGTGTAAGTTAAGTACTTAACTTATGAAAGTTAAGTAATATGAGTAACGTTATTTTAAGCCAAACCATGTTTGTTTTCTACACCTAACCAAGTATTTTTGGTGCCTAAACCTTGTTTAGTTGTTTTTCAATGTTTTAGTATGTAAACAATGTTCCGTTTCACAACGTCAACATTGCATTGTTATCGTTGCTAACTTCATTAGACATTGCATATTTATTATTGCTAACTTGACGCAGCCCTACACATCCAAAAAACAATGCTAAAGGTATACCCAGGTGGTTAAAAAGCGACGCCGAGGGGTCTTGACCAAGCATCCATAAATGACAACTTGGGGTAAGAATGTGTTGGGAAAAAGTTATATAGAGTCATTTGTGGCTTCTGAGTGAACTATGCGAAATCAGATTTATTGTCTCAGGTGATTGGTTGAAGTTTGAAAATGAAAACTATCTGGAGATGTGGAGTTAGAAAGAAGTGAGCTTTCCAGACCTCTGTAGCCCGCTCTTTATCTCTGCTTCTGGCTAGCAAATTGGGGCTACATTAGCTGCCAGTAGCATTACCGAACTGAATCTCTGACCGAACCGTCAGCATCAAGTTGCATTGTGGGTAATGTAGGTGCCAGGTTTTGACAAGGAAGAAGAATGTGTAAAAAAGGATATCTCTGGTTCTGCTCCACGGCTTTTGATCCTTTTTGTATTTGACTATCCACTGTGAGTTTGACAGCGTTATAGGAGTGCAGAGCTAGATCGGTGGAGTGCTCTTTTAATGGCTTCACACCTCTGCTGCGGTCCTGTCTCATGCAATTCAGTTGGCTTGATGGAGACAACATTTAAAATCATGTTGTGAAGTCTTAAAGCTTTCACAGGCTTTTTGGGTCAACCCAGTCTCACTCCAGTGAAACCACTCATCAAACCCTGAGTGGCTCAAAGTGAACATTGGCACTAATACTATAGTATGTACTGTATCACTGTGCTGTTGAATGCTCACAGCTAACATGTGAAGTAACTCGCAGCTTTTTGAAACATGTATGAATTAACTATGACGAGGAAGAAGCAGGCCGTTAAGAAGAGTGTGTGCCTGCATGTGTGTGCTAGTACACTGTGACCAGGTTTCTACATGGCTGTCTCTCTCTTTTCCAGAGAGAGAAAAGACTATGAAAGCAGATGAAAAGTGACAGATTGAGAGTGAGAGTGTTGAACGAATAGAAGACACCAAATAGCTCTTTGCGAGGATGAGTGTCTACAGACGTGAGTGCTCTCAATCCAGTGCTTTTTATCCGTTAATACGGTCCAGGCCTGAGCGATGCACATACTGTAGATGGAAAATTGTGCAAGTCCAGTTACAGTTTCTAAATCTTAAGTCAACGGGTAAGATATTGCCTTTATACAAACAAACAGTACTATTAAAAAAATGGAGAATAAAAGCATTTGTTTTCTGTTCGTAAGGCTCGGGTTTTGCACATATATTTTTCACTGGCTCCAGATTTTCATCCCTTTTTAACATTTACATTAAATATAGATACATTCCTAGATTCTTCTAGTATGAAAAACAAAAATAATGAAGCTAATCTAATTAATTCAACATGTTTTAACATTAAAAAGTCAAAGCCGCATCTTCTGGCTGACAACATAATAATCATTATATTTGTGTTTAAGGCACCATATTTCTAGGCATTCATAACCATGAAATTGAATTAAGGTTTGTGTTTGGTCCCATCTTATTAAGAGTGGCGGCTGACAGAACATGAAACCCACATTATTCTAGACAGCTTTTATTAGACTGTGCTCTGTTGATGCTTTTTAATTGGCTGCCTGTCTTAGTAATGAATTCCCACCAACAAGAAGCAAAGTTGCAGTAGAGGAGAAAAGCAGTTTGTTAATTTAGGACAGAGGAAAGGCTTCAAATTTAGACTGAGTAGTATCAGCAGCTTATGTAGGCCATAGATTGTTATAGCGGTCTGACTGTATGATCATGCAGTGTGTTTCTGTGTCTATGTTGTCTCGTCTCTAAGCTTAGTATTCCATACTGCAGGCCAGAGACTATCAGGTCCAGTCAGAAAGAGCGGTCGGCACTGTTCATGGCGTCTGTAGTACAAGATGTGATTTCCTCAGCTGCAATTCAGCACATGTATGCAGGCCAAGAACAATCTGTTTTAAGATGTTTGTGTGTGTGGGGGGGGTGAAGGCTGTTGATTTGGAACATGTTTTTAAAGGAAGGTAAACTGTGATTAATGTACCTGATTTTAGAAATGTGAATGGTGCATTTGAAACTGGGCCAACACTGGTTAAATCTTACCTTTCCAAATATCCCCCTAACAGGTGGTAAGCTGCTCGGGCATGACGGTGTGCTTCCAACATGAGCAGCTGCATTGAGATTCCAGCCCCCTTTTTTGACATTTGCACCCGTCCCGCAGGCTGCAAACATCAACATCCACTTTTGTCAGTTTGTAATACAGAGCTGCGGGATGGTGTGAAGTAGGAGTACCAACAACATAAATCCAGGCTTAGATGTGTCTTTATGTAGCAGCTCCACTGTTTACAAGTGAAGATTAGCCTCTATTTTGAGTGAGCATATTGTTTTTGCGAAAACAAAAGCTAATCTGAATGCATACTGGCCTTCCTTTAGGCAGCTACTGTTCTGACAGTCAAACACTGGACTGTTGACTTTATAACATTCATCATTCTGTTGGTTAACTATTCTTCTATTATATATTGTGTGTGTACGAAGCGGGCAGTCGGCAAACACTCCAGAGTGTGTGTGTGTGTGTGTGTGTGTTGGGGGGGGGGGGGGTCACTCAGATGCTAGTCCCTGCGTTGAGCATGCATTTAATATCCAGGCTGAAAATATCACATGTCAAGGTGCCCCAGAGGTACCTCTTTACTATCTGTTAAAGGGCCTGCAATAATATTTACCCAGCATGCATTTCTGATGACAGGCCTCAAGCTGCCACACAGCCCCTAAAGTAAACAGTAGGAGGTAGAGAGGAGAAGAGGAGAGGGGAGTGTTGGGAATGGAAGAAGAGAAAGAGGTGAGCGGGAGGATAGTAAAGGAGGAGAGTGGGGTGTTCCCATGGAATACTGAAGCCTACTGTGTGATTATAATGTCCCTGGTTTGATTTCAGCAGGAGACATGTCACTCACTTTGCTCTCTCACCATATTTTTCTGTCTGTCTCTACAGTAAACAGAAGAAGTAAAAAAAAAATGCAAAATATGTGGGGGGAAATATCCACAAAAAAGAACAGGAGAGGAGAAGCAAGGACAAACTGATTCTGAAATGTTTCCTTGTCAAGATAGGGTAGTCCCACTGTAAAGTAGATTAGCATAAAAATGGATAGAGCAGCACCTTTTTGATATCAGAATAAATGCACATTAAGTAATTCTAATAATTTATTAACTTCTCTTCAAAGCAATCAGCAAGCAGTAGAAATTGCTGTAAATTGGCCAACATCCCCTTAGCATTGCTTAAAAGGTAAGGATGGCCGTATTCTGTATTTTTCCTTTTTGTCAACAAATCCTATGAAAAGACCAAAAACAACATGGTATTTACCTTGCTAACAAGGATTGCCTGTGTAGACATTGTAGTCCGCTACTGAGAATAGTCCCCAACAAATGCCCTATTTACTCCTGCTGGAGTGACAATGCTAAAAACTACAATGCCCTGTCCCCAGAATAGAGAGATTGGCTAAAGTATTGTTTGCTTTGGTCTTTTTTTTTGTTGACAGTATAGAAAATAGAGGATAACACCAGCCTTATGCTTTAAAGCTTAAATCTTTAACTTTCTGCATGTTGTCACCCTCCAAGTACAACAATTATATTTGGTGCTGATATCTAGCCATCTCAGTTAATGGCACTTCCTGCCGACCCGACTGTGTTATAAATATGTGTGCTTTATCAGAACTGTCACTCAGGTCGTGTGCAATCTGAGAAACCCAATCAGTTTTTCTCATTAGCAGAATATGCAGCAACAGCCTGTTTTAATGTTGTACCATACTCCATCAAAAACAGGCTCTATATAAATAGGCTATATTCATTTTAAAACATTACATATTTCAGCTTTCAGTTGGCCTGTCATTGTTGCCAAAATGACCAAATCCCTGCCAAATCACTGTGTTTTGTCATTTGCCTTTGGGGCTTGACAAATAGTTTAGTGATGTGTTGTCACTGAGCTGGTGAAAATGCCAGCAGGTGGAGGGGTAGATTGAGAATGTGTTAAAATGCCTTTTGGCTTGGAGTTTGTTTTGTTTGTTTGTTGTTTTTCTCTCTGAGACAAACAGCCGTCTCCAACAGACACCGCACCTCACTAATGAAATCTTGATATTACTCGACAATGCTTTTGATACACTTTTTCTCTGGTGTGTGCATTTATGCAGGAGGAAAGAATACTTGAATTATTAAGACAAGAGCTGAGTTTTAATGAATGATTACATTTTACACACACACATAACCGGTGATACAGTTTTTTCACATGCTTTTACACCAGCAGATCATCACAGAAACTTTCTGTCCAAAAATGGCTTCTTACTCGCAGCGAAATCATAAGCAGACTCAGAAGCGTTACTGAAATTTTTCTAGCACTGGTCTCTGAAGACTGTGCCGAGTTCATTAAAGGGTGAAGTTGGAGAAGATCAGTGACTGCTGTTTGTCTTTGTTCTTCACAACAAAAAGGCATTTTCAGTTTTTGCAAAAGTTGAGTAGAAAAAGCCAAATATTGCCCAATAAGTGGTGAGAAGATGAGATGTCATACACATGAACTCACATTGCCAGGAATTTCTGCTATACGCCTCATACGCCTGCTGTACTGTGTCCCCAGCCATGTTACATGATTGATCCATCTTTAATCTCATAGTGTAAAGCAGGCAGCACTGTTGGATTGTATTACGTATGGATCTGTCAATTAGAAGCCAAGTAGCATGCGGCTACACATTTTAATGATATTGAATGATTTGCAAGGTCAACAGAGATGCAGAAACCTTTGAAAACATATAAGGTTGTGTTCGACCTCTGATGTGTATAGAGCTCTCTGTGTCCCTGATACTGCTGTTTCTACTGCAGTAATTGTTTAGTTATGCAGTAAGATGGATCTTTTTTTTCTGTCTCCCTCATTACAGAGGCAACTCAATCTATCCCTCTGCAAAAATGTGAGCCAGGGGGGTAAAAAAAAAAAAAGCGTGAGTGAAATTGACTGAATTGAAATAAAGTCAATTACCCAGATGCTATCCCACTGCAAGTATTTCAACAAGGACCCAGCAAAATGTTGGAATGAAATTGCTTTTTATAAACGCTTCCCCAACAGTAGATCCTTTTATTTCTTGCCCCTTTTTTTCCTTGATACTGTTTCCTTTTTTTGTGCTTTACAAGTTTCCATTAAAGACTTCCCAGTTCGTAACAATGCACAGCTTCAAGGCAGTCAAACAGAGAGCAGTTATCACATCTGCAGCCAGTTGGAAACATCTCTAATTACTACTTATTACAAAGAAATCCGGTCTGTGGAATAAAATGTTCCATTATCCTGTCTTGTCTTTCATTTTTTGTAATATATAATCTGACAGCACAGGACTGTGTGTTAATGTAAAACAGTGTCGTCACTCATTTAATACGTAATACAGGCGGGTAATATAAAAGAATTCTGAACTTTTTCATATATCTACTTTCTTATTTTGAATTGGTCCTCTTGCTGATATATTGCACCACACACTGGTTTTTAGTCCTTGGATGGCAGTGTAGTACTCCAGAAGAAATCACATTTGGTATGCGCTCTGAGTGCTGCTAGCAAATACCACTGTACTCACTGCAACTTTAGGTCTGTTCATTTCATGGTGACTCTGCAACATGAATCACCTTCAGCAGAAGAAGAAATAATCAGATTTTTTACTTAAGTAAAAGTAGAATTTTCAGGCTAAGGTAAATAAATAGCCGCTTTACCAGCCTGCCAACACTACGGCAATTAAAACCCAGTGCAACAATTCTAGTGGCAAACCTACCATTTTGCCTGTGCAAACCTCTGAATTCAGTTTTATATTGAGCATCCTGCCAGCCTTATGTACATACACATTTATTCTCACATACGAAGAATTCACCATTTAAACCCAAGCTTATTATGCATGACTTTTTCCATTTGCAAGTCCTGCTGGCGTTGGTTCAAAACATTTCCACTCGGCCACTTACTGTATGTCAGCTTGTGTGTAGGCCGGAGCTGGTGCTCTCTGTGTGTGTCTGCTTGTCCTCAACCATCACGTGTGTCTCGCCTTCCCCAACCTCAGGCCCAGCCCGGGCTCTCAGGAGTCATCCCCTGGAAAGGCATGACAGAGCCCCAGTGTTTGGAAATGGCTGCGCTGGCAGCGATAAGCAGTTCAAAGAAGAGAGCGCATTAATGTAATTGGCTGCCAGCAGCACGTTGGCCTCGTCGTCTCATATCCACACGTGGTAACACACTCACCACGCGGATTATTGGAGGGGAGTGTGTGAGAGAGGAGAGAGGATAGAGAGGATGGGAATGAGAAAATAGGGGAGAGAGATGAAGGAGAGGACAGATAGAGAGAGGGGAGGAGGTCCTCATTGTGTCGCTCATTAAGCCGTGGGAGGCTCAAGGAGGCCGAGAGATGAGATGAGGTGTCGGAGTTAAATGTCAGGTCTGGAAGGGACGTGGCTGACCTCCATGAAACCAGCCTACACACACACACATAAATGGACAGAGGGGCTCCTCTGTCCAATCTTGAGCCTCATATTATCCCCTCAACTTCTCCTCTCCTCCTCATTCTTTAACTCTCTCTCTCGCTCTCTCTTTCTCTCTCTGCCACTCACATAGTTTCACCCGCTCAATTTTCCACCCATTACACCCAAATTACTGGTGTCATTGTAAATTGAATTGTTGCAACCGGATAGCAGCATTTCCACTGAACAGCCCAGACCGCTACCTACTGTAGTGGAAGTGAAGGCTATTTCCTTCAGCTAATTTCCAAGTCTGTGTGATGGGAGGCACAGAGGAGAATGCCGGGTGGCTTCCTCCACTGTTATGAAATGCCTTCACCAAAGGCTGTGAGTGGCTTTGAAGTTTAGACTCTCGCCGTTGTATTTCAAATATTCTGCTCTTCTGTCTCTCCCTGTGAGTTCTCTCTGAGCACTTCTGATCTCTCTTTCTATTTATTTTCATCTCTTGCCCCCTCTTCAGGTTCAAGTCTTGCTCTAATTTTTATTCTTATTCAAAGCTCTTTCACCTTCTGATCTTGTGGTATCTTCTTTCTTTTTTCCTCTTCACAATGTTGAGTGATCATGGAACATTGGAAGTGGCAGTATTCGGGTGTTTCCTAAAGCTGCACTGATCGATATGTTTATTTTAACAACTGATCAAATAAAAATGCGGAAGGTGCCGCTCATAGTGATGAACTCACAGAGACTTATCACCCGGTTCTGCAGTTCAGAGAATGTCTTTCAGCTCATTGTTTTGGTCACTCAGTCTCATTGCTTTCATACACCCAATTTCTAGCCACAAAAAGCAGCTGTTTTCAGTGAAAAGGCTTTGATAAACCCACTGTACACTACTTGCCCCACAGCAAACCACAGACATACAAAGTTAGAAACTACCTGGTGAACATAGTGGAGCATTTGTCATCTCAAGAGCCAGGCATATCCCTCAAGAGTTGGTGTAGACCAAAACAGTAAATACTGGACTTGCATTCATCAGGTGTACCGAAACAATACTTCAAATGAATGCTATGTTACTCAACTGGAAGTGTAATCAGGCAACTGTACACATTGTGGCGGCTGTGGATCATGAGGTTGAGCGGGTTGGCTGGTAATCGGAAGGTCGGCGGTTCAATCCCTGGCAACCCCTGGTTGCGTGTCGAAGTGTTCTTGGGCAAGATACTGAACCCTGAATTGTGTGAATGTTAGTTTCCGTTGGAAGCACTTAGGCTCAGTGTATGAATGTGTGTGACTGGTGAATGCAGATGTAGTGTAAAAGCGCTTTGAGTGGTTGAAAAGACTAGAAAGGCGCTATACAAGTACGGAGCATTTACATTTTTGCAATATCAACTGTGTAAGGTGATAATATTCCAGTGTTGTTTACAGCTTATTCTGCTGCCCCAAGTTGCCAAAAAAAAGACTTGCACCCTGTGAGCAAGAGGATGTACAACTTTTTAGGCCAAGAGCAGCATGAATTAGGAACTCCATGACTGTGAAGTCAAGACTAAGAAGTCAACAGTCTCATTTTGCCTCAGATTTCTACGCTAAACTTTGGGCAGAAATTTGTTTGTCATTTCTTGAAGTGTGTGGTGATCACTTCACTTTGTAGACCAATCTGGACTTAAGTTTCACTCAGGGTTTCAGATTTCAGATCTTTTTTGCATTTTCTTTGTGCCAAATAAAGGAAGGAGCTCTGTAGCCGACAAATATTGTTGTTCAACAAGATCAATCTATACAAGGCAACTTCAAACATTCCCATAATAACATAAACCTCTCTCTATCCAGGTCAACCCTTCAAGTTGGACCCAAAGACGGCTCACAAGAAGTTACGTCTGTCCAACGACTGTCTGACCATGGAGAAGGATGAGAGCTCACTGAAGAAGAGCCACACCCCGGAGCGTTTCAGCGGCACAGGCTCCTATGGCGCAGCTGGTAATGTCTTCATTGACAGCGGGTGCCACTACTGGGAGGTGCTGCTGGGAGCGTCGACATGGTAAGAAACACAGATGAACAAGAGTGCATTATATAAGCCTGCAAGGAGCCTTCATAAACTGAAATAAATAAATAAATAAATCTAGGCTGTTATGCAAATCCACACGTATGCTCATAACAGACACACATTCAACACACACAGTGTATACTCTTATCCTATTTATATTCTTTTCACTAATTGGCTCTGAAGTAGACCTCTTCATGCAGGAAAGACCCAGAGGGCCTGTGCCTATCTTGTGTGTCCTCAGCGCGAGGTAGCTTGACTGTGCATGTAAAGTCACTAAGGACACTACTTTCAGATCACTAATGCATTCCAAAATGTTCCTTCCCTGCAGGTATGCCATCGGCGTGGCTTACAAATCAGCCCCGAAAAATGAGTGGAGCGGCAAGAACTCATCCTCATGGGTGTTCTCGCGCTGCAACAACAACTTTATGGTGCGCCACGATGGCAAGGAGATGCTGGTGGAGGCTAGCCTGCAGCTGAGGCGGCTGGGTGTCCTGTTGGACTACGACAACAACTCACTGTCCTTCTATGATGCCATGAACTCCCAGCACATTCACACCTTCGAAATCTCCTTCCTCCTGCCCGTTGTACCCACTTTCATGATCTGGAACAAGTCAGTCATGATACTCTCAGGGCTACCCGTCCCCGACTTTGTCGATGGTGTGGCCTCAGATCTCCAAGAGCAGCAACATCAGCAGATGGGCCTGTGCAGACAAGAGTCACCATACTTGACCGGGATGAAGTCCTGCCACTGAGAAAGGCCAACAAATGGCCTTGCAGAGTCCACTCAGGCCCAGTGACTGAAAGGTCTATTGGGAGCTGAAAGACACTGACAGCTTGACTGAGTCTAACCTCTTCATTCAAGAGTGGACCAGTTACTTTAATATGGATTTAGAAAAGTGTTGGAAATATGCACACCCGTCTGGAAAAATGTCAGTCACCTTAGTTTGTAGCCATCCAATGCTTTACAAATCCAACAGTGAATGGGAACAAGGTCTCTTGACTGCAAACGTCAGTAGACCTGAAATTCGTCTGAAGCCCTAGAGTCACTAAGGGCAGGGCTGGACATCTGGTTTTCTAGACCATTTAAGGTCTTCCTTTTTGATTTATTGTCCTCCTTATTTGATCCTAGGCAGAAGACCAAGAAGGGAATGGTCAGCCTTTTACAGTTTGAAGTTACAACATGTGAACAGTGAGATTACTTAATGTTTCACTTATGGTAGATTAAAACACAAAAAATCCATTGAAGAATCAGCCTACTACAGACATTTTAATTTTATTTTAAATGTCCATATTTCTGTCTTGCTTGATATGTCAAGTGAACAAAATTTGACAAAAACTAAATTAAATTGGACTCATTATAGATCAGAATTAGCAGTTAAAGGAAAAGTTTCACTATATGGGAAATACACTTAACAGTATTTGCTTTCTTAGCAAGAGTTAGATGAGAAGGTTGATACCACTCTTGCATCTGTATGTTAAATATAAAGCTAGAGCCAGCAGGAAGGTTAGCTTAGTGTGGCATAAAGACTGTAAGGTCTTGAGTCTGATAGTTAAACAAATGGGATATAATGTGTAATGGTGTGAACTTTTGAGAGCTTCACGGTGGATTTTTACCTTTAGACAGAGCAGGACTAGCTATTTCCCCTTGTTTCCAGTCTTTGATCTGAGCCGCCTGCTGGCTACAGACGTGAGAGTGGTATTGATCTTATCATCTTACTCTCGCCAAGAAAGCGAATAAGCGTATGTCCCAAAACATTTTTTCCTTTAAATGTGGATGTGTCTTCTTTGAGTCCACTTTATTGTGTGAGCTACATGCTAACACAAATATATGCTAGCTGTGGACTTTTTGTGTTGCATTACAACAGGGTGTATTACAAATCTTCTGGTGTCACTCTTCATGTGTTGTACCCTCAGTAATGTTTTCCTTGATCTTCCTCCTAGATTTGACGCAGCAGTCTTGTTTGTATTGGCGTGTAGTTGCTTCCAGATTTCAGGAAGCGTTTACGTTGCTCCCACATATAAATAAGATCACAGGGGGTAGGATTTGCGTCATGTGACTACTCGATTTGTATCATAAGAGGTTTATTGAATATTAGAGGATAAGATGTTATTTATGACAAAAAAGGATGGTTTACTTTTATTATTAATCTCAACATATTCATGATGCACTTTTTAATTAACACAATTTCCCCTCTATGAGTATGAAAGTAGATGGAGCAAGGTGGCAGGGATATAATGGGGAGGGAAAGTGACAGCTAGCACGACTGCTGGTTGTGTTCACTCCTCTAAATAGCCTACATCACCTTATTTTCCTACTCATATTTAGAAGATGATTTATGGTCAATAATGATGGTTTGCGGATATTTTACTATAGCAAAGTCTATTGTGAAAAAAATAATGGTCAAACTAATTTTTGTTTTGCTAGCACCTAATCTAGTCACTCAGAGCACTTTGCAATAAAACAGAGGTCCCTGCTGGTGAACTTATGAAGTTAAAAAGGTTTTTTGACTGCTTTGAACACAACCAGTGACTTTCCCTCCCCATGACTCTTTTCGATAGCATATAGTAACTTCATCTTGTTTTGAAAAGGGATATGATTATGATGATATTCCTACGATTTTTATCATGATGAAATGATTATAAACTAATCATCATTCTGTTGTCAACTTTTCAGGGAAGGAGGGGGTTAACACTTTAACTTGCTGTCTGTCGCAATGTCATGGCATGATTGTGTTTTCTTCTGTGATTTCTTAACACACACACATGCACATACACACACAAAGCATCGCACACATCATGTTTCATTTAGGTTGGCCTTGTCGTGATAAATGCATGAAACATTGTATCCCACACCGGTTCACTGGGTAATTTAAGTAGCTTTTTCAATGTCACCAAATCTTGCTTTTCATCAGATACTGACTCACCTGCACATTTGCTTACAACAGATTTGACCTCAAACTCTTTTTGTCACCCATCACAATTCAAATAACAGCTGGATCCATTGTTTGGGGGGTGGGATTTGAAGGCCTTGTGTGGGTGACAGTTTGATATTCAGGTAGTGACTCTGATTCAGACAATCAAATATGTATCATAGTTTATGCAGATTTTAAGAGGTTGTGTAGCAGGAAACAGGGATTGAAGTGAAACTTCAACAGATTGTGTTGAAACAAGCAGATGTTTTACATACCATCTTGTTAGATTCGACATGAAAAACATGACACTTCATGGCCATTTTACACATCACCAGGTATGCACTTAATGTTGAATGTCATGTAACATTTGTATTGACGGACTATGATTTGCTAGACTTGAAAACACAGTCATACCCTGTAAACACACACTGATTTCTATGATTTGCTAGAAAACATGATTACTTATTGATGAGTTAAAGCAAAGATCCAGTGATGTAAAGGAAAAATCTGACAACCCACAGCCTCCCAGTGTACCTTTCAACCTGCAGTGTTCTCAAAGGCAACTGTGTGATGCGTCAGTCATGATTGTTTGATAGAGGTATAGATTGCCTGAGCGCTACAGGCAACAGAAATAATCCACTGGTCAAAGGTAGCACAGGAGGAGTCTCCAGTATGAAAGGAAGGTTATTCTGTCAGGGAGATTAGTGAATGTTACCTGACTTCCAGATATCCACCCATCTTTTTGAACAATGTTGGTCACAGTCTTGAAACAGCCATGTGTTGATTTGTGATCCAGAATGACAAGCTCAACTCATCTGTGCAAGTGTGCTTGGCTGGGTCACTGCATGATTATGTGACCTTGCTGCAGGTTCATAACTCCTTCCTTATCTTCATGATGGGGTTTCTTATCTTGTGTCAAACATTTTTTTTTCTTTTTTTTTTGTTAATGGAAAAAAAAAACGTGACACTCAGACACGAAATGTTCATTGACGCGCATATCAGATAGTTTGCAGTGCTCTTTCTTTCTTTCTTTGTGTCACAAGTCAATACAGTAAAATATATACAGTGAATGATTTTCAATAGCTACCCACTTCTTGTAGTGCAGTGTAATACCCTAGAGACAATGCAATAGATTCTCCTTTTTGCTTTTCTGTTTGTGTAACTTGGGAAGTTATTTTTTACAGCTCATGAGAAACACGCTCCTCTCCCTTTGGCATTTGGACCTTGATGAACAGCACAAAAAGAGCAGCATTGCATTCAAGCAAGGCTTTCTGTTTCCATAGACATGAGAGATACTTTTAGCCAGAGAGGAATGTAAATCATAGGGGGAAATATATTATATAAAGTTGTATAATATACAAAATATATATGAAACAATGTTATTTATGTGAATTTAAGTCCAATTAAAAGTCTGATCCTAAATGTGTTGGAGTCTGAATTCTTTGTCTCAGCCATGTTGCCTTGATGGGCTTTTATTTTTATTTTGTTTGCACATAAAATATATCATTGTATAAATACACAAAGACATTCACATACATATTTACAGACACACTCAGATAGACATAAATTTAAAGTGAACAAAAGCCAAAATACCAAAGCCAGTTCCTTGTATGTGTAAATCGTCTTGACAAAAAAGCTGATTCTGATAGAAAGCTCAAAGCTCAAGGGGAGATAAACAGGATTACCCTCTTTTACTGTGTATATATAAACTGTTTTTCACTTTTTTCCTTAGCTAAACAGTCACATCACCAGTCAATGCAATTCAGTTCATACAGTAGTAAGTGAACACATCACTGCTCAAAGGCACATCAGTACATACAACAGTAAGTGAATGCATCACCGTCTGCAGTTTAGTAGTACTTTTAGTACTATTTACTATTTACTTCTAGTCTATTGCATGACCGGTTTAGTACAAAACTACCCCGCATACATACATACATGCAAAGATACATACAGACATTGAATTACTCCATCACGATATTGATGTGTTAATTACCCTAATTTTGCAAGATGGTTAACGCTCAAGGGTTAATCTAATGGTAATTTTACGACATGAGGTTGTAAAACCTGCGATGGACTGGCGACCTGTCCAGGGTGTACCCCGCCTTTCACCCAATGTCAGCTGGGCGGTTGACGATGGATGGACGGAGGTTGTAAAACAAAATTTAGATTTGTAGTGCCTTTAAGCTCACACACAAAAAACACAGAGGAAAATACAAATAGAATCCTAATATAAGGATCGATATTAAAACTCCTTTTGAGATGAATGTCATACACTACACACCAGAGTTTGCTCACACTGAACTCTAGTATGTAGCATGGACACCAATTTCAAATGCTTCCAAAAGGCCTGAGCCTTGGAACGGTTAAAGGCAGAGTAAAGCTGCCAGGCTGGCAGGTCAGCCAGAGCTCAGGGTGGGGTTAGTAGGGCTATACCCTTTTAGCCCTCATCTGTCACCACTGGCACACACGTGTCTCATTACTACAACACTGTAGCGTAGTGCATAGGCCACACACTGCCTGCAAGCATGGCACACACATACACACTGACCCTGAAACAATGAACAATATGGTCACTTATTTTGTAGCTCGTTTCCTGTGAGGCAGGGCTGTTCTCACAATGTCATGAGGGGACCAGGGAATCTCAGTCACTAAACCGTTGATCACTATATAAAATGATCTTAAAAAGTGTGTCAGTACAGAAACATTACATAATATGTTGGTATTATACATATTATTTTGCCATCTGTCCCAGTGTCTGTCCTGCAATATCCTAAAGCAAGTCAGTGAAACCATATCTGCTCCAAGGTTACTGCTGTGCAGTTGACCTAACACTGCTACCCCTGCTGAAAAGATGAATTATCTCCCTCAGGGATCAATATGGCATCACACACATACATCATACCCATGACCTTGGATAGTTTGGAACAAATATGTGCAAATGTCTAACCTAAAGCAAAAAAATGTGGTGAAACAAATTGTTGGTCTAAAAACAGTCCAGGAACCTGATATGGTTTATTGAGTTTAAAGTTTTTAATGGATTCTACCCGAAGTCTGCTAGCTCAACTACACCCTTTGACATTTTCCCCCAAAGAGTCTGGAAACTTTCATGTTTCCTTCAGCAGCAACATCACTATTGCGGAGGCAGGTGTTGCTGTGAATAAAGCTTCCTGGTTCATCTTGACATTGTTGAGCAAGATAAATGTCAACATGGAGAAAGTTGATTCTGTTCAATAAAGTTTGTGTAGGGTGCATATACCGAACTTAAAAACAGATGGCACATACAACATGTGAAGGATTTTTAAAGGCTATAAAATGAAGAATAAATACTCATTAGAGCTGCATCCCACTGTTTTTGCACTATGGACACCAGGGAAAAGATGCCTTATTTTGCAGCTGTAAATTCCAAATAATTTCGAGAATAACAAGTTTCTTGAAATGAACTATGTGATCTTGATCTAGTTATACATTAATAAAGGCAGAGTTCAGTTGGTACACTTCCAGTTAATTAATTCCAACAAATTGAAACATAACCTTGAGTCTTTTGGTCAGTGCACAGCAGGTCAGCTGAACATTCTAAATGTGAAAATTGTGTACAGGCATCCAACGAAGGTTAAAATCAAGGGCAACTGGACTTGGTTGAAGATACTGGAAGACGTTTCGTCCCTCATCCAAAGGACTTCTTCATTTCTGACTGACTGGCAGGGAAACTCAGCTATTTAACCTCAGTGGGGTCGTTGGCCCGGGTCATCGATACCGCTGGTTCGTTAGTGTTCCTTGTTGCTGTGACGACAGTCGTTACAGTCGTTAAGACTACCTGTGGCCAAGACTGAACGACCACCGTTGGTATCTTCACCTGAGGCCAATAGGTTACGTTTGTTGAGTTTCCTGGGAAGTGATGAAAGGACAGCATTGTAAGTGGGGGATAAGTGGTGGCGTAGACCCCCTCCCCTGTTCAATGACGGCTTCATTGAACAGGGGAGGGGACGGCTACTCAACTTGTGTACAGGAAAAAATAAATGTTCTCACGTCAGTAATTACTGATTAATATTTGCTTGGGTTAAAAGAAGCAGTTCTTTTGGGGGGTAATTTGGTTGGAAATTAACTAATACTTTTAAACTTAACACAACAAACTAAATCAACTTAAATAACAGTCTTATAACTTTGTCCCAATTATTTTCCTGTAAGTAGCACCTTACAATAATTAGTCATTTGATTGGCTGAAAGAACACCTTCATAAACAGCACCACTGTTTAGCTTCCTGTTCAGGTACAAACAGCATACGACTTTACAGTTTTTATGTCAATCAAACCAAAACATTTAATTTGTATTGAATTAATAAACTGTTGCTTCTGAAAAGACCAACAGTTCTCTGACATAATAATACTGGTTTGAGGTATGATAGCAGCTTGTGGTATCTGCACCATTTCTACCAAACCTCCTGTTCTTGACTTTTAGCAGACTGTTGCTCATCACGAAGAGTCGACTGTACATTTGCTTAGTAGCCTAATAACTGCTCCGCCTCTGAGCCGGGAATGTTAGTAGTAACAGAGCCAGAACGATGTCTGTGTGAAAAGTCACAGCTGGCATGCCAGAACAGGTGTGTCAAGGTCTTTTTTTTTCACGGTCTAACCAGGAAAGCCGGATGTGGCACATTGGCGGACATTCTTAACACGTTTTTTTTGCGGGATCTCTGTGTGAAAGCAGAAACTGAAAGTCAGAGGGAAATCAAATTACAACCCATAAGAGTATACCTGCCTGCTGTGGTGTCCGAACAATTATACTGCAATGATGTGTTGAGAGGAAACCCACTTGACACTGTTCTTGATCATAAAAGTTTATTAAATCAAAGAGTTCAGCATCAATTACAAGCTCTGCAGCAGCTTGGAGAGTGACCCAGCCCGATGGCCACTCTGTCTCTCTGTACATCAAACATAGCTTATATAGGATATGTTCAGGTATCTGTTAGGTACCATAGAAGGGTTTGAGTCTGCAAAGTAAAAGGTCAAACCCATAGAAGGGTACAGTACTATTTTGAGATAACAAAACAAGGGGTTAGAGGTCAAATTCTATAGAAGGGTTCAGTCCCTACATAACCACCAATCACTGCTCTCCCCGTAGAAGGTCACTGACCCTCTGTCCTGCTGCTACAGTGCTATTTTGAACTGTTATGAGTCAAATGCACAAGTACTGGATACTACACTGCCTCAATCAACATTTTACATCTGAATATTATTATTATTATTAGACTTTATTTAGAGTACAACACTGTACCACTATCAACGTACAACAACATAACAGAAAATGGAAAGCAGCGCAGCAGATGGAAATAAGGTACTAGTTGTTACTCGTTTTAGGTAGGTTTAGGAATATTTTGTGCTTTTGTTTTCCAGTGTGGGTTTGCAGGGATGGATTACAAACCTCAGTTTCTTAAGTCCGTCCAGTACAGTCCACAAGTTTAAGTAGTGGGGCTGGGATTGGAGGCCTATCTACCTTTCCACGTGTGACAGATTTGCTGGCGGTTAATTGTGATGCTCACTCTGTCTCTGCTCCCTCACACCGCTAGCCAGCTTTAGCAAGGAAGCCGTTGGAGCAACCCATAATTACATTTCTAATTGCAGAATAATTAGGACTCCCTGTGTAGCTCGTTAAGTCATTTGTCACCGAAGCCTCTAATGTAGCGTACAACAACTCTCTAATTACACCGAATGAAAAGTCTACATGGTGGGGAGCATTTCACCACTACCAGTGGCCTTTCATTTGGAATTTCGCCTGATAAAAACACATTTAATCAATTCACATGTTGATTATTTGTTGTTATTATTATTGTTATGATTATTATTAGCTACTTACCAAGACATTACTTTGTCCACTGAGGATGTCATGCAGCAAAGTTTAAATTATAACCTTCTAATCACAAAATACTGTGTGTGGTCTTGGCTTAAATTTGCACAGCGCAGTAGAGATGTGGCCAAAATACTTTCTTTAACCTTTGAAATACGGTAAGGTCGGGTACTTTCTCTCTCCAGAGAACAGTGAAAGTCTGATATGCGCTTTTATCACCAGCAGGCAATAGATTAATGTAATGTACTCCTCTCTGGTCTCCCAAAAAGACAGTAGCTACAACTCTACAGCTCAGAATGCTGTTTGAGTTTTAGCAGAACATTTATTTAAAAATATGCAGATACAATTGGAACATGTTCAGAATATGGCTTAAATACACATCTCATACAGACCACTTCAGTCCTGTGATGACCCAGAGACAGTCTTTATTTCCTGTGTGGCTGAGGAAAAAAACCCAGACGATCTGTGAGTGTTAAAACTAAACTATTTTGCTCCATTTTGTCTTTGCTCTTGTGTTTTTTGTTTTACCTTTTGGCTGGTCTCTCCAGCATTTAAAGCAGCAAATATATGAAATTGCCATAATCAGCTGATCCACTTGCTGTTCCAAAGTGCATCAGTGTTTAGTTCTCACAGACTAGTAAGTAACTAACTACTACCAACTATGTTTCACTTTGGCACATAAGTGTGTGTATTGACCAATTACAAACTGGTTGGGTTGATCTTACACCACTCATTACTGAAAAAGTTATCACATTACTGTAACACCATGCTCAATAATATGTCACTTCCGAAAACTGGTCACGAAGTGAGCACACCAATGAGTCCTTCAGCCACTTTCTGGTCATTGATGGCTCATTCAAAGCAGTAAATCTTACAGCTCTATAAATAGCATATACATGAATCAGTAAATGCACGCAGACTGCTGACCTCCCCAACAGAGTTAGTTCCCTGTGTCCATAAAGTTTAATAGCATCTCCTCTAAACTCATCAATAACCTAATAAATTGTGTATACAATTATTGGCCAGGCAATACACAGCCGCCATGTCATTAGCATACGTTATTACAATCTCAGCTTTTTGATACATGGTTTCTTATATGGGCTATAAGTTGGACTAAATGCAAGGCTGGGGGGTCAATCACTGCTTTTGTGCTCAAGCCGGGGATTTCTCTCCAGCATTAAAATGGGGCATTACAGTTCTCCTCACAATAATACCACCCCCTTCACATAATCAGCTGTGGATGGCCATCTGTGTGTGTCAGTAAGGTGTTGTTGCAGCAGAGGTCTGTCAGAGCTACAAATGCACAGCTGGACATAATGAACTGAAAACCTGGCCCTGTTTCACCAACACACACCTGCTCCAGCTACATCAACCAGCCCAGAGTGAAGTGTTATCCAAAAAAAGCCTCATTTTATTACCATCTGCTTTGGAGGAACTTAATTTCATCTGGCTGAATTAGAAGCTGATCTGTTTTCAAATGGGAGAGTTTGACAGTGTTTGTAGGAGTGCAAGTGTGCACAATGCTGTGTGTTTTCTGTGTGTATTTATGCCTGCTTGCATGTGGGTGGGTGCACATGTCTCATAATAGGGTTGTTTTCTTCTCTTGGCTACATTTCATCTATTTAACCTTTGCTTAAGGAAATTCTTCAGAGACTGAGGCTCCTTTTTCCTTTTCCGCTGAGTACATGTAGCACAAAAACAAAAAGAGCAACACTGCATAAATTCACACAATAAATCAAAGATGAGAAATACAGAGAACGCAGATCAAAGTGAAGTGATAAAAATGAGTTGCCTTTGGACCTGTTGAGAGACAGAGGCAGCCTTTACCTTTCCTAAGTGAGGATGAATTAGACCACCGTGGAGGAGGGAGCAAAGGCTTGGCTCCCTGCCTGCGGGTTGATGGAAGAGAGCTATGAACTCTGGGAAATGAGGATCTAAACAGGCTGTAGATCACCGAGCCCACTGGCTCTGTCTTTATCAGACACTGTCTCTCTCTCTCTCTGACTCAAACACCCAGACACACACTAACATTCCCACCGCACACAGTCAATATCTAGATTAATCTCTGAGGGTGGAATCAATCAACCAGCCTGGTAACGTCTCAGAGAGCCCTGGAGGCTTGATGGTCCTGCTGAAAGAGACCGATATGTCCAAGTGCTTTAAAGAGATCTCAGAGGAAATCTCTACCTTTCCATCTTTCCCTATGGAGATGGCAGGATGTATGTTTCGTTGACACACTGATGAACAGTTTTGGAATGGTGTGGGCAGGATGGGTGTTCGCAGGTTTATTCTCTTCCTTCTTGACCATTAGTTAAACCCTCTTCTCCAAACAGCAAATATCCAATCACTGAGCTACACTAACCTTCCAAAACCAGAAATACAAAAGAATGTAACGAATGGGTCTGCAAGCCTAACTTACTACACCGTCTGTGTACTTGGCAGCCAACAAATATTTGTTTTAAAATGAAAAAAACAAAAGCGAAAAACGGCTCATTTACCAGTTACCATTAGGAAATAGGGAAATAAAAATCGGAAAACATGTTTTCGTTTTGATATTAAAAGCCAGAAAAATGGAAAAAACTGTTATCAGAATTTCTTTTGTATGCTAATAAATGCAAATCGGATATTAAAATACGTGTGTAGAAATCTTATTCCACAATTTTGCATTGGTTTTTTTCGTGACCCAGAAGCTATTGGAAGTAGTAAGCAATTGTAGGCTTATGACGCATACCCAGAAGTCAGGAGTCTGGAGTTTAGGCTACATCTAATGTTACGAAGATGGACTACAAAAAGCGCATCTTTGACCTGTGTGTTCTTAACGTGTTGTTTTAATTCAGGCAATCTACAGGTGGACAACACGGTGGAAAATATTACTTCATTACCAAGGTAGCAAAAATGGTTGTCACGTTGAGAATGCTTGCTCACACTCACCCTATTACCCACACGTGGCCAAAAATAACTAATGCAAACCGAGCATATAACATGAGTCTACACATTTCAACATTACCCTAACTCTGATCATTTGACAAGACTAGTAGCATATATATATGGGTTTAAGTTATTGTTGACAGTTCAAAACATTTGTATATTAACAGGTTATGGCATTAGAGAAAAAAAGCTTAATAACCAACATTAACTTGAATGGTGATCAACGTCCTTTATCCGTCATGGTCAATGGATTTTTTTTTTTTATTGTAGGAAATTCAAATACATTTTATGGCTTATTTCAACAATCCAAAAAAAAACTGTGTTGTAGTATAATTAGATTACAGCAAAGGCAAAAGAAAACGAATGTTTTTGGATGAATATGCAGGTTTTAAAGCAGAAAACCAAACAAGTGGGATGTCTTGTGGGGATGTAGCCGGTGCATTGTTTGTTTTTCTGAGAGGAGTCTGCTGACGTGGTGTGGTGAGCTGGGACTTGTCAGGGACTTCTGTCCTGATAGCCAACTTAACTTTTTTAATTTCTGATTTCCATCTATAGGCTAAACACATCAGAGACAATCAGATAGCTAGATTGTTTCCCTTTTTTTATATCAAAACAAAAAACAAAAAACGGGTTGTTTTCCATTCTTTGTTTCCCTATTTCCTACTGGTAATTGGAAAACGAGCCGTGTTTTTGTCGTCATCCTCAAAGAAACTGAAAAAAAAGGGGTTATAACAAAACAACTTTATCATACTTATAATACTAGGTCTAACTAGTACACACTTAACATTGCTTATTATCAACTGTGGGATGGTGACTATTTTGCCTAAGATATGCAACTGTTAACTTCAGCCCAAGTCATTTAGCATGATATTGTGTATGTAACATTAGCCATCAAGTGAACGTTGAAAACATATTTTACAAGATTCAAAGAGTCAGCTGGAGTCAGTGTGAGACAGCATTTTTAGACATCTCATGGAGTTAGCAAAATTGGCTAGCTAGTTGCAGTGAAAAAAATCAATGAGAAAATCAGTGATCACTGGCAAAATGAGAGGCCTATACTTGTGTGTAAAATGGTCTGTGATCAAGGAACCATTGTTTAAAAAAATACTAAGAATTGTGACAGTAAATCTGGCACTGTTTTGATTGTAAAAAGTGCATAAAGTGTTGTGTGAGATGGAGCACTTCACCATATAACAGGAAGGGGGTGAGGCTAAGCCAACATTTCAGTGATACATCCATCTTTCTTTTCATGTTCTGATACTCTCCATGTATCTGCTGTGTTTCTCTATGTAGGCTATATCAAAACATAGCATTTCTAGAGATATCTCACCTCACTGACATTTTATATGGGCCCTGTTGGTTTATATGAGATGTCAGGAGAAGATAAAATGGTTTGGGTATCAGTTCCACATCATTTTGACAACTCTGTTCTGTAAAAAATTTATCTAAAGCACTTATTGGTGACCCATGCTTACAGTCAGTGTGCTGCATCACTTTTGATCAGGCTGTCCTTAAGATTGAGTTTTTCTATTTGGATGAAACAATCCAGAAGGGGTTTTGGTTTAGCTTAGGAGCTCTTCATCATGCCCTACAGCCATGTTCACAGGTTAATGGATAAAGAATACACTCAGGACCTTCTTAATGAGGAGTTGCAGTTTACATTTTATAACTGATCATTGGGAATAAAGATTGGTGAGGTCAGTATTTGTGCATATGTTCTCATACATCATTGCAGACAGACAGTGAGAGAAAATGGGATAACCTTTGTTGAAATAGTTTATGCAGACCACCAAATGGAAATGTCAGAACTTCACAGACAGTTGTGAACAATCTCTTTCTGAAAATTAAATTCTCCTTGATCCACCATGGTGCAGATAGTAAATGTGGACTGACATCTGAGGTTTACTGCAGTTTAGGAAGCTTTGTTGAAGCAGTTGTTACAGCAGCATAACAATGAGCAATGAGAAGCAGGCCCTTTTTGTTTGGCCTGTGAGGCCTACAAGCTCATAAAAACAGCTTAAGTGTTTATGATCATGATTATCTAAACTCTCAACATAACTCATTCTCTGGGGAGAGATCATAATCAAAAGAAAGTGCAGCTTGATAATTTTGTTAAGTGAACCATATTGACTCTTTGATCCACTCATATCTGATCTGTGCACCAAAACAGCCATCTCCATCTAAATGATCCTCTGTATTATCATTAATATCAAGCTGTCTCCTCTCTTGTCTGTGCTCGCCTTTGATATTTATCAAGCTATCTTTCATGCTGATGGAAGCCCATTAGCTATGGACAGTTTCAGGTTGACATGTTGACTTAATTGGATACAGCTCATGATATAAATAACTGTCCTTGACCGATGTGCCTGCCTTGTCTCGGTCAGAGGTGTTCACTAATAGGGATGTGCTGTGAAGGCAGAGGAATAATAAAACACTATGGGCACACAGTGATGCCACCAGAATAAAATCTCTCTTAAAAACAAATCCTTATGGTTTTATTAAATGACATTCATCAGGAGGACAGAAACTCAACTCCAAATAATCCTAATGTTGCTTTGTGTCTCCTCGACATGTGAAGGCAATGGTTTGCTGACAAGTTTGCCTCGTCAACTTTATAAGGTGATAGTACAGTATGTCAGTGTTGTTTACAGCTTGTTTCCACTGCCGCCAAGTGGCCAAAAAATCTGATAAAGCAGGTTTAAGATTTATCTATCAATATCTCAGACAAAAAACTCAAAAAGTGTCAAAGTCTACTGTTTTTGCAATTGTCCCAGTACAAGTCTTAATGCACGTGTGAAATTAAGCACATGCAGGCCAGATAATAAAAAAATTGTCATACAGACTATAGAACATCCATCCATCCATCCATCTTCATCCACTGATCCGGGGTTGGGTCGCGGGGCACTATAGAACATATTTAAGTATATTGTATTTTGAAAAACAAAATGGTTGACAGAATATAGAATTAGGTATTTTGTGTAAAAAAGTAAAATAAAAAAGGAGATTCAACCATTATTGACCCACTAACACAAAACGAATGTCTTAAATTCACAGTCTGCACAACTGGCCTTAATATTGCCGTGTGTGGATTCTCAAAAAATGTATTACTTATGCAAAGATCAAACCAACTCACTGACTTGCTTTGTTTGATCCGTGATGTTTGACGTGCACAATTGTCACAGAAGTGGAGGAGAACTTGTACAATGCGGCAACAGTCAAATATTACATGTGTAGATTTTCTGTTTGACATGTTTTGACAGGATTTTAATAACAAAATCCAAAACCTGCCAGAGCAATTTTCTTTATGTCTGTTTCACATTTACAGAGGAAATCAATTCAGCAGAAGCAGTCTTTGACCAGCTACTTCTTTCCTCACAGTATGTGGATTTCTTCCTACCTACAATCAAACATAAATAGTGTGCCAGTGCTGGAAACATTGTAGCAGAATGTGAATCAGAGATCATGTGAATGGACAAACATTGTTATGAGCAACATCCTTCCTTTGCATTAACAGAATGCCCTCAATGTCTCTCTCTCTCTCTCTCTCTCTCTCTCTCTCTCTCTCTCTTCCAAGACATGGTGAGGAGACAATGTTGTTATCCTCAGGCTGCAGCGCCCCACACAGTTTCACATCAATACCCCCTCCCCCCATCTACCTTTGATGTACTATAAATAGCAAAGCCTCTCATTCTGATCATAATCAACCTGGTCTTGAAGATTCTTCCTGCCTGCTGCATTTCTGACTCTATTGACTCTGAGTTAAATAAAGCTGAATGGAGATTTCTCACAGCAGTGTTCAGGTGTGACAGTGTGCTTGTGGACAGCTACTGTCACCTCTCCAGCCCCACACAAAGTGCCACGATGATGATATAATATCACAATGTAATGTACACCAGGTGTGGACAAAAACCCAGCAGGTTACATATGGTTCAGTTGGCTTTGAACCAGTTCTAAATCTGCTGTCCTCTCCACTTGCAAACACCTCCACAGGGTAGAGAAGTGGCCTCGTTCATCAGTGAGCTGACATTTCACCACAGCCAACAATAAAATGTCGACATATGAGGCGTCTGAGTGTGTCACGTATCTAATGACACTATTTCGCTCTTGCTCTGGCTAAACTGTGTATTAGGTAGAGAAATTAACAACAGTACGAGGTGGATGTATGGTGTTACTCTGGCTGTCAATCAGTTAGTGTAATGTAGTTCACTTTGATCAAACCGCTGCGATCTGTTAATGATATTTTTAGGGTCTAATGTTACCATGTACAGAGGGACTGAATGTGTTCAACATCTGAGACCTTGAGTGTGTGAAAGTGTACAAAAAGTGAGTCAGTGAGTGGTTCAGGTAAGGTGCAATCATTTAAAAACTAAACTAAACTAGAAACCAAGGACAGTGAAGGTTTTTGTCACTATTTGAGCCCAACTACACAGAGATGAAAGTCTCCCAGTGAATACATTCGGAGTAGCAAAAAGGTTTGTTTTTTCTTTCTTATGGATATTGTTTTCCAAATTCGAGGAGGTGCTCGACCTTGGCTAAATACTATGTCACTTTGACCATGTGTACTCTGTATCTGTTCTTTTCTACATGAAGAAATCTGGTCATTTCACAACCACTACCTCATCAATGGTCAAAACACTGTAAACTGCAGTCTCGTCTCTGCACTGTTTAGGTAATTCTCTCTTTGATTCTCACTTTCTTGCTTGTCTTGGGTGGCCCCAGGGTTTAGCAGAGCATTTGGTTTTGTTCTTCCAACTGTGGGCCTGTTAAGCCCAGGTGCCTCCCATCGGTTTGCTGCACTGTTTGCTTGTCTGGTCAGACCTTCTCCCCCTTTGCTCAGCACTCTCTTATATTCTCCTTTGTTCCAACCAAACTGCTGAAGGTTGATTGACAATCCTGTAGCTGGTTCTGCCTGATTGTATACAGCAGCTGACAGAGGAGGTGCTAGACAAAGTATATCTGTGCAGAAAAATAGGTAAACACAGCTTGCAGCACTGCAAAGATAATCATTTGATCACAGTTATGTTAGTCATTTATTGCTACATAATTCTTTACGTATTGGGATCATTTGATTTATGATATTTTTCTGCCCCAGTTATTAACCTTTTCATGGCGATTGGATTGATTGATAAGTACACCAATAAAAAGGTTGGCACAAGACCAGTACAAGGAAACCTGGATTGTTATGTCTGAAATAGAAATGTAATGGCAGTGTTGGGGAGTAACTAGCTACATGTAATTTAGCTATGTAATTTAATTACAAAATGAATGTTACTGTAATCCGTTCCAGTTACTGGGGGAAAATATGTAATTAAATTACAGAAAATGTTCATGATTATATTACAACTGATTTTTTCTGTAAATGGCTAGGCTATATCCACCCATCGTCAACCACTTATCCTGTGTACAGGGTCGTCAGGTTGCCAATCCATCACAGGGCCACACATAGACAAACAACCAGTCACACCTAAGGACAATTTAGGGTCACCAATCAACCCAGGCCACATGTCTTTGGACGATGGGAGGAAGCCAGAGCACTCGGAGAGAACCCACACAGTGGAGACACGGGGAGAGCATGCAAACTTCACACAGAAAGCCCGGGGTAACCTGTGACCTTCTTGCTTCTTGCTTGTGAGACCACAGCGCTATCCACCGGACCACCGTGCCACCAGGCCAGGATATATGTAGAATAATATTCATTTTGGTGCATGTTTTTCAGGCGCATGATATCTCTTCCTTTGCCTTTTCCAGCCACAGCCGTTATGTACAGCTTGATGTTTGAATTTGCATTGTCACCCGTCTGCCAGTTAAATTGCCTCTCAAGCTGTCTTTTGAAAATGGTCAACAGATGAAAACATTCATTAGAAAAGTAATAAGTTACATTACTTTGATAAAGTAATTGAAATAGTTACACTAGTGTTACATTTACATTTTTGTGTAACTTTTAATAGGTAACCTATTACATTTCCTAACCAATTAGTTGTATGTCGTATGCAGATGTTTGTATGTGGCAGATGTGGGGAAGGTTTAAATTAAAAGTAAGTGTTTGTAATCCAATACATTTTTGTCAAATTCAGACAAATATTTCCTCATGGTTTGCTAGCTGTCTGTCTTGTGTGGGCTCTGATTTTTTTTCCTACACAGCCCTGGCTCTGTAAATGGAAATAAGAGAAACGGGGGTGTGGACAACATTGTTCCAGCCAATCAACAGCAGGTGGCGTTATGCTGCGTTCCAGGCAACTCAGAACTGGGAAATTTCCGACCTCCAACTAGAAAAACTACCCTGGAACGCCACCTGAAGTTGTATTTTCAACTTGTGAACTCAGAGAAAAAACATGTACCTCGAGCTCATGAGGACCAGCTGAAAACAAAACAATGGCAGCGCCCATGGAAGCACACATTGTAAATGGTAAACCATAAACTAAAAAGAAACAAAAAGTATATTTGCATGTATTTAAATTAAAATAATACATACGGTCATATAGTAAAACCTGTTCTGCATGTACACTGATGTAGAAATATGTTAGGCCTATTAGGTAGCTGCCTACAGTAAAGAATCTCATAAAGTCATCTTCTCTGCATAAAAGTTATTGTTAAAAATGCCAAAACATTAGGAAGTATAACCTACAACACTGACTGACTTGAGGGTTACCAACTGATGTAGCTAGAGGGGTACACAGAACTAGTAACTTATAGGCTATTTATGTCAGTTGTTGCAGTTAAACTGCCATCCTTTTAATTAACACCTAAAACACTGCTGAGGGTGCAACTGTGTACACTTTGTCACGGTCAGCCATGGTTTTCATTCACTTTCGGCGTCATGCACCACCATGCACCTGGAACCCATTGAGGTCGGAAGTCGGAAGTTTCAACTGGGAAATATCCCAGTTCCGACCGAATGCGACATTAGTTCTGGTGCACAGGAGTGATGGGGGGATGGGGGCAGTGGAAGAGAGAGTTCTAAACACCAGTACATTCAAATTTGTCAGTGTATAGACTCCATGCACTGTGAAGAAGGAGAGATGCACGAGAAACAGCCAAAAGAGAAACTTTCTGAAGAGTATAAACAGAGAGAAATTTTTTTATAAGACCAGGCAAGGGCGAAGGCGTTTCAACGCTGGAGAAACCTCTGAGATTTGAAATGTGGGGGGTGGAGCTTCTGAGGGAGCACTGAAAGGTGGGGTGTATTTGTTTGGCAGTGTAGTTCAAACATCAACAACTCTTTTGCAGGATCACTTACTCTCCCTTTAAACTAGAGAGCTAATCGGCAAGAATAAGTGAGGGAGGTCCAATGCAGAAAGCTCAACACCATTCTGTAAAAGTGTATCCTGTTATGTACCAAAGTTTGTTTCTTTTGTACCAGACTTTTGTCATTCTGCAAGTCAATAGGAGTCTAAACAACTTTGATTTCAGTCTCTTTTACTTTAGCATGTTGCAAATAAATTGTTAGATGTCTGTGGATGATAAGTGACTGACTATCGTCAGTATGTGTTCTTGTCCTAAGTGCATTGATGTGTGCATGAATATGACTTTCTGAGCCACTTTCACTTATGCATTCCTTAACGAAAAGTGACAGTACTGTAACATTTTCACACTAACGCAGCCTTCAATATCCTGATTTATGCAATGCATAATGCAAACTATGTATTTGTTCTGTACAGCTTCCACACAGCTGAGCAAAACACAGTTTTCCATGCAGCTTGCTGGAAGGCGTGTGCTTCAATCAGTTCCCACAGGATGGAAAGGCTATTTCGAGAGAGAGGCCAGGTTAAAAGGCAAGTCCCCAAGGACACAAATTTCATGTAGAGATATGTGAAGATCATGCATACACGAAAGCCAAAGAAGAGAAAGATCTACTGCTGACTACATGAAGCTTCCAATAGGCTACATATGTGTTTAAAAGAAGAGTAAACTGATGCTGATAGCGCAACATTCAAGCTTATAGCAGAAGGAAATACTTATTCACACAGAGATTCAGAAAAATAACTGAAAATGTTGGCACAAATGAATCATTGTTGCAGCGTGTAAGTCATGTTAACGTAATGTAATGTAATTCCTGACCAGTCGAGAACCATTAGCTCTGTTTATTGCATTCATGGGGGAAACATGCGCTCTAGTGCCGCTGAGAAAATTGCTTGGGGTGAGGTCATTTTTGTTGCGCTTCCTCCCCAGGCCATGTCAAGATAGGTCAGGTTTGTTTAGAGCTGTTATTGCGAGCACTCATGTACTTATGTGTGCATGTACCTGTTTATGTAACAATCCAATAATCTAACATGATGTTAGCTTATGTAGTAGCCTGGGGATGAAGCCTTATTTTGAGTTACTGTAGGTTAGATGCAGTAACACAAGTATACATCTACTCTCTTCCTCCTTTCTGACTACCAGTTCCTGCTCACATTACATTTAAAATGCAACTGTAGACATTCATGGCTGTAAAAGGATTCGCAACACAATGCCTCGAGGTCATGGTCCAGTCTTACATGTCTAGCTCATGCCCTGCACTCAGAATCCACTTAGGGTTTAACTCCCTGTTCCCCATGGCAATTCAGTCCCAGGTGGAATGACTTTTACCTTTCTGTACTGTATTGTCTAAATCAGAATCACAATCAGCTTTATTGCCAGGTATGTGTACACATACGAGGAATTTGACTCTGGATTATACATTGCTCACAATGTGCTTACGCATACAAAAATACAAAATCACAATAATAAGAATAAAATAAAGTCAGACACAGACTTCAGTGTAGACAACACAAATATACTATGAACAGAAACAGTATAGACATATTGACAAATAGGGCAGTGAGCAGAGTGCAAAGGATGCAGGAGTATGTACATGTCGGGGGTGGATGTAATATGCACATATACATGCATACATGTACACATGTACACAGTGGAATGAAGCATAGTGCAAAGGATGCTGGAATAAATAAGTATTTTGTACAGGAGTTATGACTTGAGGTAGGTGGATTTGGTGTACAGTAAGAAAGAATTATTGTAGTTATAAGTGGGTGCCTCTTTCTTCCTCCCTCTGACTCACCAACTGTACCAAACATGGTATACAAAACCACCATACCTTTTAAAAGGAGAACACAAGTGAACTGAAACTGTGCAAGTCAATTAGTTTCATCTTGCAGGTTAATGCTAATAAACACAACATGCAAAAAGATTTTGTGCAGCTCAAGATGAGCAACATCTTACGGAAACTTTCATTTTACTGGTAGGATGTCAACCATAAACTGAAATGAAAATGCTACACTTGTGTGTGCGTCATTTCACATGTCATGGATGGGGAGTAACTTCACCAATTTGGGACAAACTCTGTCCCAAAACTTTGCCGTTGACCCACCTGTATGCAAAATAAAGAACATGATGGGACTGATAAATGAGTCTGGCAAAGAGATACCACGCAACGTTAGCCTGGAGGAACTGTTTACTTTGCTCCTAAAGCCTCAAATAATGATTTATTGAAATGCTCTGCAGACATCTGCAAGCATGCCTGAAGATTTGGGATAACACTTATTCCTTTATTTGATTATGAAGAAATTATTTTGTTTCATTTTAATGGGGAATGTTTGTCATG
Source organism: Micropterus salmoides (assembly GCF_014851395.1). NCBI lineage: Eukaryota > Metazoa > Chordata > Actinopteri > Centrarchiformes > Centrarchidae > Micropterus > Micropterus salmoides. Next base: position 21,028,409 of record NW_024044237.1, read on the forward strand.
CAGTCAAGGAGTTATCAAGCCTTGTAATAAGCTACAAATGCTTCATACTGTTCTGAGCATCTACTTATCTTATTTGCATAATTTAGACAACCTCTAAAGCATTCCCTGTGTGCTTATACAGTATCTGTGGTATGTTGTGTGTCTGTGCCTTAGGTCTATCTTTCTCCTCCTTGCTTCTGACCAGCACGGGTCAGCTGGGAAGAGCCTGTTCTAGCTATTGTTGTTGGAATTTGCCCCAGGCCAGACGATACATAAAGCATCACCAATGAGCTAATGCTGATGATGTGTGCAGTTCAGGATTCAGGGAAAGTTTATTTGACCAAAAGCTCAGACAATAAACCGGGTGTTTTCAAAGGAGATGCATACGTGGATGTTTGGACATCTTTTCTCAATCATGCACAATGCACACATTTTCTTCATTGGCCCATGAACAAGCGTCTGTGTCTAGCCAGCACTGCTGTCATTCTCAAACTGTGAGTGGCACAGGTCGTCTGGGTGCAACGTTCACACGTTACAAAGAAAATAGTTCACCTGCAGGCCTGTGGAGAGTGGAAAGTCAGAGGTCACATTCTTAAGCTGAAGTGGCATTTTCTTTTACATTTCTATGATATCTGTGACTGCCTCTAGCCACGTGCTTCCATATTAAGCTAATTGAGTTAAGTTTACTCATGGATAGAAAATGTGCTCAGATGATGAGGCTTTAAAGGTCATGTTGTTTGCTTCACTTTTCTTTCACATAATGCAGCTTCTAGATTGATCAAATCCCCCGTACTGAAACCTTCCACATAGAAAGACAATCTCAAGGGGGGGTATAAAGACAGCCCACCTCATAGACATGGCACTCTTGAGATAATACCCGCAGGGATGAGCATGTTATTCACAGAAGAAGTGTGTCAGTGTGTCTAGTGTTTAGGAAATGGTTCAGAAATGTGGTTTCAAAGGTCTTAAGTGCCACAAGTTGGGCTTTGATAGAACAGACAGAGAGGTTTATCACCAAAGCAGCAACTATGAAGTGTGTGAAATGTCAACGCATTTTAAGGTCTTCGCATGTCATTTCATGCCGTTTAACCTGCATTGACTTCTATTGTGCAGAAACGGAGTGTCATTTCACGCTGTTCAGTCCCTATAGACCTAAGCAACACAAAGGAGGTTGACCCTATCTTCAGCTGTAGGGTTAACCGGCCGACATACATATTTAATTATTGATGGTTAAGGTTAGCAGTAAAGTACATCACTTAGCTCGCTAGCTAATTAAACTTTAACATAGCCAACGCTATGTAGCTAACATTAGTAATGATGTAGAATGGTAACTTAAGTAACGTAATGTAAACAAAAACGAAAAGTAATGTTATGTATTTATTGTTTCACTTGGGAACCGAACATTGGTCTCCCCTGTAGACCAACTCACTCACTATCCACCCGACCACCCCGCCACCACCTTTGTGTCAGACTTTCATGGCTATTTATATTCCAAACACGCTGATCTTACCATTTCTGCACAATAAAAGTTATTTTTTTTAAACTTTATTGAAAATTGGGACAGACAGCAGGTTGCACAATAAAGGTCAATGCAGTCTAAACGGCATGAAATGACACACAGAATGCACAAAATGCTTTGGAATACCACGCCAAATGACTTAAGAAATCAGCGTGTTATTCATATGCCTTTTTGATGATACCAGGCTGTGACCCATCCATTCCACCCCGGGTACCTCTCTCCTTATGAACAATTTCTTGCTCTTTCTACCACGTCACCTGACTTTCTCATTTACTCCCATCATACGGCCACTAGAGATCGCAGCCTAACAGTGAGTGTAAATATGGGCCTTAATACGCTGCTTGAACTATCGACCTATGCGGCCGTTTTTCTGGTGAGGATGAGTTGCAGTGGGAACATCCCTGACAGACTAAACAGTCTTTACATTGCTTTATCTATTTAACTCGTTTCTTTGGGTTTGGTCAAATGCCCTGCAATGGCTTTGTTGATTGTGTATCCACCCAAATACACACAAATGCCCTAGGGAAGACAAACCTGCCGCACGCAGGTACACAAACCCACATGGACACAAATATGGATACTCACAAGGGCACCCACACATGTTCACATAATAGACACATGCGAGTACAATGCAGCTGTTCTCTGCTCTAAGATCACCGAGCACAACTCAAATCCTACTCAAGTCGACTTATTGACCTTGGTGCCAACAGGAGTAGAGGCTTTTCCCCAATTTGTTTTGGCATGATTCTGTTTTCCTCACTTTCTCTCTACCTCATTGACCATCTTTTCGTTCTGTCTATCTCTCTCCGGCACTTTCAATCTAATTTTTGTCTCGCTCTTCCTGCTCTCATACAGCCTCATTCTGATATACAGAAAACAGTCTTCTCCACCAACCTTGGGGGGCCTTCAATGGGATTAGATGCTTTAACTGTCAGGGCAAGAAGGATGTTAGGGATGTTGGAGGTGGGGGGGTGGCAGGGAGGAAATCACCTCAAGGGTACTGATCCCTGAGCTGATAAAAATAATTACTTAGGGCTTCTGATTTATGCTGTCATGCAGGCTCAGAACTGTGCCTTTAGGTCGCTTCGCTGTCTGATTCAGTGGACCGTTATCCCCGGCCTGAGTCTGCAGGTGTCAGTTTAAGCATGAGGAAAAGCTCTGCCACGTGCTGTTAGAGAGGAGAAGCAGGAGAGGCAGCTGCTTTCCTGGCCTTGGAAATCAGCAACAGCTCTTAAATGTCAGACCTCTGTGTCCCGTCTTTGCTTTTTAATCCAAAATGAATCATAAAAAGGTTACGTAGAAATATTACCGAGTTCAGAACTGCTGAACCAGTGTGTTGGCCAACATTACTTTGCTTTAGTAGTTTGCAATAGAGCACATTGAATATTTTTCATCACCCTTTCCTTACAGCAGAACTGTAATTCCCCTTTCATTTTAACCGTCATGGAAATTCAGTCATCATTTCGTCCAAGCTGGATTGCAGTCCAGTGGCTCTGCCATGAAATAGTCTTTGGTTTGTGATATCAAAATGTTTGTGGATTTGGTTTCAGTCGCAAAACAAATGTTGGCCTAGTGATCACTTTATGCACTAATCCAACACATATCAACCACACTGCTGTATATTTCCATTGAAATGATAGTAGTGGCTTTTAAAATGTGTGTGTGTGTGTGTGTGTGTGCGTGTGTGTGTGTGTGTGTGTGCGTGTGTGTGTGTGTGTGTGTGTGTGTGTGTGTGTGTGTGTGTAAGAGAGAGAGAGAGAGCAAAAATTTAATTTTTCAATCCGCAATTTGCTTGTTTGCAATGATTGTAAACTTCTGGATCACTGAGAACACTGAAGTCAACACTACTGAGTGGGCAGCTACTGTTTGTTGGGACAAAAGTTTCCCAACAGCCACATATTGTCATAAAACCCCATAATTCAAAAAGTCTGATGGGAGAAAATGTGATTAAAAAATTGCAGTCTAATAAATCATGAAAGATTTCAGACGGTCAGTTGGTAAAATTGATTTTCACATAAAAGAAGAGATTGCTTGTGGTCCGCTGCTGATCCAAAGGTAGGAAATCAATCAAATCCTTCACTGCTACATTTTTGAGTATTACAACTTGAGTTTGTGCTTGTTCTTTATAAAATGTATGTAACACTTTTACATAAATAAATTCAATTTTCAGATATGAGTGAAATTCATCATTCCTGACAGTCTCACACTGCATACTAGGATCAAACTGGTAAGACCAGAACTAGTCCTATTAATAGCTATGTTTAAGCTGACCTGTATATTTTTATCATCTTTATGTAGACAGATTCATCTTGCGGTGAGTAATTTTGTAGCCCAATACAATAAGCTATAGCACTATGGGGCTGGTCCTTACTCTTATGGTTAGAATTGCTGTTATTATAAGATAAACCCCATGTTTTATACTTTTAATATTAATTTAAAACTTAAATCAGTCCCTCTTAGTAAGGGATCCCCCTTCCACCCACGGGCTAAATCCCTCTTGCTGTTTAGTGAAAACAATCTATTTCCAAATTTAGATAAAAACATTCCTACTTCTTAAGCTAAGTAAACATTTGCAGACTCATTAGCCTATCTGAAAAATGAAAACAGTTGACAGTTGAAAACAGCTGTTTTTTTTAAGCTTATTAAAAGTTGATGTTTTGGAGATACATGGTTTTCAAAGGACACATTATGGAGATATTGAACTATACAATATGTTACGTTAAACGATAGAAGCCTTATTTAGCCAAATTCTTAACTCATTTATCATATTTTCTGCTCTTCTAGAAAAGGGTTACACATGCACTGTAAGCTGGCCAAACTAATCAAAGTCTTAATAAACTGATCAACATAATAGCTTAATATACAGACCTATGCAATAATGCAACCAACCAACCTTTCCCAATGTTTTCCCAAACACTGAGAAGTTTAAATGATTGATGAAATTGCATGTTTTATTTCGGCTACAGTATACATAGCTGCTTTGCAAGTCACATTCCATGTACACCTTTGAGAATAAGACAGAAACAAGCAAATAATATATTGCTATCTCTATGTAGACAAATTGGAGCATTTTGATATTTCCCTAAAGAACTGTTCTTTACCTTTTTTGATAATAAAACACTACTGACTCACAAAACAACTCACTGACAATTGGACTTTATACCTCTGCCAATGTGTTTACTGACATACACTCACCTAAAGGATTATTAGGAACACCATACTAATACTGTGTTTGACCCCCTTTCACCTTCAGAACTGCCTTAATTCTACGTGGCATTGATTCAACAAGGTGCTGAAAGCATTCTTTAGAAATGTTGGCCCATATTGATAGGATAGCATCTTGCAGTTGATGGAGATTTGTGGGATGCACATCCAGGGCACGAAGCTCCCGTTCCACCACATCCCAAAGATGCTCTATTGGGTTGAGATCTGGTGACTGTGGGGCCATTTTAGTACAGTGAACTCATTGTCATGTTCAAGAAACCAATTTGAAATGATTCGAGCTTTGTGACATGGTGCATTATCCTGCTGTAAGTAGCCATCAGAGGATGGGTACATGGTGGCCATAAAGGGATGGACATGGTCAGAAACAATGCTCAGGTAGGCCGTGGCATTTAAACGATGCCCAATTGGCACTAAGGGGCCTAAAGTGTGCCAAGAAAACATCCCCCACACCATTACACCACCACCACCAGCCTGCACAGTGGTAACAAGGCATGATGGATCCATGTTCTCATTCTGTTTACGCCAAATTCTGACTCTACCATCTGAATGTCTCAACAGAAATCGAGACTCATCAGACCAGGCAACATTTTTCCAGTCTTCAACTGTCCAATTTTGGTGAGCTCTTGCAAATCGTAGCCTCTTTTTCCTATTTGTAGTGGAGATGAGTGGTACCCGGTGGTCTTCTGCTGTTGTAGCCCATCCGCCTCAAGGTTGTGCGTGTTGTGGCTTCACAAATGCTTTGCTGCATACCTCGGGTTGTAACGAGTGGTTATTTCAGTCAAAGTTGCTCTTCTATCAGCTTGAATCAGTCGGCCCGTTCTCCTCTGACCTCTAGCATCAACAAGGCATTTTCGCCCACAGGACTGCCGCATACTGGATGTTTTTCCCTTTTCACACCATTCTTTGCAAACCCTAGAAATGGTTGTGCGTGAAAATCCCAGTAACTGAGCAGATTGTGAAATACTCAGACCGGCCCGTCTGGCACCAACAACCATGCCACGCTCAAAATTGCTTAAATCACCTTTCTTTCCCATTCTGACATTCAGTTTGGTGTTCAGGAGATTGTCTTGACCAGGACCACACCCCTAAATGCATTGAAGCAACTGCCATGTGATTGGTTGATTAGGTAATTGCATTAATGAGACATTGAACAGGTGTTCCTAATAATCCTTTAGGTGAGTGTATGTAGAGACTTCTTCAGTCCATAAGGAAAGTTTGAGTAAATTGTCATCTCTCCAATAAAGACTGTTGTTGAATCTAATTGTTTGCAAGGGCATCTGAAATCGATAACAGAACAGCATCTCTTATTACTTATTGCCTTTCCACACCTTGACAACAGCTTGCCAGGCCTGATGAGGAGTACACACACACACACACACACACACACACACACACACACACACAAATAAGCCCCTCAAGGTCTCCTTCATGTTTGAGCAACCACAGAAATGATGTGCTGATGACACCTAAACAGATTGTGTAATTACCTTTGCCCTGGTGGCCCTGGACTGCAACAGAGATTTCCAAGTCCTAAAGCAGGTAATCCCGAATTTTAGTGTTTGTGTGTGTTTGGATGAGCTGACATTTATGATGTGGAGCAATGTAAATGCAAGTTACAAGGACAAAATTCAACAGTCCAGAGGAAAGGGGAGGCCTGACATGGTTAAAGACTGCAGGTAACACTGAAGAGGGATGTAAAAAGTCTGAAAAAAAGGAAGTTGTCACAGGGACCCTTCCTGTGCTCAATCTCATTTGTTCTATTGAAAGCAGCATCTTTGTTGGGGACTTCAGCTCCTTAAAGCTTTGAATTCATGTTAAACACCATGCCCTGCCAAATAATAGAAACTGCAGAGCACTGACAAGGTGGTAAATTCATCCTATAAATGGACCATCAGGGAGGTATTGGACACTATGGGGGCTGGTGGTTTAAATTCATCATGACATGCTTAAATAACGCACTCTTTTCTAATTTGCTCATTTATTGTTCCTTCAGGCACATGCTGCCTCCAGGCACTTCAAGACAAAAATACCAAGTTTTATTCTTACCTGCTAAAAAGAACAGAGAAAGTAAGTAAGAAATTGTAACAAATGGGTCATGATGTAGTCTTTTTGTATAAATTGTGAGAAAATTTGGCTTTTTACAGATCAGGCTCTTTTTTTTAATTAGTGTTTGACTGTAGTTACAGAGCCGATTAGCAATCACTAATCATTTCACTGACACTGATTGGACTAGCAGGACTTCAGTGAGCTGAGTAGTGACACCATTGGAGGTGAACAGCAACTGTGGGAAAACTGTCCTCAGTATCGTTTTCATAATGCGTTGATATGTGTCCTTCATTATTCCTCAGTCTATGTCTTGAGAATATTTTAGATTTTCAACGTGCACCTCGCACTTACTGGCCCTCATGGTGATGATGACTCACTTGTACAAAATGAATTTGGCTGCTAGTCAATAATCTGATATGTGGGTCATAATTCCGTATGTTTTCAACAATAGGAATTTAATTTCGGCGTGAAACTCCCCAGTCGAAGCAAAGATGAACCTTGTTTCAGAGGTGTAAATAAAAGATTGGTACTGTGGTCTCTTCACAGTAAGCACAATCACCCCTGAGGAGAGAAATAAGAAAGAGAAAGACAGCTTCAAAACGGGTTTATACCAAACAGGGTACACGGTTGGAAAGTGATTTATCATAAGCAAAAATAACCTCTACAATTTGCCAACAGATGTAAAAAAAAAAAAAAAGCAGCAATTAATCTCCTCTCCACACAGTTTGCATATGGTTGCAACATCAAGGTGCATACTGCCACCTAATGTACGTGATTTTTATAGTATACAGAATAGTTCATATTTTTTACAAGAATAGTCCTCTAAAAGTATAAGTAAGGATAAGTATTTTAAATTTGTATTTTAGTAAAAGTGTTGCTGAAGTCAAACATCTTGTTTACAAACCACCCTATGGCAATGTTTAATGTATATAATTACAATCACAAACTTGAAGTACATCATCCAAATCGTACTGTACTGTACCTTCTGCATGATTTTGTAGTGTTTTGTGGTAAAGTTGTTAAAAAATCCCAGCCTCTGTGTAGGGGACAAATTTAAAAAATGTGTGACGGGGAAAATTGTTAACATAATATGGGATTATTTACACCAAGTTATCTTTCTACATTTTTCAGATCAGAACTGAAATTCTCAGAACTACTGCGTCACTTAATAAAAGCAATTTCTCATTGTTTTGAACATTGAAGCAAATGATTTTGTCTGCTGTTTCCTACACTATCAATTGCTTATGTCATGCTGATCTCAATGAATTATACTGGTTCTCTGTTGAATAATCTTACCCCCACCCCAAAACATCTAGGCACAAGTTCATTGCGTAAGTCACACGTTGTCAAAATCAAAGTTAAGTCAAAGTTGAGTCCTTTCTTTTTCTTTTCTGCATCACAATGACAGGCTCTGTCAACAAATTATAGTACAAACAGAAAAAACGTAACTGTGAATCCTGTCCAATCTCTTACAATGTATAACTTTATACTGTTGAAATTGATACTGACATATTGAAAAATTTGCATTTTCAATCATTGTCATTAAAACGTTAGCCATAGTTTACATCAGAAAACACTTACAGAGTACACTGTTATATTGATAACATGTCTAAACATTTTGACTGTCTTGTTTGGAAACAATGACAGTACTTGTCATTCTGATGGCACTGACAAGTTCACTGACCTAAATATTTACTTGACTTACTACTAGATAGACTAAGGATTTTGAGCAGGTTACGGGCTTTTGCAGGTGTTCAATATGTTTCGAGAAATGCACCTGCTGTTTTGCAATTGTTAAGGATGATTTGAGAAATGTACCAAAGCGAGTGAGAAAAATTGTAAACTACAAACTACACTGTCTGAGAATAGAGACAATTGATATGGCAGAAAAAAATTTTTTTCTAAATTTTGTTGTTTTTTTTCAGTTGTACAGCGGAAGTAAAAACAGGTGGATATTATTTCTCACAGCTTCTTCAGGTACTCCCTATTGGTTCATGTGTACTTCCTTGCCTTTTCTTATTTTTGATTCATGCTCAGGGAGGAGACAAATACTGCATGTATTTAGGTCATATGTCAGGAAAGGGGGGGGTGGGAGTTGGGCAAAGAGGATAGGAAACTACTCCTGGATTGCATGCACTTCACACCTCCAACCTAATGATGGCTTATGATTATACATATACAACACATGTACATATATATAACCATAAGAATACCCATAAACAGACAAACATACCTCCATACAGGTATACATGCCTAAAATGCACTGTCTGCATATGTCCACACAAGTGCTCACACATCTGCACATACACTGGACTTATATCTCAACCCTAACATATGAACATATGATGTGTATATACTTATTCAAATATAGTGTTCATGTATATATTGCGAGAAAGTAGTGTTGCCCTTACCCCAACCCTAAACCTTCCTTGCTTTTGTCAGTTCAAAAATATGTTTCGCTCATTGTTACTTAACGTGACTTATGTGCAGAGTTTGTCACTAGAAGACTGTTTTCACATCCACCTGTCGAAGGGGGGGAAGTATCTCTGTGCTCACATTAAATCCGAGTTAAAGACGTGGGTGTACAAGTGGGATTTTGTGTCATCACAAATTGTTTGGAAGCAAATCATGGTCCAGTATGTGACTTATACATATGTGATGTGGAAACTTGAAACCTCCACTTCACAGAGAATGGACTTCTCAGTGAAGCAAGAGACATCTTGTGTCCAGCAGTAAAACCTTTGAAATGAACAATATTTGCATATTCATAGATTCTCTGGAGGGGATCTTTAACCTTTACCTGTCAGCGCAAGCTAGGGTTTTATGACTGGGAGCTAGTGGGTACATCTTAAATATCAAAGTCACCCCGAAACTCAATAAGACTATTTTTTGGTAAACTTTTTTTTCAAGGGGACCTTGACAGTTATTGTTTAGGGATGACTACCTATTTGCTTTTCCCCTCCACTGTTCCTCATCACTTTCCCCAACAATGTTCCAGTCACAGCCCTAGACTGTCTATGATTTAAGTCCCCCAGCGAAGGATTATTCAGGTGAGGATTTGCCACAACAGGCAGACTTATACCATGCATGAAATCATGTTCACAAAGCATGCCAGCCCTCTGAGTTACAGTTTATTCAGATGGGAAACACATGCCTCTTGTCCCTGTAACTCCTTGCGAACATCAGACTCTGACGAGACCTCTCTGGAGCCCTCACAGCAGAGACAAAAATTAGGAAGAAACATTAGAAACAATTATATCAAATACACTCAAAGGCAAATATGTACATTGAAACAGTTGATTGTTCTTAGCAGTGGTGAAGTGATCCCTCTCTGGTACGACTCCAATGTCAGAGACAGAGGACAAAGTCCACCATCTTTTGCTCTGTGCAAAAGTAAGTTCAGCTGAAGCTAATACAAGGCTTCAGCAGTCTGTGACCAATTAAGAGAGAGAAAAGCTAGGGCCTTTTTAGTACAAAATGTACTTTGTCTTTCACCAAACAGGGTTTACTTGCTGAGATGGAGTGGAACGATAGTAATGTGAGTATCTGAAAATCTAAACCTGTAACTCTGTAACACTGAGTTGTAAATAAGAGGCAGCTTTGCGCGCTCCTGCGGATGGCGGGGGGAGGTTGTGCAAAACAGCCATTTAAGAACCCTATGAAATTCATGATGATACAGTTATCTATATACAACTAAATTAATTAAAGTATAGTGTATTATAATCCTTATGCCTCACCAATATGATAGGACAAATATATAGATTTTAAAGCATATAATGTAGAGAATCTTTATAATCCTTATGCCTCACCAATATGATGGGACAAATATAAAGATTTTAAAGCATATAATGCAGAGAACCATTCTTCCTCTTGTGGCGGTGATAATTTGTCAATTAAAGCAAACCAGGCAGCCTTCCATTTGTGAGACCTGCACTGTTTTCTGGAGTCTTTTTTTTTTTTTCACGTCACCCACCAGGGGGCTGCAGCTCTGCAGCAATACGTCTAGTTCAATGAAACACCTCAAACCCAATTCTGCTTCCTCTTGTGAAGACGATAATTTATCAATTCAAGCGAACCAGGCATCCTTCCAGTGTGAGAGCAGCGCTGATTTGTGGGATTTTTTTTTCTGTAGCGCTACAATAATGGTCTAGATCATCCCCTCGTAGCCAATTCGGTCATCTGTGTATATAAGAGTTTTGATACAGTGCATATTCATTGACATCAAAATAGTAATTTATTAACCAAACAGCTGAATAGTCACACATTGTTACTAAACTGCTTGTCCGCTCACAATGCTATCAAATAAAACAGTCCCTTCAGTCAAGGTTTCAATAGTAAACTGTCATAGGAATGACAATTACTGACTAAAAACATTATATTATAACCGGAAACATTTAAAAAAAAACATAAATTACAGCGGATCTTTTGTATTTCAAGCAAATAGTAGGCATTTTAATAAATTTTAACAAAACTCGCTATGCATCATGGGATTTCTGTGGGACAGCCTTTAAAGCTGATAGGCTATAAGGTCCTCAAATTCCACTGGAAGCCATGAAAATCTTGTTTCCTCTTGTGTTGAATGACTGCGTTGCGGGTGTGTGAGCCTCTGTCTCTTAATGTTACATGCAGTAACATCTAGTTGTGAGAATGTGCTGTAGAGGCAGGAGGGTGTGTTGAGATTCAGTGTGGATTTTATGTATGCTTTTTCTTAACTGTGACTAAACTGTCTTATAGCAAATAATAATGACAATTAAACTTTCTCAGTAACAAGCTGTTTCAAATGCGTGGTATTATATTTCATTCTTGATTTAAACTCTTGGGGTTATGCGTGAGAACACAAAACAGATGGCTCCCACAAGATGTTTACAAATGCTTTTATGATTATTTTTCGTTCTTCTGTGGTTCTTACAACACTTGCAATAACCTGTCTCATTGACAGAGAGGAGAGAAGAAACACTTATTTTAGTCCTATAGCTATAGTGACTCGTTAAGAACTGCCATGCGATTGTCTATAGTGTAACTGGGGAGGGTATTGCCTGTGTGTGACAGCGGATGGGGGATGAGAATAGGATGGGATCACAGCTAGACAGCTGTCGGTTTGACATGAATGCGTGAATGCGGATGTATACAGCCATCTATCTCTGCATAGACCATAATGTCAGACTAACAAGTATTGCAGGATAAAACTGTGAAAGTAGAGCGTTGATGTTTTATCGTTATCATTGTAATATAGGGTACATTAGTCTATGTGATGCAGTGTTGTTACTAAATGCTAGGAAGAGCAAAACGGTAGAGTTAGTGAAAGGGGATGGATTTATGCGTGAGAACACAAAACAGATGGCTATCACAAGATGTTTACAAATGCGTGTGATTATTTTTCGTTCTTGTTTTAAACTCCACCTGTGTGGCAGTAGGGGGCGGTAAAGACCTGTGGGGGATGCAGAACAGTGGTCTCATTTATAAAAACATGCCCAGAAATCTCGCAAAAAGTGTATGTGCGTCCAAAAGACAAAAATGGCTTACGCCAAAAAAATATTCAGACTTATAAAACCGTGCATATGCACACTTGTAAGCATGTTCCCTTTATAAATCACAATCAACTTGAAATGTGGCCTATGTGAGGAAGCGCCATATCCGATCCCTTCAAACGCTTACAACTGTCTATAAATGGTCAGTGGAATTAGGCTAATATTAATACGTACTGACCGCGGGAAGAAAAGGAGGCAAACTCTTGACAGAGGAGCAACAAAATGAGATTTAACTCAGCGTGACACTGACGTTCCTTTTGGTGAAGCAAAAGTTGTTTCGTGGGTAAAAAACGCACTTTCATGCACCGCTCGTGCACCGTGCACCGTTGGAAAGGGGGCACCGGAGCTCCACTCCCTTTATAACGAGACGGGTCTGGCTGCAGCCTGGAGCCTCCCGTCTCATACCCTCTCGTTTTATGGCCTCCCGCCTGGTGCCTTCCGCTAGTTTCTATATTTCAAAATAAAAGCTCGCGTCGTGTTCCCTATTTGTACCTCGTTCTTCGGTGTTTTTGAACTGATAAATTAAGACTGTCGTGCTAATGATAATGCTATTCCAGAAATCTGGTAGAAAGATTGTTTTAAACGTAGTTTCAAGTGTCAAAATCGCGAATTATGTGTGTTACACACTCCTGTACAGTAGATGGCGGTATGCACCTAAACGTTGTTTGCAATCTGGTGTTAATCAAGAGAAGAAGCAGCAGCAGCAGCAGAAGGATAAAGTGTCGGAGTCACGAGTGAGTTAATTCATGCAGTCAATTAAAAACATATAAATAAATATAATATAAATATTTGGCCATAAATGTTTTGCATATTTCTGGGTGTTATTGTTGTGTCCCTGACATTAACCTATGTGATGAAACCTGCGATGACTTTAACACTTTAAACTGCTGCAGTGTTTCAATTAGACGTTTGTTAGCGAATATTAGCTCAACACTAACCTATAGCAATTTATGATAACAGACTTTAGTGGATTCCTTCTTTGATTTTACCTAAGGAATACATCAGTGTCTTTTAAAAAAAAAAAAAAACATGTGTAGGGCACAGCCTACTGTGCTGAGCATGCTTGTTGCTAAGAAAAAAAGACTGAAACAAAAAAAATCTAAACACTGTATGAGTGCAGATCAAGAGTATGATTTTGTGCTGTTTTTCTTATAAACACAGGGTACTTTGGAAGAGGTGAGCTGCAGGGTATATCTTCTGAAGATCCCCACCCTGGATCCTGCAGCAATTTCTGCCAATATTCGGGAGGACAGTGATAATGAAGAACAAAATAATAAACATGTTATACTCTCTCCAAGACTCATTTTTATTTATATATTCTCTATTGTTTCCACACTTAATAGGGAAATCGCTGCAAATACAATTGCTTATTCTATTCTATTGTGTGTCGTTTAGTTGGCACATACACAGGATAAGCAGCAGAGATTTTATTAAGTATTTTATCCATTCGCATGATTGCCGTAACTATTCAGTTCAAAAACACCAAAGTACGAGGAAGACAGAACGAACCAGACGTGAGTTTTTATTTTGCACCATAGAAACTAGCGGAAGGCACCACGCGGGAGGGCATGAGACGAGAGGGCACGAGACAGGAGGCTCCAGGCTGCAGCCATACAGTCTTGTTTATAACTGATCTGCAGGAACGGGGAATTCCTCCTGGGTAGTGACGGTAGGTAATTTGGATTCCCCCCGTTTGAAAAGAGAGTAAACCAAATGCATTCCACCTGTGTTTAAACATGTATTTAGATTACACAAACAGTCCATTCACTTTACAACGATGGCGATGAGTTAAAAGAAATAGCCTGTGACTTGTTGTAAATGACAATGAATATAGGAACTTCAGGGAGAATCAATCAAACAAGTGTCTGATTATTTAGAAAGGCTTTAGGCTTTAACCTATACTACTCAGAGGTAATATTTCGATATATTTTACACAGTTGTAGGACTATTCACTTCAAATTGTTTCATCCTGCTGCCATGTGAGTCGCCATTTCTCATTTCTCCTCTTTATGTGCACACATGGTTCAGAGTTTACTTACAGGATGCACATTTTCAATGTCTTCAAGGAGTTTGTTTTTTATAGATCACAACCTTTGCTAGGGAAGTGGCATTAGTTGTTGTCACCTATATTCTAATAATATTTATTTCTACTTACTGTATTGTCCTCTTCTGTGTTAATTTCTTAGACCAATCATGTGTTTTGCCTGCAACATCTTAATTATTAGCTAGTAAACAAAATACGTCAGATGTAATATGTAAAAAACAGAAGTTTATTTTATTTTATTTCTGAGAAATAAAAAGGCTTTCGAACTAAAAAATAAAACAATAGCCAAAAGACTTCAAGTCGTGTACAAGAAACGCAGTTTTTCCTAATCTGAAAACTTTACCATACGGTTTTTGAAATGGATGTTAGAGAGACTGATGGTTTTGATTTTAGACTACAACATCCTTTGCAAGTCTAATTGTGTCAGGTCCTTCAAACAGCGGTAAAACATATTTTGTGAAAATGTTGATTGAAAATGCAGATAAGCTCATTTCAAAACAGATTGACAATGTTGTATATATTTTTTCATGTTGGCAACCATTGTATGACCAGTTGTTGAAAATTTGAAATGTGAATTTTGTTGAAGGCTTGCCATCTTCCAGTGATCAGTTAGTTAATAAACGCTCAATTATCTTAAATCAATCATTCAGTCTCATATCTAAAGGGTAAATTCTCTTGGCAGGGACTTAGAAGTATGCATTACACACAATTCCTTGATTACAGTGAATTTATTAACTAACTAAGGTGATATAAAAAGGTGGTTAAATACATCAGAGAAATAAACAATGGCTAAACAATGAGAATGGAGGTTCGATTGTGGGAGGAGTTAAAAGACAACATTAACACTATGGGACATCCCTGACTACAGAATGCTTTGTTTTGGTCTTACTGCTTGTCGGCAGCCTGCTTTGGCCTGTTGCACGGGTCCCACACTAGCTGCCCGATCCTGGCTTTTTGCTATTCTCCAAGGTTCTACGTGTCTGATTGAAGAAAAACCCTCAAGGGTTGGCCGTCCTCTGTCTGGCAATTCGGCTGTTTTTCAGGTGTCCTTCGTTGCCACTGGCGAGACCATGTGGTTGGGTCTGACCTCGGTGAAGTTAGCTCTACGAAAAAGCTTAAAAGGGAACTTGGTCGTTCCTGAATTAGACCAGTGTAACTTAACGGACTGATAACTTTTAACAAAACAAAAGAAAGAAAATAAAACAAGTGAAGTTGCTGGAACTGAGGGACACTGAAGTCGCGGCACTTCGCGTGTGTAGCTTCAAGACTTCGCTGCGCTGGTCGAATTCTTAGGGCGTTGCCGGGAGGGGCACGGCGGGCGCGTGCCGAAGCGTCCAGAGAGCAAAGCGAAGAGGAAGAGAAGAGCGAACGACGTCGTGTGTCGCTCTTTTGTTGTCTGGGGCGTGGTTCCCCAGAGGGCAGTCCCTTCGTTTCCCGCAGGGAGGCCGATTCCGGTTTCCTGAGGGACTGTCTTTCTAAACTTTTAATATGTCTATAAAGAAAAAGAAAATCTATTTGCGCGTATTATAATCAAGTATTTCCCACAATCAAACCTCACTGGTCAAACGGTTGTACCGTTCTAAGTTTAAGCATTTGTTAACAGGAAAACAATTGTCAAATTATTGGTCATGATAAATAATGAGTGACATTTATACATTAACGGCATTTCCGACGATGGTATGTAATACTTATTTCGTCCACTTGGGGGAGCTCAGGTTACATGAGGAAAGCTTAGATTAATCCAAAAACAATCTTCTCAGGAGCTGGAAAATTTAGTTATTTAGCCTTAAATTCAAGCTGGCAATTAATAACGTGTAGTATGACATTTATCATCATTTCTAAAGGAATTGTGTGAGAAAGTATTGTGAACAAGCATTGGTTACACATAAAATGAAGGAGTGTCCTTAATCTTGCTGAAAATTAAAACCCTGCAAAAGTAACTTATTTTGATTCTTTTCAGCCATAATATCAACAACAGATAGCAACAACATGGTAACATAACTACTCAATAGAGGCAAACGTAATCAAGTAACTAAAAGATTATTTAATTAAACAGGTAATGCTTTGAGTCTTTGGAGACTGCAGTCTTTGTTTACATAAAGTTCAGGGCTGTCCTTGGTGTCCTGGATTTTGTCACACCTGGGTGAGAAGGGATATCCCTTTGATGAGAGGTAATTAAACACAGAGCAAGTTAGGGTTTCCTGTCCCTTTCTTTAAGAAGAGTTCTGATAGGCTGTTTAGAAAAATGCTAATCCCTGGTTAATGTCCCTTTTGTCAGTTTAACAGTCAGGCACCGAGAGGCTTATATCGGGTGTGGCCAGTTTTACGATCAACTGCCCCGGAATAGCACTTAGGGAAAGCGACCTTTCCACCCCCCTTCTGTTGGGGTCTCTTCAGTCGTCTGTTGAAAGTTGATCTCAACCCCCTCCTTTCGCTGGGAGAGAAAAGAGGAGTTGAGTCTCTAAATTATTTAATATAAAATTCATAAATCCACACTGTTGTTGCACTACACTACACAAATGTTTCCTGGGAAGAGTATTTTTTTATGGATTGTTTCGAAGATGCCACGAGTGTTCTTTACGGTTTTTTGATGATTGATTTTAAAGCTAAGTCACCTGATGATTTCAGACTCAGAATTGACTTGCTTTCAGACCTGCCTGTTGTGTATGTGCCTAAGAGAAAGTAAATAAATATGTCTGATTGCATTAAAAGAAACCTATCTTTATTGCAAATGTTGCACGGAGCATCTCCATCTCAGAGAGTGAATATTATTAAATCTGCATCACCAGACCTTTTGGTAGCATTACGCGAAATAGCTTACAATGGTAAAGGTAAAGGTAAAATTCCTTTAAATAAGACACGGTATGAAAAATTAAAAAAGAAGAAGGCGGGGATTAGACTGCTCGCCAATAAAAAGGTTTGCGCTTCAAAGAAAAAGAAGACGTTGCTTAAACAGTCTGGTGGATTTCTTCTCCCCCTCCTGAGTATCGCTGTGCCTTTTATAACGAGTCTTATTGCTTCAAGACAATCTTAGATAACTATGGAAAAAATGTTTCTGGTACCTAAACAACAGCTTGATCTTTTAAGAAGACCTCCGGCACACAAGTCTATTCGAGAAACTGTTGAAAATTACCTGGATCGTACTATTAAAGACATTCTAGCTCAAAAGACTGAAGATCTTCATGAAAAAGCAAAAAAAATATTCCATCGCATTGCAGAGATTTCTCACCATGGTAAAACAAGGAGAAAAAGACCAGAACACACTAACTTTGTCAATACCGGTCGCTGAGGATTTTCACTCTTCAGAGCAGAAGAATCAAGAAGAGATTTTGTTTTTGAAGAAATTTTAAAAAACATGCCAAAAAGCAGGAATAGCTCAGCATATTTTGGATAAAATGTCCTCCTCAAAAAACATATCTGCATGGACTGAACATGGGGAGTTTGTGTTTAACGGTAATGTTATTAAAGGGTCTCATGTGTATGATTTGATAAGAGGAGTAACTGCATCGATTAGCAAACAATGAAAGTCCATTTGTATCTCCTAAAATGGGATTGAGTGATTGGATAACTTTTTAATTGTATATCATTATTGGTTTCAAATAAATACATAGAGAGATAACGTTATCATTTCAAAGTGTTTTTATTTATATCACAATAATAACAAAAATATTGTCGTACACATTTCAATCTATAAATCATTTTGATAATTATTTATCGAATTTTTTTTCACAAATTTGCACACCATAAAATCATCGCATGACCGTTTATTACTATATTTAGTCATTACATTGTCATAAGATAACCCTCTATCCATGTGGTAAAGAAAAAACACACAATGCTGACCGCACACTACAGAATCTACATCTTGCACTTGTCTAACAGAATGTTGCGTGGACTTACAATTACTGTTGAGAAAGACAGAAAAGGATTCAGGAAAATGTGAGTATACCGGAGAGTTCCCAAAACTGTCAAAGAATGATCCCACACCCTGCTTGTCAATATAGATAGCGACCCAGTGTTGTCCTCCCAGGTGGGAGGGGTCTGTGTTTACCACCAACATGGCGGGTCTCTTTTTAATAACTGATCTAGGAAGCTGGTCACTAGCAAATACTCAAAGAAAGACGCCTTGCTTCACTACCTTATCAAGTACTTTTGACAATTCTATCGTATTCATACTATCGTTTGTTGAAGTTAGAAAAAGTCAATGAGAACCTGTCTTCTTGATGATATCTCAATTATAGAATCATATGTGGCGTGAATAACCGCATTTATTGTGCGTTGAAGCGGATTTCTAAAATGAGCCTCTAATCTAACGCTACCGTTTTTAATGAGCGACATATGGTCTCCGCATCCTTCATCAGGGCTCAGATTAAAACAGAACAGACTATATCCATTACAAAATTTGTTGCGGGTTATGGCCATAGCGTTGTTTTTAAGATACTTTCCAGAGTACAATTGATGATACTCCCTGATGGTATTCCCTCTGGTAAAGTTGGGTTGAAAGGGTTTTGAAGGATATTGTTGGCCGTCAACATATAAACATAAAAACTCTATATCATAATGGTTAAATGTAAATGGATTACGCGCATAACTACCTGTAAATGCCTCATGATCTACAAATCCTACTACAATAAATTTAGGTATTTGTCCCAAGAATACATTTTCTTGATTGCAAACACGAGTGCCTGTTGGGGCGCTAAAATCTTTAAGACAGACTCTTTCTATGGGATATTTAACGTTGCCATGCGTTAATGCCTTAGCGTGCGCTAGCTTAACAGCCGGAGATACGGTGACTTTCTTTACAAACAGGCTTGCTGACATAATGTTAACCCAAAAGTCGTCTACAGTGTTGCGCATTAAGCAAAATTAGTTTTTAGCTCTTATGAATTTTATCTTGAGGTCTACTCCATTTATCATTAACTTCTTGAAAAAACAAGTCAGAATGTACTGGGGATATCAGCTCCACAATGCGGCCGCCTTGTGTGTACTCAATTCTTTTAACTAGTCCCACATTGCGTCCTCCAGCCAAAATAGTCTGGATCTAAACTGTGTCTGCAGGGCGTCCTTTCCGTAGTTCAAAAGGCACTCTATTATACCCCTGTAAGGATATGTGTTTGATGATTGCTTTATGAGTCAGTCAACCTGTGAAAATATTGTACATCCAGGGTAGTTGATAAAGCCCACTTTGTCTGCTTGAACCAGGTTTCCACCGCTAGCTTTGGTGATTTTTACACGTGTGTACAGAAATGTATTGTTTAGATCCAGGTAGTCCTCTGTACTAGCTAGAATGAAAAATTCAAGGGGTGCAGAGTCTGATACCACTGCTAGAGTAGGGAATTCGATGTAGATGCATTTCTCAATACTTGTTTGTGTTAACCGCACCATAAATAGGTCTAGCTCCAACTTAACGCACTCTTGTGACAGGCTATTTACCAACGACATTCTCGTTAGAAAATGTCTCTTGTCTTCTGACGTTTTGTCGACTTGCTTCTCCTTGCTTGTTTATTTTTTCTAGTCTTAGTATGGGTCTTCTTATTTGTTGTTCGGCTACGCTTCTTTTCCCGGGAGGCCGTTTTATTTGTCGGGGGGCCATGGCAACTATACCCGACCCCTCTTGACGTCTGTTCATGATGTTAGTAATAACATCCGTAGCTTTGTTTTTAGCAGCTGTCTTTAAATGAGGGGCAACAAATGTAAATCCTTTCTTGAGTAAGGGGAATGCTAATCTAAACAGACCCCTAAGGATACCCCCTAACCCTGCACCATACTGAGCACCGAACCCGCTGTATCCTGGTAAATCACCACCCGCTTGGGCTGTATAATATGCAACGTACTTGTCTGCACTGTGAGCATATGGATGGTACATGTTTGCTCCTTGTCTAATACTGATATTTTACGGGTCGAAAGTGTAGCTTTATTATCACTTATGTATGTAAAAGTGATATGTTGATTCTGATCTGTCTTGAGAGAAATCTCGAAACTATCAATGTGTGTTTTGCAGAGCCTCAGATAGTGTGGTCTGTCATAAGTATTTGTGATCATATGGTTGTTTGGCCCTGATATATGTACTATTCTTAAAAGAGGGACGTAACTATCCCCTACTGTTTGATGATCAAAAATATCGGTATAAACAAATATATTATACATCCCTATATTAACATCGGCAGGATGTGACACTCTTGTTTTTAGTGTTGTTCCCTCTTCCAGATGTCCAGAGATTCCTTAACCATTGTGCTCACACTGTCCTCCACTCTAATTACCCGTTTAAGCGAAGCAATGAGAAAAGGGTTCCTCGGCCAAATCTGTAGAGCAGCTGCTGCAATGTCTCGAATACTGCATTCACACATTGGCACCAACCCAAGACCACGTAGGACGTACTTTTGAGCATCAGCGAAATTTTTGTTAAAAAGCTTCTGTGTAATTTCCCCCTTAGGGCAGCATGTCAATGCACGTGTGAGGTTGTTTTCTGCTCCATTCATCTGTATAAGTGCAATATATACATGTTTGTATAGCTTTTTGTTGCAGTATATTGTATAAATAATAAGCTACGGTTACCTGTATAATACTGCTAGCAGTAGTGTTAGGAGATGTGTCCTTGTCGCAACAGTCCAGAGCGTCCAAACAGGCACCCTTAAACGGCTTGACCCTGCTCTTGTCCTCATCTGTTTTTTCTTCAGGAACGAGAAATGTTAAATTTCTTTTCCCCAGTTCTTTGCCATAGTCCTCCACCCATGAGTTATCGATGACGTCTTCCTGGAGTAATGGAAAATATTTAGGGGTGCTCGATAGACCCTCGCACACTGCACATGTCCTCGTACCTGTACAAAACATTTTAATTAAAACAATGTCACCGGCAGCCACGTTGTGGAGGTCTTTGAGGTTGTCTGCGGTGTTGTTTGTTGTTCATCTTGCTTGTCCTCAGGACCAAAAAGTTTTCTTTTGATCCCTACATAGCTAACATAAGGTTCATACCATCTGAAGAATTTATCAATGTGCGAGCAGACTTCAAGGGTTCTATCCCATTCTCCCCACTGGACCTCAAAGCCAGTGCTGAACCACGTCTCCCACTCTTTAGACATGATGGGGTAGCCTTTTTGTTCCTCTGGGGTCCCCATCCTTGCATTTTGAATGATAGAATCGTCCTTGCATGATCTAAAAAAGATGTAGGATTCTGGGTCGTAGACTTCAATGTCTGTCTCTACACGGTAGAGCTCTCCAGGCACAGAGCCGCACCACTGTGTGGTATAGACTCCTTTTGAAGCACTCATATCTTTACAGACTTTGTTTCTGAAGTAATTCCAGTCTTTGGCTGAAAAACTAATGTGCGGTGCGCTTTCACGAAGAAAAATTTCATCAAGCTCTCTTGTATAAAGATGAACTGTTTCGTGCTCAAACAAGAATCCCGACATTCTAAAATCTTCCACCCCCCATTCAAACTGAGGCACCCAGGCCTTTCGGTCCAGAAAATCAGCCAATGTTGTTGGGGGAGTCTTCTTTCTGGGAGCCATACTCATTGCAACAGGATCTATAATTATACGTCGTTTTGGAGTCGTTACTCCTAATTGATTACCTGCAACGCCCATGACTGTGATGCTGCAAAGATGGCGCTGTTGTTCTGCACGAAGATAGCTCTGTCCGATACGGACAGTCACCCTGTTTCACGCTGTTCCAAAACTAATCCTCTATATATACAACAGACTGCTAAAGCCACTCCCAAACATCCGCTTTTAGAGGATAACACCAGACATCCCTCATACACAAACCCCCCTTTTCACACCAGTCTTCACCTTTTGTTGTTCAACCTTGCTATGATCCCCAATTTTTTTTTTTATTAAACTAATTTTTTATTAATAATTTTTTATTAATAAAAAATGTATTCATGTGCACTCCTGTTACGCGCATCATGCGTGTGCACGTTCACATGCTCGTGCATTGCCGGCCTTTATTTACTACTCACTGAAATACTGTACTGTAGTACCAGGACTTGTTTGAGTTTATATCATAACTTCTCTATATATAATATTTTGGCACTAACTGACATTTCAGTTCATGCACAGAGGTGTTTGTTTGTCTGTACACTTCTCTCTCTCTGTACAGATCTCTCTCTCTCTCTCTCTCTCTTTTTTTTTTTGCAGTCTGAGCATCAATCATACAGACCTGCACACACACAAAAATGTATGGATTTTAGTAATTATTCCTTTTGGGGGGGGGGGGATTAAGACATCCTGCACACTGTCAATCACTTACACTTTATTTCCTCAGACCTTTATAAGGTAACAAACAGTACCATATGCATGTAAACCAAATATCCATCTATCTTTTGACATTTAAACTTCTTATTGTATAACACTGTACCTCTTTGATTCTTCCTTTGAATTGTACTTTCTATGGTGTTTCAGCCTTGTAAAATATCACATATGTAGTTTATCTTTGTAAACGTATTATTCTTGTAATGTAAACTTTGTTACTCACTGGCCTTGATTTGCTTGGCTGCATGAAGGCTCTGCTGGCGCCCTCTGATTGGTGGGTTTTCCGCCAGGCTATGTTTACAGTCCCGGTGATGTTTTCCTGTATGCATTCTACCTGATGAGGGTCTGAGTCAGTGAAACATCTGAAATAAAGCTAGTACGAGTGATTGACAGTGTGCATGATTTTTTGGGTCACAGTCAAATTTGAATCCAATGATACAACTGCACTTCTAACATGTTCACCCTGAGCCAGGAGTCTTTGCCATGTTCTGCCTGCTGTTGCTTGCTGTCAGTTTCAAAATAAATCAGTTCTCATGTGGATGTAGGGATGGATCCAGCCAGTGGCACTGTCTACTTTGTTGCCCCTCATTAGTTTTCATCATCTACATAGAAATAACACCCCAAAGTGAGACTTAAAATCGGTTCCTTCACTTTTACTTTGAAGAAAACTTGGACAATATCTTGAAATGAACTGTGGGCTTTCATCATTGCTTTTCTCCTGTGAAGGGATGCTCCTGAAAGCATGAGAGGATATTGACAACTTCTTTGTGTCTCCATTTCTCTTTGACAGATGAGGGGATCGAGGGGCTTAAAGAAGGATGGACAGCACAGAGATCAATCGATATCACAAGGAACTCAGCTCTGAGTGGCATATACAAAGTGGAGGGGACGGCCGGACGGATGGGTGAATGGACGGAGACAGACCAGCTTATTATACAGAGTAAAATGTTTTTCTTCAGAGCAGTGATGTGACTGTGGTACTCTATAATTCAGAAATGCACCATGAGTTGTAAAATCAATAAATAAATAGACTGTACATATACAACACACTAGCACAGTCACTAGCTCTACTTATATTTCATTTCACCTTCCACCTTCTCTAATGGGAGTAAAAAAAACCTAGACAAAGTAAAATGTGATTTGAGAGGTTTCAATGAATCTTTCACGTGCAAAGATGTTTTTTCCCTCAAGTGACGACTCATCTGCTCTCAGGTTCAAGCGAAGTGAAATGATCTTATTTTCTCCCTGGTACCATGCACGTCTAATACGCCTTTGTTTATGTTCCGTGTCATATTGGCACAAACACTTTTTGCTCCACTTACCATATAACAGCAACAGCAGTTAAGCAGTAAGAGAGTCTCCCTGGCTTCCTCTGCTAGGAGAACCTGTTTGTAAAATGGACAAAGATACTCTTTTGTCCCAGGGGAAGTTGCTAATTTTGGATCGTAGCACACAAAACAAAAACAAACCGTCTCCGCATGAAAGGCCTCGTGAATATTTATAAGGGATGATCACAGGGGACTATTATTATCATTACACCTCTCACTTCATGCAAGGAATGTAAAGTTGCACATGTGCGGAGCTCCAAATTAAAGATGTCTTAAACCATATCCTTGATGCGTAATTTTTTTATTATTTTTTTAGGCAAATAAGCATGAAAATTATTATTTTCTGGGTTCATTATTAACAATTGTATTGCAGCATATGTCATCCCCATTTTGTAACTTTTGAATGAGAATTTTTAGAAATGACCTAAGTGCACTGCGCTAAATGTGATGCTGGCTAATAAAACATTTTCAAAGTCATTGTGAAAGTCATAGTCAGCATTTACAGGAATGAATGAATGAAGTGCACCTTTGTTATTCCCCATATTGCATATAGGCATAATAAAAAATAAAAAAAGTTAGTATTAGTTAGTATAAAAAAGAGTATTCTTTTTATTTATTTATTTATTTATTAGCTTTTTTCTGCTGTATTGAACATTATGATGTAAGGAGTGCCATGCTTTGCTCCTTGCCAAACTTGGCTGTCAGTTCTGCTGTCTTTTGTTATGAAATAGTGATGTTCTCTAAAAGAAGAAGTTAAAAGCTGCATCTGAATTTGCTCCTTCATTCACTAATTCACTTTGCTGCAAAGGTTCTACAACACATGAACTTCCCATAGCCCCTTTCACAACCCACAACCACTGCCTGTGTGGCTGCTGTACTTCAGTCAGTATAGAAAATTTTGTGGACCTTTAGTGACATCTAGTGGACAAAAGTGAATGTGTCCTTTACTTTCTTATTCTCCAGTGGAGCATTTCAACTTACAGTAACGGTGTCTTGCAATAAATATGCTTTAGTGCTGAAAGCACCTTAAAGGGATATTTTTGAGAAACAAAATCTCAATGTAAGCTTGAAAAGTTTCTCCAGCTGATTTCATGTTAGTTATTTAAGTGCATTGAAATGTTTTTTTAAAAAAACAACTCCTGCAGCATTATCTACTATTGCGATGTACATTTGCATCAACAGTATGCTCCAAATTCATATTTTGTATGGTTAAATACTGTGCTGTAGTGTCTCCAGCAGGAGCTAACACATTGGATAATTTGTTTCTGCCCAAAAATCTTGTTACCATCAGAATGGGTTGTAACTGGCTTAATTCAAGCAGACTAAACCTCCAGTTCTTCAATCAGGAACAAAGTCTTTCCACACATCTTTTATGCTTATAATAGATGAGCATGTCATCCTCACTGAGACTGGCTTTGACTGGAGTGTCACATCACATCATTCTGGACAGGTGGTTTTGGACCTCAGTACATTGCACCTCTACAAGCACTGCAGAATGCCTGAAGGAGTGTATGGTAACAAAAGTTAGTCATACATAAACGTAAAATATTTTAGAGTTTACATTTAAAAGATTGCATTAAATGAAGTTTCATAAATTAGATTCGGGAACTAAGGCCACGCCTCGAACTCATACAATTTCCGCACACCAAGTACTTAAGCACACCTTTTCCATTCACCTCCCCTTGACACAGCTTTCTCATGAGCGTGACAAAAACAAAATCACTTACCTCCAACAACAGACTCAGAACTCATTCTCAATCTTTTGGACAGCAACATGTTTGACGAGCACCTAACGTCCAATATAAAGGAGTCTTCGCCTTCCCCCGAACAACTTCATCTGAAATGTCGAGCCCCCTTGTGTTGCTGCAACGTAGCAAATGGGGGCGTTTCATACAGATGCTGAAGGGTACCTTTAGCATAAAATCCTTACGCTTTGGCACGCTGTCTGAAAGCATCAGTTATGACGCATTGAGATGAGAATGTGTTGAACATTTCTGAATGGACAGTCGTCCGGCTCCAACAAGAACTCAACCGGAGTAACAACTCCTTCCGAGAACAAAGAAACTTTTTCTACTGTACAAGGATTCGCACACAACTCTCCAACAGCACTTTCAGGTCACCAGCTCTACTTCCGGGGCAATGCCAACGACTCTGCGGTGCATCCCCCAGCTGAAGACGCAGAATACAACCACACAACAGCCCTCACACAGAGCCAGGTCGTATCGAACCCAACTGCACCCCAACCTCTTTCTCATTCGTTTCCTACGTCTCAAACAGCACTATCAACCCGAGCACATGCATCCTTTCATCCCTGCATCTTTTCTTCTTTCGTTGTTATTACTTTCCCTATCCCATCTCCTCTGGCCCCATCAGTCCTTCCTGCCTCAATACCAGCTACCGCAGAAACCCAGGCCGCACCCACACAGGTGACCCACGACTCCGTCATCAGCCAGACCTCTCGTCCTGTCTATCCTTTTCCCCCTCCCTTCCCCCTGCCCTACCCCCACCCTTCCCCCTCCCCTACCCCCACCCTTCCCCCTCCCCTACCCCCACCCCATATCCCAAATGCATAAAAAAAATTATCATCCGTTTTCTACTTCTCAAGCATCACTATCAATCCGAGCACATGTATCCCTCCATCCCTGCATCCTTTCTTCTTCCCTTGTTCGTACTTTCTCTATCCCATCTCCCCTGGCACCATCAGTCCTTCCTACCCCGTTACCGGTAGCAACCATAGCCTCCCAGACTGCATCTATACATGAGACCCCCGATACTGGCTACCGCAGCCGCCCAGACCACACCTACACACGAGATCCACGAAAACGCCATCGACCGGACTATTCCTCCTGTCTATACTTTTCCCCTTCCCTTCCCCCTCCCCTCCCCATATCCGAAATGCATCAAATGTGACTTTTCTGTCTTCTATCGCACCCCTTTTCTCCACTGCTCCACCCACTGCCACGCCATCCGGTTCTTTCCACTTTTCCACCCCCATCTAATCACTTCACTTTAGCCACAACAACACCTCTGGTGCGCCCCACGGGCCCAGCCAGACCATCCCCAGTGTCACCCTCTTCACGCAAAGATTCTCGCCAGTAACCACATCGAACTCACGTCACCGATTATCCATCCTCACAGAACCCGCTTATTCCAAGGGAACTGCAAACCGTTCTCAGCCCTATCGATTTCAAGCAACCACTTCCCACGAGATCCAAAGAACTAATACCTGTAGAATTTCGCTCCCGTTTTTTTCTTACCCCAACAACATAAGTTCAGTCTTCCCCAACCGCCGGTCAGAGCTGGATGTTAAGGCTACCTGTCCCTAATCTTAGACTTGGCCATGCGGTTCGGCGGCAGTGGTTTCCACATCTACCACATCCTCTTTTCGTCCCAAACTGCCGGCCGCATGCAGCAGTTCAACCAAGGGACATACTGGGGCACCCCAGACCCCAAGGTTATTGCCGCGTCTTTGCAGCACAACCCTCCTTGAACCGCAACCTTCATGGCGCGCCATCAGATCCAGTCTCAGCATGCACCCTCGCAGTCTCTCCACCTCCTGCAGCAGCTCCACACTTCCAAACCCAACCGTTTCCCGCAGACAGCCTCTCATAGCTCCCCCACCATCAATCACTCCCCAACCAGTAGGGATGGGCATTGCACTCTGTACCTTTACGGTATCAACTGAAACAGCCCGGCATCGAGAAACGTCTCCAGTACTACAGTACTTCAGTCGAAACGTACACCTACTTACGCAAAAAAATAAATAGATAAATAAAACAAAACAAATAAATAAAAATGGTAACACACTGAAAGAAAGAGAAGAGCACGCCTTTTTATCCTAATGTGCCTGCACCATAAACTGTATAATAAAGGCCTGCACGCGCCGAGTAATGAGTGATTTTAACAGCCCCACTCTTCTCTGTTGCAAGTTTTTCACCACAATCCCGGGTTCCCGTTGGTGTCATCTTCTGGTTCCATCTAACACTTCACCATACATTTTCATGTGCAATTCCCACACGATACTCAACC
Organism: Micropterus salmoides; assembly: GCF_014851395.1. Taxonomy (NCBI): domain Eukaryota; kingdom Metazoa; phylum Chordata; class Actinopteri; order Centrarchiformes; family Centrarchidae; genus Micropterus; species Micropterus salmoides. Next base: position 21,056,356 of record NW_024044237.1, read on the forward strand.
ATCGATCACGCAATCGCCCCCATTCGCACCGCAGGGCAAGGAGCCTGGCCATCCAAGGCAGATATCACCAGCACTTTGAAGTGTTTCCCTAAGTGTTTTTACCCTAACTACTGGCACTGTCTAAACAGTCCAAGAAAACTATCACAATATACTCAGACATAGTGCAGTGGTAGACATAATTAACAGAGGATGGTCCCATTGCCCAGACATAATGCAATTCATGGCTCACCTTGGTTTCCAGTACAGCATCATCCAAGCCTCCCATATCCCAGGCCATGAAAACACTATCACTGACTCTTTCTCACTCAGATCGGGTTATCTGACTCCATACGCGGACAGAGTCCTAGAATCCATGTTCCTACTGGCATTTTGGCTTCTTGCGCTGCTCAGAGTTCATCACCTCCAGCCTCCACTACCATCCGAGTCTACACACCACCGTGGCCCGACATTTCCATACAATCCACAGACACTGATTTATCACCTCAAACACAGCAAAACCAACCATTCCGGTCTACCGCAATCCATCTACCACTTCCGACTCAATTCTTACCTCAGTCCGTACAAACCTATACGACTCTGTAGACTCAAGAATAGCCAGCCACGCTTCCCCCCAAGATCCTCTGTTCGTCACAGAAACAGGGAAGTAGCCACACTCTTCTGGATTCACCAATTCCTCTGCCAAATTCTATCCAAATCCAGCATATCCCCAAACTCTACTTTGGGCATCCGTTCCCCATCAGAGTTGCCTTCACCGTCTCCAGGCAAGGGAATCCCAGACAATGCAATCAAATCCTTGGCCGCTGGTCCTCACCGGAATACTTCATTTACATCCGCAATTACCTACATGATATCAGAAACGCTCACACACACCTTTCCATCTGAAGTTCTTTTGGGGGTTTCCGCACATCCGCAGACTAAGAGACGGCTCCCCCATCCAGAGTCTGTCTTCCCCTCAACCCTTCATCCATCACACGTCGACCCCTACCCCTCATCCCTCAACCCTCTCCCCCATCACTACATCCCTCAGCCCGCCCTCTGGGCACTTGATCCATTCTTTTCGTACAATCTATCTCAGCTCCATTACGAGAAATAAACCATTTTAAATCTTCTATGTTCATAGGCATGGTCTTTGTTAGTGAATACATACATGCATGGCAATCCAAAGTAAAATGAGCTTCTCTTTTCTAAAGCAAGTGGTCATCAGTAACAAAAACACATAAGTCCACTCCTTTAGCTTCATGGTTATGAGATGCCTTCACATATTGTGATTTGTGTCCATTTTACTGTTTGTCCATTTTTGCTGTGATGCACTGAACCCATTCCATGACATAAGAATGATTACTTGGATCAGTCTTATGCCGTTGCCTTGCCAGGACGGCTACAAACACAAATCAGCAGTGAAAATGTACACATAAGTTTAAGTTTAAGAAAGGAGTCTTTCACAACAGTCATGTAAGTATTATCACTCTGAGTAATCATTTACAGGCGCTTCACTGCAGTGGGAGATTCTGATTCTCTCCTTCAACATCACTTCCAAAATGATTTGCTCCACATCCAACTCAGTTTGTTCAAACAAACAAGTAGTCTCTGTTGGACATTTTTCAGAGGAAGCTACTAAAGATGTATACCCCTGCCTACCAATGTGTGGGCTGCATCAACAAATCTATAAACCGCACACCACCTGCCTGCTCAGATGGCCCTCAAACTGCCAGTGAAGAGACAAGGAATATTCTTTTGTCTGAATGGGCCAGTATATTATTCTATCTTATTATATATGTAAATGTGCTGCTTTGGGTCTTTTGTCTTATTTTATGGATATTGCTCTCACTACTTTTGTGAGTGTTTTTAATTATTTTTTAGTAATTTCCCATTTTGCTTCTGTGTAAGGACCAGGTTTGTGTGCTTTAAAAATACATTCTATGCTGTCAAGACAATCCCACCACATGGTCCCTTTAGTAGCTGCTCTAAGGTTTTCGACCATATCACACAACCTTCCTCACCAGGTGGAGTTGCCCAGTTGCCATGGAATTGTAGACATTCAAATGTTCATTCTTCTGAGTGCTTTAAAAAGGCTACTTCATCCACGATGGATTATCAGCTCCAGAGCAGCCACTGAACGGACCTTGAGGTGAGATCATTTTGTTGTTTAACTCGCGATCTCACTACATTATACTGTAGCCTATATTAATTCTTCTTATTTTATTTAGTTATCATTGCCTAAATCCCTCGTGTCCATGCTGGGCACTGATTATCTTCTGCACAGGGATAGCTAAAAAGTCAAATGGACTGTTACGACCCAGCTCGTTAAGGTAGGGCAGTAACAAGTGATTGGGATTGAAATGAGGTGGAGTCAGACAACTGAAATATTCCGGTTAAAGTCAAGGGTTTAATTACTGTGCTTGCACAAGAAAATACAACAAAAAGAGGCTATATAGGTGTTGACAAATACACAAAACGAAACAAAAGGGGTTCTTGTTCAAAGACAGTTACTCAGCTCAAAAAACACACACTAAAGAACAAAAGGATGCCAGCACCTATAAGCAATTAATATACTCTAAGGCAGCCAGCGGCGGCCAAAAGAGGACAGTGAGTATAAATACACATCACCATTAACTAAACAAAAAAATTACGTGGTGACACCAGCCTTTGGTCAATAACCTTATCTGTACTAATGTGAGCATGCCATAAACATGTACTTTTCATTGATTGTTGATGATGATATGACGTGTTTTAAGGGACTTTCTGAGCCACTATCTGTAGCTAAAAGTCTCAGAAAACCCCTGCTCCATCTGCTGAACTCCTCCAGTTCAGTCTGGTTACAATGAACTTTGGATGTGGTTACGTTGGAACTGTGCAAAAAGTCAAACACAAACAATAAATCACACACACACATACACGCATCCACAAGTGCACTTGAACATAAAGTGGCACACACAGATTGCATGCTGCTATAGCACCAAAAGCATTTTCTCTTCTTCTCCTTGTACACAAAGTCATGGTTGCATTCACATTTCCCGCCAAAATGCCTTGGACCTCATGCAAGAACTACTTGTACAGATTTGTCGCTATAAGGCACGTACAAGTGAATTTTGTCATACTTAGAACTTTCTCTTTGGTATGAACAAAATTCACATGTGGTCCAGACATGTCGTACAAATCATGTGCAGGTAGTCTCTCCTTCTCTGCAAGAAATAAAAAACGCAAATTTTGCCTGAAATCATAATGAGTTAATTAGAAGTAATTTGGAGTTTAATAAGATACCATAATTAACTAGAATAAAATGAAGTTAATGTCAAATTAATATTCTGTTGGGGTTTTTATAATTCAAGTTCAACTTCAAGCTTTATTGGCTTGAATGTTTAGGTTAAACAATGTTGCCAAATTGCTTTGCAACAAAATCACAAAGTTTACATTGTTACACTATTTTATGCATAATTTACATTGTCACAGGTGGGCATCGATTATGCTAATGATGAAATCTCCTGAACCACGTGGTTTTCATCAGGCTGAAACAAATAAGTTCATCCAGTCAAGAGAGTTTGGTGAATCTGACTTGGAACACGAGTAAACCTCGGGAAAAAAAGTATGAGAGGTTGAGGATGAAATGTTCTTACATGAGGCCCATTCCAACAAAACAGGAAACTACTCATAAAAACACTGCTCCACAGCACTCCAAGGGTCAAAACCTCCACAGGGCACCTTTTGGCCCAAATCACACAGAGCAATTGCACTGCCTCTTTTATTGCTGCTTTGTTAATATTGCTATGATCACTCATAATTTTGCTGCGAAGGAAACTCACAAATCTGAACTGACTGGACAATGGGGGAAAAAATGCAAATGTCGGGCAAATGTCAGGCACTCTGTCTGATCCTGGAACTATCATAGCTCACTTTCACGCCTGTAGTTTGAGTCTTTTGCCCAGCATGAAAGGAAAAAATTAAATCTATTCTCACAAAACCTTGTAGTTGGTCCACCAAAATTGAACCATACCAAAGTTTGCTTGGAAGCTGACCAAGACCTTCCTTTTTAGCCAGTCGCCCTTTGGTACCTTTGAATGTGTTGTACTTGGCAGAAATACAACAATGATAAATCAAAGATCACAGCCAAACACAGACAGCTTCACCGGGTCCAGAGGCCTACAGAATTGGAGGTACAAAAACGCATTGACAAAGAAAGTATGAGTAGCTGAGAGGAGTTACACAAAAAATATAAATGTTAACAGTCAATGATCCGACAACAGTGTGATGTCACGAGCTACAAAGAACCCAATACCCACACTGCAAAGACCTTACTGACAATGTGAATGTGTTGTCCTGTATAACATACCCAGGCAGCCGCACGTCACCCACTCCAATTCACACACACTATATACAGGCTTCATCCTCACCACACCTAGCCAACATCTTGACAGGCGGGAAGCAGAAAGTGAAGCTAACATCAACACCTACAGTAGGCACTGACAAGCCCTGTTGATGTGAGATCTCTGGTCTTCTCCGTGTGCACCAATGATTCACATCTTTGTCAAACTCCTGATGTTTGCAGACAACACCGCAACAGCTTTGAACAGCTCGTGCTCTGCTGCAGTCACAATAACTCAAAGCTGAGACCCCAAACACTGTGGACTTCAGAAGGACTTGACTCAGGGATGAGGAGATGTCTGTGGATAATTTGGCTCCTGGGAAAAAGCTGCCTCTTAAGTTGTCAGAGAAACAATCTGAGTAAATGAAGATAATTCGGCACTGAAGGAAACCTAACCAGGAGAAGATGAGTGCAATGAAGGCAACAGTGGTGAAGACTACAATTCAAACTTCTTCAAAACTTCTTGATGTCATCAAACTACTTATTGTGTTATTGTTTTGATGTGAGAGACCCATAGTGGCAGAAACTTCCATACTGTGTGTCTAAGTATAGTTTTAAGGCACTTGTTAATCTTCCACCACTGGCAAGTTGTTTGTTCATCGCATGGTTGTTACATCCGCTGCTTTTTCTGTCTACTTGTGTCCTTCTGGAGCCAGATGTAGAGTCTCAATTGCTGTTAGTGTGTTTACAAGTTGAGAACAAATAATCAATGGAAGTTCTCTTAATGTGTTTAATTAAACCCAAACTGAAAAGTTGGTGGAACTTTAAAATATCTGAGCCCAGCCTGGCCTATTTACTGCTACCACTAAAGCTACATGTTAGGCAGCATTTCCAGGTGCAGGAACTATATTTATGATAACAGAAAGAGATATCACACAGAGAGGATTATTCATTACAGCTTAAATTTTTACTCCACCAATCTGGTATGTGCTACACAACAGTGTCTCCTATTGGGATTAGGTGGTATATGTATTTAAAATCACTTGAAACAGGAATTGTTCAAACTGTTCTACCAATTGACAACAATTGAATTAATTGACAATTAATGACTCAACAGCAAGGGGCATTTTTCACAACCATGACAACCCAAAGGTTATTCATGTTAACGTAAGCTTAACATAAGTGATTCATAAAAAACTACAAGGGTGCACTCAGACTGCAGATCTCGGCCAGGTGTGTCTGGGGGTATGTGGGTAGGGGACAGGGAGTGCAGGGCAGGCTGTGTGTACAGTATGTATGCATGAGAGTAATGGAATGAAGGGGAGAAAAAAAATTAAATAGTGCATACAAGTGTATATGTATGTATATGTGTATGCAAGGTTTTTTTTATATAATATTGTCTTAGTTTTTTAAAGATACATGGAATAGTGTAATGGTATTACAACCCAGCATCCTGGGTTCACTTAACTGTTACTTAATTTTATAATGAAACAATAAACAGGACGACAAGTGCAAACTTCTTGTCCAACACCACACAAACTAAAACCCCTCCCAACATCCCTCTCAACTTCCCTCTCTTGAATCTCACTCAACTTCCCTCTCTTGAATCTCACTCAATTGTCCCTCCTAGCACCCTTACAGTACCTCTTTGACCTTCTCCATCTAAACACGCCACCCTGAAACCTCCAGTCCTCAGAAGCTGGCTTGATCTCCATTCTCCACACCAGACTCTGTACCTGTGTTGGTATTGCAGGCCCACCTCCCTCTGGAATGCCCTCCCTGCAGATATCTGCAATGCTTCATCCCTGGACATGTTTAAAACACATCTGTTCACCACAGCCTGGAAACTCCCAGTATCTTTTCTAAAATAAGTTTTTGGCGAAGATAACAAAAACAGGAATTTAGTAATCTTGCATCGTGCCCAACGTGGATCATAACATATCAGGTATAGTTAATCTGTAGATGCTCCAGGTCAAGATAAGACAACCTTTTCTATGCATGTCAGTTTTTCAGCCATGACGAAGGCTAAAAACATGGCCTGCAACAGACTAGTAAGCATTGTTTTTAGTCTAGCCAATTGCCAGATATGCATTTGCCATGCCGTAACATGTATCATAAAATGGAGATTACTGCTGAAAACAAGTTTTAAATTTTAGATCATGCCACATATGTATTATTATAACTAGACATGGTGCTGCCACTAAGCCTTGCTTCCACTAGCAGTATTACAAATAAAAATTCCAAGACCAGTGGCAACCTTAAGTATCTGGGGGCCTGTTTCAAGAGCTAATGGGCACCTACCCCCCATTTTAGAAAACACTTGTGTACATAAATGTATTTATTTATAGCTGAGACCTTAACCTTTTATTTACTGTAGAATATTCTAACATAAATTATGCCAGAGAAATACAAGAGTGAATTGTGTGCCAGTATACAATTTTTATTATTATTTTTGTGGTATTTTTATAGTAGCAAAGTCTTTATAGTAATACTATAGTGTTTTGTAAGGGCAGTCTCCCCTACGCAGGGATGCTCGCAGTCAGTCACAGTTGCAGAGATAAGGTCAGTCTATATAATGTTCATGCTATGTGCTGTAACTTCTATTAGTCTAACCTAAAGGTTATTAACAACAAATTACACAACAATTTGAGAAAGTTTTATACCTCAGCAGACAGCAAACTTTGAACACCAACATTCTGTAGGCCTAAGTCAAAGCAGCCACAGCAACTGTGTTGGACAGAAAATGAAACCTGAGAACTGCAGGGAGATGAAGAGGGAGAGACAGTACCTGGACAAGAGAGAGATGTGACCCAGTTCATCATAATGCAACACAGAGAGGATACAGAGTTTCATAGAGGAGAGAGCCTAATTAACACAAATCTATCTGTTTATCTGTCTGTCAGTGTCTTCTACTCTTCACTGATAAACAGAACACAGAACAGTAAAGTAACAAAAATCATGATCAAAGAAAGTTTTTATATCAGTCAGTATCCTACTTCTGTCCATACTAGCACGCTCTCTCTCACTCCCTCTCTCTCACACACACACACACACACACACTTTTTCTCTAGCCCCTTGCAGAAACATGTTTACCTTTTCATAAAGCTGATCTGCTCCTCAATGTCACTTCGCGTGAACTGACCAATCACAACCTGGATGGGGCGGGACATCAAAATCGTTTCACTTGCTACAGTACACTTTAAAATGTTGAACTCATTGTTATGCATGAATGGTTACTGAACAAGGGAAGTGCTTTTTTGCCACGTCAGGCACTGATTTTAACATTTATTGTTACGGCCGCTCAGCAATCACTCCTCGCCGAGAAGGGGTTTTCAGCTGCACAGTGACGCAATGTTGCATAATCGGCGCATGCCACGGGACATTTCCTACTTGTCAGCACAACTGAGAGAGCCAGGAGCCGGGACGGAGGCTGTCGCTGGGAAACACACCACTTCACATTTCAACGTAAACTGACCATTGTGCGAAAAGATGTGAGTGTACTTCACTGACACATTAACTTATATTTTGGCTGACAGCACTCTGATGTCTAGTATATGTAAGGTGAATCCCGTCCATAAATGTGCCTCTGATAGTCTGCGGACCCTTGTCCCCATATGATTATCCACGTGTACTCCCTCCCCTCCCCTGCTCTCATTTTTGGGCTCACCCTAATGGTCAGTTTCCTACCTGGCCACCATCTCCTTCACGCCTCCAGTTATTTAAATAGCACCCGCACAAGGTGAAACTGTCACAGAGGAGTTTCTTCTAGTAACCTTCTTATAATTAGGACGTTAATTGCCAGACTACATTGCCATTGTAGACTAATTTTGCAATAAGTTCAAATCAACCAAAGACCACCATGGAAAAAGGTATGAGCAGAGTATAAATGGATCATTTTACTGATGTGTGAAGATTTGATTGTGTGGTTCGCTTGACACATAAGCCTGATGCAAGTGATGTTTGGACTTTGTTGAAGCTGCCACATGTTGGTAAGTGCTTCAGCTGGTGGAAGTAATCCTACTGTGAACCATGTGCTGGAGCTGACAGATGGATCCATGTAGCTTTGCCTGCTTGATTGTTAACCTGCAGTTATCCCAGTGTGTAGTAGTGGACTGTGACAACATTTATCTTAACTCAGTTATCATCTTTTAACTGCTGATAAGAGGTTTCAGGAACACTTAGCTGTGCTGCTGGCAGTTTGGCAAACTGATTTATGGGCTGTCTGCTGAAGTACAGCAACAGAAGATCAGTGTAAAAAGGTTTTCAAGTTTGTCTTTGATTGAATGCTCATTTTAATATGAATGTCATAGCCATTTATTAGCCACCTGTTCGTTTTATTGCATCATGTCCTGAATCTGCTGGTACATGTTACAGATCAATGGCTTTCTTGGCTCTGGCAAAGCTGATGAATTAATTTAATCTAAATATTTGGAGCATTTGTCATTGAGGGTTTCGGGATTTTATTTATTTATTTATTTTAAACATTTCCAGTTAGATTTTATGCGGTAATCTCCCTTTTGACAGAGCAAGTAAAATCTGTTGTGTTGTGGAAGTAGAACATAAGTGTATTGTTTTAAGATAGCTTGCTATAATCAGATTTTAACATATATTAACATATATCTCTGTCAAATATCACCTTTGAAAGAAGATACAAATACATACAGATATAATTGATAAGATAAACATGTGCTTGTTTTTGTTTTCTCAACCACTACTTGATAAATGATTCACAGGCATGAACTTTGCCACATATTCAAGGAGAAATATGATTAGTATAACTATTATTTCCTGTTATGACGCAATTATTAATAGTTCATCACATGAATATTCACAATCTTGATAGGGCGTTTTATGGAAATGAGCTACACAGTTAGAAGCCTACAGCACTGTTATATGAATGTATTAAATATGTATGCGTCATTATTATTGTGTAACTATGTAGCCTTCCTCCCCTTTTGTTTGTGAGCAGTACAATTAAATACATTCCTTTTCTTGATCACCATCCTCCTGTAATAATGGATATTGTATTATTAGTTTACTTTGTGTCCTTTTTGCCGACCTAATCTGGACACTTGTGTGCTTCACAGCTCGTAGCAGCATGACAGAGTTTTGGAAGGAGCACTCCAAGGCCGCCACAGTGGAGGAGATGATGCTGGACTCTCGTGCGAGGGAGCTGACCCAGCACGAGCTGCCCGAGATCCTCTCCATGCTGCCCTGCCTGGATGGATACAGAGTGCTGGAACTGGGAGCTGGCATCGGGTGAGCATATAGAAGCACTCGACTGTCTAGTAGTAGTGGATTTGTGTGTGACCAGGGTTTTCAAGGTATCTGTTAAATCTAGGACAGAAGACCTGAAAGTGAGTCTGATGAGCTCCTGATTTGCACGCAAGAAGTGAAAGGATCTTTAGAAAAGCTTTGTAAACAAGAGCCAATGATGCTCTCTTGTTGCAAAGATAGAAATCCAGCAAAAGAATCACAGTGGACAACATCAGGCCATGCTCACAACAATCTAAGACGGAGAGAAAGCCTGTCTCTACAAGACTATATGTGGGAAAATGTGCCTTATTCCTATACAAGAATGCAAGCTGGTTTGTTAGTCAGAAAGAGTTCTTCAATACAAGCTCTGTTCACTGGTTCTGTCTGCTTTTAAGACAAGTGCTTTTACTGACAAATGTCTCTACAGTCGTTACACCAGCCACCTGCTGGCCAGGGCTGGCCATGTGACTGCTGTCGACTTCATGGACAGCTTTGTGGAGAGGAACAGGCAGGACAATGGTCACCATAGCAACGCTACCTTCATCCAAGCTGATGTCACAAAGCTGGACGTCCCCCAAAACAGGTGTGTTTGAATTTTTAGCCAGTGTTCTAGGGATGGCACACCACTTTGGCACTTTGGTCCAAACTGAAAAATCTCAACAACTATTGGATGAATTTGCAATTTGGTGACATTCATGGTCCTCAGACGATGATGCCTACTGATTCGGTGATACCCTGACTTTTCCTGTAGCGCCACCATGAGGTTGATTTGATGACAATGTTGAATCGATTTCCATGATATTATGTCCAGACATTCATGCCCACTTCAGGAGGAATTATAATTATTTTGGTGATCCTTTAAGTTTTTTGTTTAGTAACATAACCAAGTCAAACTTTTGATTTGTCTGCTGATGTTAGCATTTAGCCTACAGCTTCACACTGCCACTAGCATCTTCTGATGGAGAATGAATGACAGTCATGACTATCTGCTGTTGGGTCATAAAGGCAAAGATATTAATAATGGGTGGCGATGGTAAAGTGGATAAGACATATGGGAGATGTGGGTTCAATTCCCACTACGATACATCCACCAATGTGTCCCTGAGCAAGACACGTAACCCCTAGTTGCTCCAGAGGCATGCGACCTCTGATATTTTTAGCAATTGTAAATTGCTTTGGATAAAAGCATAAGCTAAATAGCTAAATGTTAATAAGCTTTGACTAAATTATTCAGTCAGTGCAGCACTTGTAGTGTAAGATATCGACACTGTTGTTTTACATGAGAAACATAGATAAATGAAAAAAACAGTTTATGTCCTTTATATTTTAACATATCCATTAAATGTTGTCCTCAGCATTGACTTCATCTTCTCCAACTGGCTGCTGATGTACCTGAGTGACGAGGAGCTGAAGTCCTTCATGGAGAAGATGCTGGGCTGGCTGCGGCCCGGTGGCTTTCTCTTCTTCAGGGAGTCCTGCAACCACCGGTCAGGTACTGAGCTAACAATAAAACGTCCAAATCTCTCTTTCATGTGAGAAAGATTTAAACATTGGTGAGAACTGAATCAGTTTCTGCTCTGAATGTAATTAGTCTTTCTCAGGTGATTATGAATGTTTAGCAACAGTAGACAATATATTTTTCTTAACAAACACATAAGGGGAAGAATTCTTTTAACTTCTAACATCTACCAAGGTGACTCCAAGAGGGACTTCAACCCCACCTGCTACCGCTCTGACGCACAATACAGCCACATGGTATCATCAGTACAAGTGGAGGGGCCAGAGGGGGGCCAGAAGTTTGGTTTTGAGATGGTGTTAAAAAAGAAAGTTAAGACCTATATTGAGGTACAGTCATTTAATTTAAGTCTTCTGAAAGTTTAAACTAGAAGGACATAGTAATGTGTGATGTAGGCATGAGGATGTGCAGTTAACACTCTCCTTTCTCCCCTTCACTCCCTGCCCTCCCGTCTCCATCCTTTCAATCACTTGTCCAGATGAAAAACAATCCTAATCAGATCTGCTGGCTGCTGGAGAAGGTTCCCCACTCTTCGAATTCCCAGAACGAGTTCAACACCTTCCAGCAGTTCCTGGACAACCAGCAGTACACCCGCCGTGGGATCCTACGCTACGAGAAGATGTTTGGGGCTGGTTACATCAGCACAGGCGGGCCCAGCACCACCAAGGTAGGAATAAAGTCTGGAAAATACCAAAGTAATAGGCTGGAAGGATTCAATAAGTGCTTCTTAGAAGGTATACAAAAAGAACACAGAATAAAGAGGTGTGATTTCAAAAGTGAAAAGTTCTGTAAACAAATTACTTGTGTGACTGAAGTTGATAAAGTTTAAAACGGCATTAAATAAATGTACTCACCACTTTGGTACTGACAGAAATACCTCAACAACTATTGGATGGATTGCTAATATATTCAGGAGATCACCTGACTTTTCCTCTAGCAATGACTTTGAAATTTATGGTTTTGAGTGAAATGTCTTGTTGGATGTATTGCTATGCTATTGCTACAAAGAATCAATATGCAAGTAATGAATAAAAATAACAATTCACACTGTTGCATAAAACCTACACCCCTCAACACTTTGGTACTAATCATCATCTTTATTTACCCAACAAAGAGATACTGAATTTTTCAATACAGAACTTTGATTAAACCAAAGAATTTACCTTTTTTGTATTAATAGGAGTTTGTGGACCTGCTGAACCTGAAGCCCGGACAGAAGGTTCTAGATGTTGGCTGTGGCATTGGTGGAGGAGACTTCTACATGGCTAAGGTAAGAGCCAAGAAATCGGCCGTAGTTAGGGTGATACTAATAATGATAATAGAGGGAATTTATAATGATTATAATGATTGAAAACACTATTATGATGGCTGTGATTATGGTACGTTTCAGACCTTTGGAGTGGAAGTGCTTGGCCTGGACCTGTCAGACAACATGGTGGATATTGCTATGGAGCGGGCGATCACTGAGAAGCTGCCATCAGTATGTCTAAATATTCCATTATCCTACTGGTTTAAACACCAAAGATAATGGTTTGATTAATGGTTTGTTTGTTTCTAAAAATCAGTAATGGCATGTGCTCTACCTCAGGTCCAGTTTGAGGTGGCTGATGCCACTAAGAGGACGTTCCCAGAAGGTTCCTTTGATGTGATCTACAGCAGAGACACAATTCTGCACATAAATGACAAACTGGCACTTTTCAAACGCTTCCATGTGAGTTTTTTGTCATACTTTAGACAATAGCATTAATTGTCATTTTTTTACATTGTTGATTTCCAAACGTCTCTTTGCATTTGTTCTTTGTGTCCAGTCATGGTTAAAGCCAGGTGGCCAGTTGCTTATCAGTGATTACTGCTGCGGGGAGAAGCCCTGGACACCAGTGTTTGAGGCCTACGTCAAACAGAGAGGCTACGTCCTCTATACTCCCTCACAGTATGGCAAGGTAAATATACAGTAGAGCCTAATTATGTAATAGTTTGTGAAAGGACTACACTGCCCTTGGGGGAGTTCAGCCCTTTAGTCCTCTTTACCAATATGGGACGAGGATTGGCACTCAAATTATTGCTAAGACTCTTTACCATCCAATATGTGAAATAAGCTGCTTGAACAATCAACCTATATGGCCATTTTTCTGGTGAGGACGGGCTGGTCCAATGAAGGCACTCTTAAAGAAATGCCCTTAAAGAAATAATAAAATTATAGTTACAGTCACAAGTTATAGTTAATGAGCAAGATCTTTTTTGTTTAACCAGATTCAGTCACTATATTATCAAAGCACCAGACTACCTTGACGAAAAAAATTTAATTTTACCTCACGAGAGTGGTTGATCTACCGCTAAAGACTTTGTGAAACCAGATACCCATATGCATAGGTGTCATTTACATTGGGGACGCTGGGGACATGTCCCCACCACTTTTTGAAAACATGAAATGCAATGTAAATATAGAAGAACCAGATCTGCCTTGTCCAAAAATAAAGTAACTTAGGCTAAAGAAACAAGGTGCTAATAATTATTATTATTATTGTTGTCGTTAATGTTTTTTTTTATTCTGAATTGTCACCGGCCACATGAATTATGTTTCCCTTCATATAAATAAAGACATTTCCACCATAAATTGGTGCCAAAAATATCTCTACAATGCAGAAAATTAAGAGTTTAATGCTCAAAATCTTCAAAACCCCCCAATCGAATAGCCGATTTGATCAATGAATATTTATTTAAATAGTATTGGAGTATCTTGTTGTCTTGTTCTTGTGACTACAAAATTGTGCATTATCACATCTCGTGCCCTAAGTGTTTCGTCACACCCCTAATATGAGCCCCTAAATGTCCCCACCACTTTTAAACACAAAGTGACACCCTTGCCCATATGGAGTAACTCAAAAAAGTATTCTGCTGCACAGAAAGCCCAAATGGGGTGACTGCGCACTATGGATGTGTTGTTAATGTGTTACTAGTGTCGGTCAGCTGCTGTTGCTGTTCCCCCTCTACTTCACCTCTTCTGTCTCTTCTCCCGTAGTTCATTGAGGAAGCTGGTTTCTGCAACGTTCGGGCAGAAGACCGGACACCCCAGTTCATCCAGGTCATTAAGACAGAGCTGCAAAGAGCAGAGGTCATCAAGGATGAATTCATTGAGGTTAGCATGCACATGCAAACATGCACAGTCACACGCACACACACACACACAAAATATGGTGTCAAAATTACATGGTTATACTTGCACACACATCATTCATGTTTAGTTCCAACCTGACTGTTCTTCATCCTCTGCAGGAATTATCTGAAGAGGACTATTTTGCAATAGTAAGTGGATGGAGTGAAAAACTGGGACGTTCCAACAGTGGAGACCAACGATGGGGACTATTTTATGCAACTAAGGATTGAGTGATTGATGGGGAAGATAATAAAAGGAAAAAAAAGAAATGTTTTATTCTTATTTCCTTGTTGTTTTTTGCTTTTGTCTTTAATTAATTGCTTGTTTTCACTTGTTGGGGATTAAAAGTAAAAGTAATTTAAGAAGGAAGCATGCATTGTTTGTTAAACCTGTTACAGCGGCATTTTATTTAAAGTGGGGCACTGTCAATGTGCTGTGTGAGCAAAGGGGAGAATATATATATATCTATAATATATAGAAAATATACATCAATACACAACAATTATAACAGTATTACAATGTTGACTTGCTATTAACATGATGTTACAATGGGCAAAAAATATTTATTATAAAATATATATATTTTTAAACCAAATTAAATTTGTTATTGCCCATTTAAATATTTGAATGAAAATCTGTCACAACTTAGACTAATACATAAAACAACATTGTTTTATTGCCTAGCCATGCATTGTGTAAGACATTTCAGGACATATTTCTCCTCTTCACTCCACAATAAAAAACAGAAGATGAAATTGAACTGGTTTTGTTAGTTTGATGTCCTGGACTGTAACTGCCAGTAGAGTCAAACTCCTACTACCAATGACAACAGATGTTGCTTTGCCCCATGGCTCATTCATTGACTTCACTGTTAAAGTGACTCATAAAATGTTATTTAAAGCTAATTAGTCTGCATGTTCATGTCTAAATCCCCTGGTTTGCCTGAAACGGAATTATCTGTTAGATTTTTATACAGATAAAACAGCTAGGTCACGGCAGTCAGAAGCAGGAAACAGAACCTAAGCATTAACATATCGACACAATAACACCAAAATTAAGCAGGCAACAGTAAAAACTGCATCAGCGTTTATTTTTTTTTATTGCACATTATTTACATTACACAGTCCACCTCTGTACAGATGGTTAAAAGCCTTTAAAGCCTAAATCCTACAAGAATGATTGAAGTATTGTCCGGGTGTGATCTGAAAGGATAGCAGGCATGAGCAGTGGCTCAGAGCAAAAACATTGAAATTGACACACCTGCACTCTCAAAATGTGGAACAGTGAATCTCACACACCTTCTGAACAGCTGCTAATTAATAGGACAAAACGGTAGAACTCCTGGATGCACTTCATCCATGATCTAATTGTGCAAACATTCCTGTCTGATCTGTGCAGCTTTGCAATGGTGATTCTGATGTCTTCTCTAATCTAACTGCTAAATTCAGCAGATGTTTCTGAAGACAATAAGAGGGCAGCAGTATATTTTGGATTACAGCCTGGTGGAAACTGGTCTTTACAAAGATGTTAAAGTATCAACCTCTGTTAACAGCTATTTCACAGTTGAAAGCTTAGGCAATTTTCAGTCATGGCGACAGACTTGCAGCTGTCAGGAATGGCTAAAGGACATAAGAGATGTACATATTATTATTGTCATATTTTGCAGTTTTTTGACAGCAGATGGTGTTACTTTGCGCTTCAACTGGGCTCCCGAAGATATACACTGGTAACAGGATAAGAGGAGCTGTCAATCACAGGCAATGTCAAAGAGAACTTATGAGTTAAAAAAAATAAATCATAACAAGTTTAGATAGACCATATTGTGCATCCTCAAAAAGAAATATAATAAGTTGCCATAATCATCTTTACACTGTGTGTGTACATCATGGTGAGCCAGTGAACTCGTCTTCTGCTATCTCTCATTTGACTTCCTTTGCCCGGAGGACGCTACGCCCACTGCTTGTGTCTTGTTACGTGCCTGCGCGCATAAAAAACAGACAGACTACACGAGAGGCAAAATACACAGTCGCGAAACATGGCGAGGTTAAGCGAACATGGGATTCGTCTGAGTTCAGTATGTATTTCCCATTTTTTATTTGTATGACTTTTGCTTCAGAGGCAGAAGAATGACAGTTAAAAGTGAAACGAACTCACTGACTTGTTCTTAATTTCATTTCAAGATGAGCCCGTCCTTCCTGAACAGCAACTCTACAAGTCACACCTGGCCTTTCAGCGCGGTGGCAGAGTTAATAGGTAGGTCACAATATTGAATCAATATTATCGAAACTTCGCGTGGTCCCGTGCACCTGCAGCCGTGGTGCGCGCAACTTGTTGCAACTTTCATTGTTTTCATGCAGTCTTCCGCTGTCGCACGCACAGTGGACTGTTGCGTTAAACAGACATTTGTGTTGCTGCTAAGATGGACCGAATGGACTTCCTCTTTCTGTTCCACACCCTCGACGAGTTTATTACTGCTACGTGCCTCACATAATTGTCAGTGTCTGCTGACTGTATGGCGTAGGGGAGTTTCATGGTAATAAGTATGTTGTTAAGTAATGAAAAGTGAGCTTATTGTACTTTATGTTGTCAGTTATCTCACTAATAATATAGTTATAATAACATGTAAACAGTAGTTAAGTTTTAAAGTCCCTATGTATAGAATCACCATGGCTCCATAGGTCTTTGTGTTTAAAAGGACAGAGTGAGGCCAGCATTAAGAATCACTCCATGATTTGTACATGTCCCCCCACGTGATACAAAACTCTGTTTCTCTTTGATCAACATTTGTTGATGTGTCGTTTTTCCACTCTGTGCACTCTCATTGGTCCAGACGTGCTGACCATCTGTTGGCTGCTGAGTTTTAGCAGGAACATCTGTGGGAGTGGACTGTGTAAATGTAGGTGCACCCTGCACATCACTGCTTCCGTGATAATGTAAAGACAAGGTGACAAGAGTGCAGAGTTAGGGGCGTTACATCGGGAGTTCATATGTTGGCATTGGAAAACTAATGTTATTAAGGGAGTACCTGTGGTTCTCAGAATAGTGACTCAATAATTCACAAAAAGCTGGACAGCCCTGCAGCAAATTAACTCTGGGGATATTATGTTTAATGTTTGTTCAGCTGTCAGAAGGGTGTTGATCAAGATATGACATAAGCAAAAAGATGCACTTTATTGGTGTCAAGCAAGGAGCGCATAAAAACAGATGCATGGTAGATTAGAGAAGTAAACTCAAACTTTAATTTACTATATATTTATTAGCATTAATAGCATTTGTCTTTCATTCCCTGAAATTTGACATGTGATGGTAGGAAAATCACAGATGTATAAAATTAATGATGGCTGAATTCTATTTAGATGCTTCAGTTTTAGGGTCCTGGTATGTGCATGCTGGCTCACTGTCATGTTTACTGAAACACTTAAAGGGATAGTAAGTGATTGTAATCCAATACACTTTTTTGGTAAATTCAGTGAATATTTGCTCACGGTTTTCTAGCTCTCCGTTTTGTGTGTGCTCTGAAATTTTTTTTTTGTTTTTCCTTACATGGCTGTGTAAATGGAAAACAAAGTAATTGGTGTGGAACCTGCAACACAACATTGTTCCAGCCAATCACCAATAGGTGTCGTTAGTGCTTGTGCACAGCAGTGATGTGGGGAAGATGACAGAGGGAGAGAGAGTTCTATACACTGGCACATTCTAACGTGCTGGACTCCAGGCACTGTGAAGAAGGAGAGATGTCCGAGAGACAGCCAAAGAGGAAAAGGTCTGAAGAGTATAAACAGAAAAGGGAAAAAAGAGAATTTTGTGAAAAGCAGCAACAAACTTAATAAATTTGTAAACCTTGGTATTCTAAAGGTGCTATTCAAATATGTTTTGATTATAGTTAGATTGATTGATTTAAAAAACAATCACAGTTTTATAAAACCTGGGGCTTAATTTTCACCCCACTTTGTGGTACAAATAACACTGTAGCTATTCAGCAAGTCAACTGCTGCTATTTGGGAATGTCATGACATTGCTAAAAGAAGTCATAGGGAGCAAGAAACATGTCAGACAATCAGCAAACCCCCAGGTGTGTCAAAGATGTTTGGAAGAGAAAACAAAGGCAAATTAGTACTAGAGCTGTCTAGCTGATCTACACTGCAATAAAAGGTTCTTTATTTCCATGTCTGCCACATGGATTATCAACTAGTGAGAATAGACTTTTTGCCTGGAACATTTAGCCTCAGTTTTAGCCTCAGTTTTAGCCTCAGTCTTGTGGCACACTGGAGGCATCAAGTTCTTAAGACCCTTTTTCAAGGTCCCCATTTAACACAAGTCAGCTTGAAACAATAAGTCAGTAGGAAACAGCATTTTCAACCAACTTACTGAGCTAATGTTTGCTTAATTCTGCTATTCCAGCTATTCTAGCTATTAGCTAGCTAGCTACAGCTGCCAAAATAGACATTCGCCAGCCAGAAATGAGAAGCCTGCTTTTGTGTACCTGTCTTAAATCAATGAAAAATAACACATCTATACATATGAGTAAGGTTTCCGTTTGTAAATGTAAGTGTAGTGTAAGTGTTTGTTTTACGGCTTTTGTTTTGTTATTTCCTGTAAACACAGAAGTAGTTTATTTTGAACAAGTTTAAATGTAGCGACAAACGTACATTGATAGTAAAAAGGTAACAGGAAAGGTAAATAGTAGCCTACGTTACGGTAGCACACTGAGCTCACAGGGACTGATAAGGCTGAACGGGGAGAGTGTAACTTGAGTTTAGCTCCAGTCGTAAGTGGAAACAATTATGTGTAAGGAATGTATATATTTGTAAGGATTTTAAATTTATGTGGTAGGTAATTTTGCTAATAAGCTTTGTGTTGGTATTGGCTAATGAATGTAACGATACTGAGTTGTAACTTATTTCTCTTGCCTTCCTGCGTGCTTACACGTCTGTGATCAGTTCTTATATTGGTTTAATGAAGTGCACAGCAAACAAGTAAAATTACTTTAGACTATCAGTCAGTAGCTTTCATTAATTTTTGTATTAATTTTTCTATTCTATTATTAGAAAATAGGACTGAAAAAACATTTTACTCATTCATATTTGTAAAAAAAAAAACTTTTCAATTTAATTGTTTTGAATGTTCTACCTCTGGTTCTGCCTTTGAACTAAAAAAGAAATAATGATTTGACATTTATCGTGATTTGGTTAAACTGTTCTTCTAATTACAACTTCTAATTGTGGTCCCAGTCCTCAGTAATTGGTGAAATGGAGGGTTATTATTACCAATAAAAGGGATATAAACACCAAGTGTGAGTGAACACTACAAAAACAAGTTATAATAAATCAAAACTTTTCTTGAATAATAATGAATTGTAATAGTTTTTTATATATCTATAATTACTATGAATGGACCACATAGCAGAAACACTAAATCAATGTGAATGAAGGGTAGATGAGAAAATCTCTCTTCCCTCCACCCTACAATCTGTATGACGGTCTCTCTTTCCCTATTGTTAATTGTTTTCTTTCCCTCATGTTGTAGACAATGCATCAGATCCAGGTGTGTCTGCTAAACAGATCTGGATAGATGTAGTTGAAGAAGCTGGTCACCTTTGTCTAACTTTCACTGATAATGGCAGCGGCATGACCCCCAGCAAACTGCACAAGATGCTCAGGTAAGGTGAAGTTGACATGTAAATGAAAAACACATCAAAAATGTAATGGCATGTTGCAACAGAAATGTAATCATTCACACTGACATAGTTTCTTCTGTATTTTAACCGCAGAGAGTGACTCACCAGCATTTGTTGTATGTACATGTTGTATTCTTTCTCATACCACACACACACACACACACACACACACATTCAACCACAAAGACCCTCATGTCACAGTGTCCATCATATTCACACAGTACACACAAATAAACATGTGACACCAATAAACAAAGAACTGAACCTGGGTGTGTTTCCCAAAAGCATCATTGCTAACTATGGTAGCAACTTCCTTGGTTGGAAATATGCAGTTGCAACGCAGCTGTTTCCCAAAACCCTAGTTCGAACTATGGAGGTAACTAAGTTGGTAACTTACGTGGTACGAACCATCGTTAAGCGATGTAGGTGTTCCCCGAAACCATAGTTCTGACGAACTTCCGCAACTACTGTCGTTAAGTTGCATAGTTCAAACTACAGCTCCTGACCTGTGGTAGAAGCTCAGTTCATGGTGACTACGTCACAGATAGCGGAAAATGCAGTCTTAGGAGGTGGATGTAATGTGTGTGAGCAGGGAATGTTAGATAACCCTGCTATACAAATATATTTCAGGCAAAGTTTTTTTTAATTGCAGTTGTAAAAATTATTTTAAATGTATTTGTCGGTCATGGGTAAGGTTGCATTAATTCAGTACTAAGTAAGTAGTGCAGACCATCTACAAAAAGCAGGTGTTTTTCTCACAAATTACCCATCTGTTCACAATAACTTAATTTACCCAGTCACCCAGTACAAATGTTAAAGGACAAAACCGAAAAAGTAAAGACAAGACTTTTAATGATACCTTCATGTAAACATTTCTAGGACTACGAGGAAGATGGATGTTCTCTAGTCTTCATTACAAACATAAATATAAAAAGGGACAGCATAAAATTCATGAAAGTACTGTAATGGCGCTTTCAGACCAAAAGCGAAGCGAGCGTTCAGTGTAGGTGACGATTTTTAACTCAAGAGAGAAATTCGCATGACGCTGTGTTGCGATAGCCTATCAACGTTGAGATTGTCCGTACGTCACCGACAGCTTCAGAGCGTTGTGTGGAGAGGGCCAGGGAGAGCGGGCGATTGAAAATCTGCAGGCCGGCTGAGAGCTGCTAAACTTGGGCTAGGGGAGCAGGGAGCAGCGCTCCAGCTTTCGGACGAATAAACACCC
This sequence comes from Micropterus salmoides, assembly GCF_014851395.1. Lineage (NCBI taxonomy): Eukaryota > Metazoa > Chordata > Actinopteri > Centrarchiformes > Centrarchidae > Micropterus > Micropterus salmoides. Next base: position 21,077,484 of record NW_024044237.1, read on the forward strand.
ATGGTCGGACTGGATTTTCCTCTTACAACTACGCCGTTTACTCGAGGGAGGAGCTCGGAGTAAACTACCTTTATTAAATTGGCTTTTTACTTTAGTTTTTATAATTACAATGTTGATTTATCTTCACTCGAGCTTCTCAGCGGCTAGTTTCCGTGCACATCCAGTTTCAGTGTTGTTAGCGTCATTTGGTACTGCTTCATATTTATATAAAAACCGGACAAAACTGGACATTGCTGGGAGACAAGAAAGCGAGGAGGTTGAACTACCTGGTGAGTTCAGAAAACATGTGTATGAAACTTTAGTCCAGCTATCGTTGTACTTTACTGGGACCAAGTTAGCATAGCATAGCCCTGATTGATCCGAACTCCATTCAGAAAACAAACATTTTAGAAGTTGTTGTCCTGCTGTCTTGCTGACAGACCTGACAAAGCATGAATTCATATGTTTAACAAAACTGCATCATATTGTAGTTATTTCGGCATCAGTTTGATCCATTTATTGCTATTTAATCACAGCAAAATGTTTACTTTGGTTTCATACAGCTGTAGTAGTGGCGAGTTGTGTTTATACACGTCATCACGTTAAAATCGCCTTGTGGTGTGAACACTTGCAGCGAATGTACTCACGCGAGGAGAAAATTCGCGTTTGGTCTGAATGCGGCAGTATAAACAAATCCCTGAGAGCTTTCGTTGAAATGAAGATACTTGCAGATAAAACCTATTTTACTAAATGTCTCGTAATCGTTAGTAGTTCTTAATTCTTTCTTCTAAAATGTTGTTATTGCTATAATAAAATAGCTATAGCTTATAGCATAATAATGTCACTTAATATCGGTCACAACTTACATATTTAGGCAGAATATGACAACGTTTTGTGAGTTTCATGCTGTGAAAAACAGGCAAACACATCTGAAAACAAGTTAGTTCTAATTATGTCACGGTGGGACTAACAAGGTACAACAGTTTTGGGAAACAGTTGTACTTCAGATGTTGGTTAGTTTAAGGATGCATCTTACCAAGATAATTCAATGCTACCAATGCTATCCGTGGTTGTACGGGAAATGCACCCCCTGTTAGTGGATTTTTCAGTAACTGAGTAACATAGATTTAACTTAAGTATGTAAATAACGTTTTTTTCTTTCAGTTTCTCAAATGTGAGGATTTGCTACTTTGCTCTGTTATTTATATAATTATTTACTAAATGTCTTTGGACTGTCTTTTAGACAAAACAAGCAATGTTTACATTTACATTTACTCATTTGGAAGACGCAATATGAAGCTTTGCTCTGAAAAATCACGATTGATTATTGATGACTCACCCTCCCTTTCACCATTATGTCCAGCTTTGGATTTACAGAAAAGGGTTCAGGTAAGGGCAGTCAGCAGGCCATTGGCGTGTACGGGAACGGTTTCAAGTCTGGCTCCATGCGCCTGGGCCGCGATGCGCTCATCTTCACCAAGAATGGCGGCTGCCAGACTGTGGGAATGCTGTCTCAGACCTACCTGGAAAACATCAAGGCCCAGGCTGTCATTGTCCCCATTGTCCCCTTCAACCAACAAACCAATATCCTTCATGAAGTGATGGGCATGGGAAGGAAAAAATAAGAAGTGTGTGCAATAGTTTGTTACTCAGCATGAGTGTATCTTCATGAGTTCTTGGTGTAATAACTAGAAACCATCAAGTGCATTAGCATGACAATTTACAGTGTGATTGTCTTAAATGCAAATTGGCAGATCGAGCTGTTTGCTCTTTCACTTTGTGTGTACACATTCCTTTATGTCCTGACCTTAACTGAGCGTTACAGTCTCTGGTGGTGACTGAGGACTCGGAGGCCAGTCTGGCAGCCATCCTCCAGCACTCCATCATCACTTCCCAGGAGCAGATACATGCACACTTTGACTCCATTCTCTCCAAAAAAGGCACCAAGATATTAATCTGGAACATCCGCAGGTCCAAATCACATATTTGCTCATGCTGAATTTAGGTTAAAAGTGAATGATAACAGACGTGTTTCATATGATAAGACTAACACCACTCTCATATCTAGGGAGTAAACAACCAAGATATAACGTGTTAATTAGTGAGCTTTAGAGGTTCAGGCACAGTGCCAGACCTCCTCCTTTCAGTCTTTATACTAAGCTTACCATTTCCTGGCTATAGCTTTATATTTACCATACTGACATGAGAGCGGTATCAATCTTCTCATCTAACTCTTGGCAACACAGCCAGTAAACATGTTACCCAAAATATATTCCTTTAGGTAGAGTTCACAAAAGCATTCTTGGTTTGAGTTTGTAGTTCCTAGATGTGTGGAGGTTAGGTCTAATATACAGCATGTGGGACGGATGAATATGCAAACCTAGACTCCAACAAAGGCCGGCACATAAGCATGAACACACATGTGATATTTGTTTAAGCATAATTTAAAACAAATCAATGCAAAACAACACACATTCAAAAACAAACCCTCATATCAGCATCATATGAAGAGCAGAGACAATGTGAAGCCCTTTGTTCTCGTGGCTTTCATAAGAAACGTTCTCTAATGGCTGCTTAGAGCAACGGTTCATGTTAAAGAGTTTCTTAGACTTTCTTTCACTTCCTCTTTACATTGGAGTCTCCATTGTGATCCTTCAAAAACTGTGAAGCACTTACCAAGATTAGCCAGAGAGAGATTAAAATCATGCTGCTTGTACTCCAGGATAAGGCGATTACACTCAAATTGGTCTGGACAGTGGTGCCCGTTAAACACATTCATGTAGCTTTAAAAAACAGAAAATCCAGCAGGTGTTAGATAAACTGCTAGTCTGAGAGCAGTGGTGCAAAGTGTGTCATTACTAGTTTTAACAACCGCTCCCTCATATGTCACCCTGAAGGGCCAAAGATGGCAAGCCAGAGATCGACTTTGAGACAGATGTGAGTGACTTCCGTTTGCCCGATATTCAGATCGAGGAGCTCAAGAAGGGTCTGAGGAACAGTGGGTCTCTGAGAGCCGAACAGAACATCCCAGACATGCACTACAGTCTCAGGGTGAGTATGAGTGAGTATGTCACCTGTGTGATAGTATTTATGAATAAATCCCCTGAATCCCATCATACAAAGATACAAAATGTCCCTTCTTCTTCTTTCTTCACTGAGGAGTATATAAGGATGTTGGATGTTCCACCTGCTATTGCAAGAAACACATCAGGACATCTTTAACTCTGGTTCTATTGTCAAAATAGCATTCTCTTCCTGTTTAGTGTCTTCATAGTGTTTGGTGTTTAATATTCTTTCCAACAAGTGGATAAGAAGAATTCTGTCATCCAAGGAAGTTCAGTTTCATTGCTAAATCACACCAAACAGTGTAGAAATTGACAAAACAAGGTCCATTTGGTAGCTGTTCTTGAGCTTTTGATCATATCACAGGATTTTATTAAAACATATTTTTGCTGCCCTGCTGCTTTCAGCAATGAATTTTTCAGATATTCAAGTGGATTTTCAGTGGTTTATTTATTTTATAGAGGTGGTATTATGCTCATTTTCAGGTTCAAAATCTTATTTAGGTTTACATGGTTTAATTTTCGAAAAACACAATAATTTCTGTCATACTGTACATTGCTGCAGCTCCTCTTTTCACCCTGTGTTAAAGGCTTCGTTTTTAGCTTATGGAGTGATACATCTTGTCTATAAATGATCTTTGTTGGGAGTTGCACATGCACAGTTCCTAGTTAATCAGAAACAGAGAAGGGCAGGCCAGCGAAAAGACCGCAAACAGCTTCGATTCAGCTGTAGGCTATATGTTGCCGACCAGGTTGACAATTTGGACTGGAGCAAGAGTTTCAGAGTGGTGAGTTATTAATCTGTAACAAAAGTATTTTTCATCCATAAAGTTTTAATCAAGCTCTGTCTCTACATCACTGTAACAACTTCATGTCCATTGACTGCCTGGAGGGTAGCTAGTGTTTGGAAGGGAGAGGAGAGGTGGGCGCTGCAGCTCATTGTTTTTCCACTGGTGTTTTTGAGGCCGTGTCGGACTAGTCGCTCAGCGAGCATTATGACACGTATTTTCATTGTGATGTCACAAGACAGGGAAGTAAAGGCTTGACTACAAACCAGCTATTTTCAGGCAGTTCAGAGCAGTGTTTTCTGTGGGAGATGGGAACTCACTTTGGGGTGGACTTTGGGCTTTTTCACTTTGCAAACCTATTACATGCACAAAAAGATATATAACTCAATAAAGGAGAGGGAAAAAGCAAAAAACCATAATACCACCTCTTTAAGAATTTAGAGATTTTTTTCAACCCATGTAGGACTAGGTCATTCTTCAATTTACCTGGAAAAGAAAAAATCACCACAATGCAAGATACAAGCTTTTAATGAATTACAGTAGATTTAAGGGTAAGTGATGAGGTGGTTGTGGTAAAGGTTTGGGTAAGCCCCTACACTACATAGCATACTTAAGTTAGGGTTAGGGTAGTTATGTGTGTGTGTGTGTGTGTGTGTGTGTGTGTGTGTGTGTATTTGACAGTTTCAAGCACAACCTGAGTACTTTTACTACCCCGAGATGTACCTGTGGTTTTGTAGTGACACTGACCGAGTTTCATGTTAAAGCCACATTGAAATTGTAAGTGGTTCAAAAATCCCATCTCTGTTTTGACAATCTTAGAATCATTGTATGATTCATAATTACATGCCGTTTAGAGCATGTAAGAGCGTCTTAAGCTTAAATAATGTACCCTCAGGCTAAGATATCAAAATGAGTGTTAACAGATGGTGTCAGACCAAAAAGACGAATGAACAGTAGGTGTTTTAAATTTGAAATGTCTTACTTTTTATACACTCTCTCTGTCTGTTTCTCTGTTCGTCTCAGGCCTACCTCAGTATCTTGTATCTGAAGCCAAGGACACAGATTATACTGAGGGGCAAGAAGAATCTGGCGAAGCTGGTGTCGAAGAGGCTGACCCACATTGAGCATGATGTGTACAAACCCCACTTCAGTGTATCCCTACACTATCTGTATGTTTCCCTGTGTGTGGTGTTATAAAGCCAATTAATTGTCTGCAAAGTCCAAAATATCTACAATATTTAACAGATGTTTGAGAAGGGAAAATGAAAACAAGCGGCACAGATTCAATTCATGTGGTTTTCATATCTCTTTAGAATGCATTATTGTTTCGCTTTCATAATTCTTGTTGTTGTAAAATGAGAATTTTGGCAGTGTGACTTTGCTGTAGCCTGGGAAAGCCTTTCTGTTGTTTTTGTTTTGGCAAGGCCAAACTTGTTGCACATAACAAGAATGAAAGTTAAAATAAATTAGGCAATTACATGGACCTTTTCTACACAGTTCGAATGCACCTCTCTCTAAGCTGTCAGGGGTGTTTGTTAGCAGTTTTTTGTTTTTTAATGAAAAGACACATTTGCTCTGGAAATATAAGTAGGATAGGTAAGATATATATAGATAGATAGATAGATATAGAGATAGATAGATATTATAAATGCAGAATTATGCTGTATTTTAAATCTACAATGCCTACTTTAAACAACTAATGTTAATAGTAAGTGATTTCTGTAATTTGGAGATGCGAGTCTGGGCACAGATGAAACATGCTTGTTGAATGTCTGACATCTTGATACTTTTTTTGGTACCAACTGAAATCTGTCTGTAGCACAGAGGAATGAAAACGGTCAAGTACTGAAAGCTGGTATTAAATGTCTGGTCAGATTTAAACCAAAAATGGCCTACCAAAATTCTCGTGTATAGACAACAATTAACATTTTAAAACAGTGGCTTCTCTTGTGAAATGAACTGATCTTTCTCAAAAAAACGTATTGATCGGCTATCTTATCGGCACTAGTGATGAAGATATTCACTCAACACTCACGTGTCTCAAGTTGGTGAGCAGTGTGGAGCTAACATTTTTGCAGTTTCAAACCTTTTCCTTAATGCACTGTTCAGTTTTCCCCATTTTTTTCTGTTAAAAAAATTGCCTCCTTTCATTGAAAATGTATTGTAGTTTCAATAATTGCAGGTACTATTTTATTCCTTTAATTAATATCAACCACAAACTGTATAATGTGGCTTTTGCTTCTGTTCGCCACTGATATCTTGAGCTTGCAAAATATTTAGATTACCTGATATTATTCTAAACCTTCCAATGTCCAGTGCTGTTAACCTTGACTGGTGTTTGTCAGAAAGAGAAGGTAAAGGTGACTTTTGGGCTGAACCCGAAAAACAAGGACCACTACGGCATCATGATGTACCACAAGAACCGACTCATTAAAGCCTACGAGAAAGTGGGCTGCCAGCTGAAGGTAGAGGAAAATTATTTACTGTATCTCTTTATGCCTGACAAATGCAATGTTTGCATCCAAATGCTGTATTAATGGATACCTGCCTTTGCTTAAATGTCACTTCCCAATGTCCCACAGACTTCAGGTCAAAGGGCGGGAGTCGGGGTCATCGGTATCATTGAGTGTAACTTTCTCAAACCAGCTCACAACAAGCAAGACTTTGAATACACCAAAGAATACAGGTACAACATACACATACAAAACAAACAAAAGCAGACAGACACAAGATGTTTTGTGCTAAAATGAGCTATAGAGTATCCAGCTTTTTAGGTTGATGGTTGACATACAGCAGATAAGGGCAGAAAATACTGCTACACACTGTATTCGCAAAGTTCTGAGCAAACATAGCACCACTGACTTTCTTCCTGGAAGTGTTTAGAATTTCCGCAAATGTGAGTGCATTATAGCTGAACAGCTGACCACAGCTGAAATCTTGACATTGATCCCAGTATTGTTAAAGTTGTTTTGGCCACAAAGTAGAGGAGCAGACCTTGTTTAAAACATCTGAAGAAATGTGTTGTCTTTTCCTTCTCCCAAGACTCACCCTTGGTGCATTGGGCCTAAAACTCAACGACTACTGGAAAGAGGTGACAGAGAAGAAGGCAAGAGAGCGAGAGTTTCAGGCTCTAGAGAGAGATGAAAATGAAGGCGAGCATGACCATGCCGAGTGAGTGTTTTCATAACTTGTCTCCGAAATACATAAAAGGCGCTTAACGTTATTAGATGTTCAAAAAACAAGTTCATCTGGTTCGTCTGGCTGTACCCAAAACTGATAAAACCACAGGAAGAGTGAAAACAATTTGTCCACGTTCTCCTTACCTTTTATGGAAAACGACGGTAAAAGATCCGTTGATAACCCTCACATGTAGGAACTTGTCAGTTCAACTGAAACTGAAAATAAATCATTCTTTTCCAAAGCGTGAAACCAGAGGATTGAGATGCTGCTTCTGGACCGGCTCTGTTGACATTAGCATAGAAGAGAAAACATGTGGACTGGATGCCTTTATAGCCTTTTGAGCTTTGTTTATATGGTGTACTGAACTAGAAACCGAAAAATATTTTTAGCTTGTACCGTGGTAATCGATGTCATCTGTCCAGGTCAAATTGATCACTAAAGGCGGATAATTATTATAACCGAATTATTATTTTTTCTTTATTTCTAATTTTATTGACTTTCAACAGTGCAGCTGTTTAAAATGTTTTCAAATTACTGTACAAATTAAATTACTGTACTGTGTGTAATTGATATGCACTACACATTAATACTGTACTGTGTATAAAATATAGCTTACTATAGTTCAGGTTATAATTAGGTTATAGCCTAAAACCGTATTGTGCTGTTTACAGATACAGTAAAGTCAGTAGTGTCAATAAGCTACTAAGCCAAAGCTTGGCTGTGGTTTCAGTCATGAAAATAAAATGAAGAAAAGATTAAAAAAAACAAAACTGACCAGTAGCAGAGTTTGAATACAAACGTATTCATACAATATTCTGATTTCTTTCCATTTTTTGTCATGTATGAAAAGACCCAAAATGAGCACTATATGCTACTACTTGACTATTACAAGATTATTATTATAAAATGATGATAGCATTTGTATAGGAATGATTCTGTTCCATGTTTGATCCATATAAGTGTATATATGATCACTAGAGATGATCATTATAAGCGGTTTCCACTAGATGCTCTTGATCAGAAACATTGCTGTATACAAATGTAGACTCACTGAGATCATTTTAAAATATTTAATAATACTTTGGGGAATTCCCCGCTAATGCCAGCTTCTGTTTACTGACAGTTCTCACACACGTATGTCTGTATTTACAGGGCACCCATGTGGTTACAGTGTGAAGAGTGCCTGAAGTGGCGAAGCGTCTCTGCAAATCATTATAAACTGGTTCCTGAAAGCTGGACCTGCAGCCAGAACCCCAATCCACGTTACAAGTGTGTATTTCTAATTATGGCTTTCCTGCATTATTGTTTTTTTTAATTGAATAACTGTCACAATCAAACAAACATAAAAGTAACAATTATTCCACACTCAACATTTATAAAGTATTAAAGGAGCACTCTGCTAAGTGACATCATCAGGGTTATCTTGGATTGGACTTTTGTTGGGGACCTTTATTGTATCTCTGTCTCCCTGGATTCCTGTCATATCTCTACAATGTCTCTAATATGTCTATAATAAAAGATTTAAATGCCCCAAAATAAATGAGTAATCACATGTTTAAATCCCTGATTGATTTGTAAGTTGCAAAACCTCACTAGTGTAAGCTTAAAGTAGTGATGTAAGACTCAAGAAATCTACATGTGCCTCAACAGTTAAAGTGTTTGTGTCGGCTGTAGCCGGAAGGCCCTGAGTCTAACTTTAGCAGTAGTTGAGTTGCTAAGCCAGATCTCTGTGTCTTTCAGAAGCTGTTTGACACCAGAGGAAGCAGAAGAAAGTGAGGAGCTGTTAGCACCGAGCTACCAGAAAACCCACAAGAAGCAGTAAATTCCCATTTCTTTCTCAAAGTGTGTGTGTGTGTGTGTGTGAATTCACAAATGGACGTTTCATACTGCTCCCTCTGCACTGCACGCCTGCTTGTGTATGTGGGTTCACATGCCATTTTGTGGTTTCCATCTGTCAGTTTCATGCTCTTATTTCCGGTGGTTGCCCACGTGACTGTGTATTTCTGTCTGACAAGCTGAGAGAACTCTAGTTCTGCTATACTCCAGCCTGACTATGATCGACACAGAAGGACTTTTTTTGTTTTTCCAAACATGGTGACATTTTATTCAGAATAAAGCTAGATAACTTTGGATAGATAACTAGGTTGCAAGCTAATTAAGTACAGACTAACTTACAATCTAATGTCATGTATATAAAAAGTAAAAAATATCATAAAACATTTCATTAGACTATGGCTAATGCTGAAGGGCTACTATCTGTTTTTCTAGTGCTTACCTACTTTCATAGTAACCAATAATCATTCTACCAATTGGATTGGAGACAAAAAAGCCAATCAGAAATGACCTACTGCAGTTTTCTGATTGGCTGTAACTGGGGCATCCACAGAGAAGTGCCCAAGGGTTTGGGAGCACAGAGAGCAGGAGAGAGGGCAAATTAGTAAAACTTATTTGGATGACAGCAAACACAGTTTTGGAGCAAGAATAGATTTTTGTTTTCTTAAATTAAATTATGTACACAATAACAATTTCTCCACAAAATTATTTACATGCTTGCATTTCTCTGCTCAAGATGTCCCATCGTGCCTTGAGGCTTGAACACATATACATATGTTACATAATTACATAACACCAAACAGTGTACTGCGCATTTTAGACTTGCCTTTTTATGCCTGCTGACCCTTCATGCTAAAAATCACAAAAAGAGTTCTTGTTGTTTCAGAATAATCACAGAGATGAATTATATTTGTCAAGGCAAGCCATGAAACATTTAGTTTCTTAGACTTAAACCTTGCCATATTTTGAGTGTCTGTCCCTCTCAACTCTTTAATCTGTTTTTTTTCTCACAGGGAGCATCCCAAAACCAGAAAACGAGAAAAATCAATGGAGGTAGGTGAAAAATTAGAACCTTTAAGCAAATTTCTATAGGTAAAGGTACCAGTGCACTGTTTCGCTGTACCACTTCTGGATATACTGCGTGTATTGTAAGTGTTCCTGGTTGTTTGTGTTGCAGGTGTGTGTGGTCCAGCAGCAAAAACATCAAATCCTCTCACGCAGTTCATCAGAGCCGAGCCAGCCCACACACACACCTGAGCTCATAAGAACAGCAGATCGAAGACACACAGTGGAAAACACACTAGACCAAGATGAGACAAACACAGATCACCTGGCAGATGATTGTACAGACCCACACGCACATGATGATGCACAGACAGATGAAGTCACACACACACAGCACAAGCACATTGGAAGAGACTCAGTCATTAAAGACAACGCAGGAGTCACAGAAGAGCAGGCACATGTGGAAAATGAGACAAACAATCAAAGGCTTGACGATGAAGAGAGAGACAAAAGGAAGGACACCAACATGGAGCCGTTGGAAAGAGAGGAGGGGAAGACAGACACATTAAGGTGGAGTAGGATGCAAGTACATCCTTTAAAATACTGCACAGTGTATTTCACAGTAGTGCCATCTTTTGCAAAAGGAAATCCACTGTCGATTCAGTTCCACATGAGAAACTTACAAAGACTCCACAATAAAGTTGTGTGTGTTAATGCAGTTGGGAGTTCATCTGATAAATGACACAGTTCAAGGTGTTATTTTAGACATTTCCTTTTACATCAGTGTTTGGTTATTTCTGGGTGTCGTTTTTGAGAACATTGTTCTGGAGGCAAGGCCTTTTGGCTGTTGATGCTCAAATCTGATATAAAGGTGTGCTTGTACAACAGCCAGAGTTCTCCTCCACAGACAATTTAAAGGCTTTGCCGACTGTTGTATGATGTTTCAAGAGCACAGAGCCAAATCACTCTAGGGTGGCAGACAATTTTGTGGGTGATAAGCTAAGTCATTAGAGGTGGCTATTAAGCATTACTGACACTGCTATGAACATGACATTAATTGACAGTAAACACAATACGGAGAAGATGCGCTGGCATTTTTCCAATTATACAGTTACAGAAGTTACAGAATTTTCACACAGTATTGGTCTTCAAACAAACTCACTAGCTTTTGTTCTCTGTAGCCACAAAAGGAAATCAGGATCATTGTTATACCGTGTGAAAAAGAAGCCATGCCTTTGGGGGGAGCCACAACCGGACTCAGAAAACATGGCAGAAGAGATGAATCCTGAGAAACCCAATACACTGTCTTTGAGGAAGTCCAAGCAGGACAGCAGCAGCCGAGGAGAGAAACCAGGTGACGCGGTACAGCGAACCCCGGCCAGCCTCACTTGGACCCACTCGCTCCCCTCCACCCAGACTGTGATGGTGTCTCCACTGAGTCGAACAGAAGGGCCGTGGAGCAGACCGCTGCCTCCGGAAGGGAGTGACCGGGAGGCTAACGCGCAGAAGCTGACTGGGTTGGAGAAAGAGACCCAGAGGCTGCGGAGGCTTCTAGGTCTGGAAATCACAAAGACAACTCAAGGCACGATGACAACTGCTGATAGCAGCGCTGAAAAGCCAGAAGGAACCAGCAGGGAGGTCGGCTGCCAGACGGACGTGGCTGAGGTCAGCAGAGTTTGTATATCTGTATTTTAGATTCATTATGATGACGAAAAATTACAAAACATATTTGCTGTAAAGGAAATTAATAGGGAAGCATGGAAAGGCTGACCAACAGAGCTCAGAGTGCTATATTACAATATATGACCACAGTGCTTGAGAAGAAGAACTTATAAGGTGACCTAAAATGCGATTGTGATTCAAGGTCACCTACATCTGCTCAGACTCATTAATCGACGGAAAGGAAGAATCTAACGGCGAGATCTAAGTAACATTCTGCTGTCCTTCCTCTGCATCAGAGCTCCTCTTCTTCCAGCAGCCGGGCCCAGACTCCAGGAGCTCAGAGTCAGAGAGCTGTATGTGGGCAGAAGGAGCTGCCTGACCCAAACAGACCCAGGAAGGAGAAGACGGAAACTCAGAGCAGGACGAGAGTCAGTGAAAGTGAGGCCTGTGAAGACGGCAGGTGTGTATTCATGTACACGTTGAGTTCTCCTTGCATTTTTGTGTTTGGCTGATGCTGGTTGACAGTGAGTTAGTGTACTGGTCAGAAGTTAGGTACTCAGTCACAGCTTTTATTTATAGATCTCGGTAGAGGATAGAGGTAAAACAAAATCCAGTACATGCAAAATAAGTACACATGAAGAAATAGCTGAATGAACATCAGCCTAGACTGCGGTTTGCCTTTGTGTAATTTTGTTAAGTTAGACTTTCCAAGCATGACAAACAACTGTCTCTATATAGCTACAGTATACAATCTTGGTTTTTAGAGGAATTTCCTATTTAACAGATAAACCAATCTTAGTATGAATGCCAGCTGCTACCTTTACCAACGTACTATTTTTTTTTTCTCTCACTTCTCGTTTTTTAACATTTAAGTGAAGTGATGTCATTTTCTAAACACATCTTTAGACCTTGGTCTCCATGTTTACTGATGTGTGAATAAAATAAAATAAAATTTACCGAGTGACTGAAATGTTTAATGGTAAAGCGGTTCCCCAATCAGATCGGCACAGGAGAATCTGCGTGGCATCCGTAACAACGTGGTGGTGCTTCTCACGGCTCTGCTGCCCCAACTGGACCTGGCTGGCATCAGTCTGGAGACCACAGACGTCGACAATATCCTGCAGCAGATCGTAGAGGTCAACTCACTGAAACTATGATCAGTACTGTTTGCTTATTATTATGCCAAATGCTAAATATACAGCATATGGTAATAATTATATTCTAGTGGTCACTTGGAAAGTAATGTCATTTTCACTTTATTCTTCATTACTGGAGGTGCTTGTGGATGAACTCCATAATATAATGTTTTTATATTCTTACGTTCATCGGTTTGACGTCTTAATAGAAACAACAATCTGCAGCTGGTTTTAGTCACTCAGAGAGAATATTTTAACTTAATCTAGAGGAAGAAAAACTATGTTTGAAAATGTTTTATCCAATTCAGAGTTGTAATACCCAGCGTTCATTGGCTACACACACTTTTTTTTGTCACATCATTTTCAAACTTTGTTGTGAGCCGGCCAGCCCCATTTCTGTACAAAAATTAGCTTTTTAATTTTAACCAAGCTCTTCATTTGAAAAAAGTGCTATGCGCTGCTGTTATTTGCTTGGCTTAAGTTTTTATTGACTATTTAAACCAGTTTTTATACATGCGTGGCATTAGAGTGTCATGAAGGAATGCTTGTTTCTAGATTTGTTCACATATCCTTTATAAACGTTTGCATTAAAATACTGAAACATTTTATTGTACCCTGCCTCTTCATTTTCAGTTGGTTCATCAACACTGTGCTCTTTGTCCAAGGCAAAATGCTGAACTTCTGCAGTACATCTTATTTGCCACAAGGTGGCAATGACGCCTAATAATTAAAAAAAACATGCTTGCAATCTCCACATTTTGAGTGTTTAAATTGTGGTGACCTCGAAAATCCTCCTGTCATTACATTTGACCATATTTGCTGTTTTGTTCTAATTCTATTATATGTTCCTTGTGATGTTTGGGTTATTATTGTATTCTGGTACAGTTATGTATTAGGCTACAACATTACAAGCGCAGCATACAGTCAGCCAAAAGCTCTGGTTACAGTTTGGACAAATTGTTAATATAATAATTTTAGGGAAATTTTATAATATTTTTTCATAGATTGACATACTCCTATTTACAGCTGTGTGTTTGACTATCTGTCTATCTTGTCCAACTAGGGTACCATGACCAAATAAGCCAGACTTTATAAAAGGTTTATCAGTTGTAACTAATGGCTTCATTAAGGGTTATTAATGCTTTATAGGTCAGTTATAAACATTAACAACAACAATCATTTAGCTGGTTTTTACCCTGTCTGTTTTGTGATAACGCAGTTATAAATGTTGGCAATCCATAATGGTCCTATGTTTCCCATTTTCACATAAGTGAATAAAAGTTGCTGGAGCAGGATCAACACCAGATAAAGGAATCTTTCACAACCTGGCAGCCCAACATTTTTATTTGTGTATTATAATGGGTGCCTTATTAAAAATGCGATAGAAGATTAGCCCTCTGTTTTATATTTATGTAGGCCCACGTAATTTATGAGTGTGTCCAAGACAAATGTATCCCCTGGGACAGTAAACTGTCAGCTGATCTTATCATAGCAGAGCTCTGCGCAATCTCACCCTCACACTCTCTAACCACCACGCGCCCCAACTGTGTCCGGCTTCGCTGTTACTCGTCCTCTCTCCACCCCCTCCCTTTAAATATTTCAGACCACAGGAGGAGCAGCAGAGACGCGGCAGTGTTTGACCCGGGACACGGTGGAGATGACAGGTGCCCACATCGCGATAAGAGCGGCACTCATGCTGCTGCTGCCGCTGCTGCTCCTCTGCTCCTCCGGCGGAGAAGCGCAGCAATCCGCTGCAGCTGTAAGACAGTATTATATAGCAGCAGTAGAAATCGGCTGGGACTATATCTACCTGGACGATGTTGATCCAGCGTCCGACCAAAGGTGAATATTTCTTTGTTTAATTTAAGGCAACACACTCTGCTGTCATTTAGACCTAATAGCCAGTTCCAAAAGGCTGGTTTTATTAAATCACTGGCACATCTGGCAATATTTTTACAATGCTTCCAATTTAAGCTCATCTTTTGTGGGGGAATTTATTAGAAACTAGTAACTTACAGTTAAGATGGGTAAGACTGATCAAGAGGGGTGTTTTAAGTGCTTTGTGGTAGTTTTCTTATTGTTTGATTGTTTGGTTTCATTAATAACCCGCGTTTTGTGTTCTTTTAGAAGGAGAACCAAAGATATTCCACAAAAATACATCAAGGCAGTTTATAGGGAGTATACAGACTCCACCTACACTGTCCCCAAAACAAGGCCAGCATGGACCGGTAGGTCTCCTGTTTTGGAAATTTTCTCAATCAATCCAAAAAACTGTCTGGAACCTGCAGTGTACAGTAATTTGTCAAATTTCCAGTTGTTTTCCAGCCAAGACAGACACTATAAATTCAGTGTTGTCATTTCTGTTAAAGGGCATATTTCAGATTTGTTTTAAATTAGGGGGGCATTTGTATGACTTCAATGTGGAAACTTACAAAACCTACAAAAATATATATTATGACTACGTTGTGTATTCTGGTTGCAGGTATTCAAGGCCCGGTGATCGTTGCCCAGGCTGGGGACAAAGTGGTGGTCCACTTCAAAAACCTGGCCTCTCAGCCCTACAGTATCAGCCCTGTGGGCATCACCTATGGGAAAAAGTCTGAAGGTAGTGAACTAAATGAAAGTAACTGCTGTCATCCTTTTAACTTTTTTTGCCCTCCATCACAAACCGAACATTAGTCAGCAGCATTTGGTTCATCTTGCTCATTTTATGACTCAGAATTTTTTCATTCTTAATCGTCCATATGACAGTGTAGAGTCAAGGTCAAAAACATAAAAATCCTACTTAAATAGCATAAAGGAGAAATCCAAATCTGATCTTCTTACTCACTATTTTTTACTGAAGTCTGAAATAATCTGGGGCCAAATAAAGGCATTCATGGAAAAGGAAATGATGTATTGTCAAATTACTACTTACCAGAATCACATCAGAAACAGTGTGTTTTAATTAAGAGATTCAAAAACATAGTGTAGGCTACATTTTATCAGAATCATCAAGAAAAAAGTTGCCTCCTCATTCTTTAGAAATTACAATGAACAACGGTTATCATTATCATGTGTCTGCAGATTTTGTGCAGCATGTAAGAGCCAAGCGATGAGTCTTACAGCATGAGATGTCCACATAAAACACATATGGAAAGCTAATGCTGTTGAAATCTATCATTTTAAGTGGCTTTGAATTACAATACGTGACTGCAAAGGAAATAATTAAATATCCCTGATCTAAGAAGCTTTTGGAGGTTAATACCCTTCACAGAAGGCATTGGCATATGTCCTAATGCTGCTGAAGATCCAAAGCAGTCAGTTCCTGTAAATGGCTCACGTCTTCCTGCCACAGGGTAGATTACTATAACGGACTTCATCATAATCTGAAAAGCTGCTCCTGTCACATCCAGGAATGAGACTTCATGAAGCAGATCTACTCACATAAACGGGTGAAGAAAAAGGTTGCTGCCTGTAGCCTGATATAAGCCATCTTTGCACATTACCTTTAGTCAGTCTGGATGTGTTTTTACAGCAGCATACATACTGTGTGGTATTACTTTCACCTTTATTCCTATTTTGCAGGTTTTTCCTATTCTTTATTTAATGTGCTTCGTGCAATGTAAGAACTAGAGGACTATGTATCTTATAAATATATCTTTGTAATCATAATTACTGTACTGTACCTTTTCATAAAGAAGATTCAACCACACTACATGCATTCTTATGACACCAGTTTTGCTGCTTTGACCCAGCTCTACTGCTGAGTGAATATAGAGGAATGATGTGTCTTTTCTTTCCAGGAGCCGGGTATGATGACTCGACAGTGGGCCAGGAGAAGGATGATGATGCCATCTCCCCTGGAGGATACTATGACTATGTTTGGGAAATCAGCGCTAAAGATGGTCCCACCACCAGTGACCCCGAGTGCCTGACCTACTCCTACTCATCCCAGGTGGACACAGTGCGAGATGTAAACTCAGGACTCATCGGGGCCCTGCTCATCTGCAAATCAAGTAAGTATGTGGTAAGGCAAAGGGCAGCTTTGACTTTTGTCTTTCTATAATTTATTGTTATTCTCTCACCATTTCACTACCTATAAACACATACAGGTATAAAGAAACACAAAATAGAGTTGAAGTTATGCAAACCTTAACAGATGGCTAGAAGCTGAAATGATCCCAGTGGTTAAATTAAACATTCATTAAACCAGTGTTTTTAAAGCTAAGTGACGTTATAACTGATTACAATGCAAACATTTAGAAACAAGTGTTACAGCCATGCTAACAGCTATTTGAGGCTGTAGTCTTCTGTACTAAGGCTATGGTACAAGATTAAATGTCAGGGAATCACCAAGGTGATTACAGATCTTCCGGAGGGAATCATGAATGTCTGTACAAAATGTCATAGGTAGGCCTACTGAGCAAGGGTTTATCTGACTTTGTAGATACGGGAAATTAATAGGAAATAGAATATATGCTCCTGTAATATTAGACTGCACAATAACATTGCAAGCATATTATCACATCTTGCATCACATTTGTGTGTGTGTGTGTGTGTGTGTGTGTGTGTGTGTGTGTGTGTGTGTGTGTGTGTGTGTGTGTGTTTCCACAGGTGCCTTCACAGATGATGGCCAGAGGAGAAATCCAGCGTTTGTCCTACTGTTTGCAGTGTTTGATGAGACCAAGAGCTGGTATGGAGAGGTTGGAGAGAGGAAGAGCAGAGAGAAGTTCAAGAGGGGCAACGACAGGAAGGAATACCACACCATCAATGGATATGTCAATGCTACGTTACCCGGTAATGAACCAGAGTTTGTTCCATGAAGTTGTGTTGTAATGTTAAGTGTTGTCAACACTGTATTCATGCTGCGCTGTATGTGGTCCACACAGGAATTTGGCCTAATTTTCTCTCTCTCTCCGTTTGTGTGTGTGTAGGTTTGACAATGTGTCAGGGTCCTAATTACATGTTCTGGCATTTGATTGGGGTGGGCACAGCTCCAGAAATCCACTCCATTCAGTTTCAGGGTCACACTCTGCAGGTAATTCAATTTGTCACATAAATAGCAAACAGATTTAAATGAAATATTTTTTAATTATTTTACTGGCCAATTAATACAAATATTAAAATATACATATATATATATATATATATATATATAGATAGATAGATAGATAGATAGATAGATATAATATATAAATGGACTCACTTGTTTGTTATTTTACTTTTACATTTTCTTTCAAATATAAAATGAACAAATGCTACTCCAAGATTATTTTTATTCGCTGGAAGTACTGTGCTAAGACTGACTTTGAATTAAATTGCAGAATCACTGCAGTGCAGTAGAAGAAAGTGGTATATGTGTAGTTTAACAGCATTAAACTGTGTCTGTTATCTACTGTACTTGTACTTTGCTTTGGATATCTTTTAAAAGCAATAGCTTAACATTTTTTGAAATATGCTGTCTTTCTGAGAGATAGATAAGATTGACACCAGTCTCATGTCTGTACATGAAGACAGGAGCTGGAGCCAGGAGGTGATTAGCCTAGCTTAGCATAAGGACTGGAAACATGAGGAAACAGCTAGCCTTACTCTGTCCAAAGTTCCAAAATACACTTTCTAGCGCGTCTAAAGCTCACTAATGAACATCTATATTAAAACCATTTTCAAACTGTAACGTAAACAGTAATCTGTTTCCTCCTGCTTCCAGTCTTAGCTAACCTAAGCTAATTGTCTCCTATCATACTTAACACACACAAAAGAGATGATGTAGATGATTATGCAAATGCAGAATATTCTTTTACTCTCCTTGTTACAATCCAATTTAGCATGTTCTGTCCTTTTTTTAGGTTTTGACACATCGTAAAGTCACCATGGAGGTGACTCCTATGACATTCATCACTGCAGAAATGAGACCTGCTACTATAGGCTCCTTCCTTATCAGCTGTCAGATACATGCTCACCGCCACAGTAAGAAAAGCCCAATAAGACCTCATAGACCTATCTGTTTCCCTAATTAAACTAATTTTTAACTCTGAATGGACCTCTACTGCTCTACCCAGGTGGCATGAACGCTTTGTTCACGGTGAGGAAATGCCTTGATCCTGTCATTCTGCCGGGACCCGACCTGCGTAACGTCAAACACAAGGATGACGGGGACGGGGACGGGGACAGTGAAGAGTACAGTGATGAAGATGACAATTTGTTCAACACCATAAGCTTTGAGCCTAAGAAACCACAAGTGCAAGCCAGAGCCAGTAGGGGAGAGCAGCCTGTAACATGGGAGCATTACATCGCAGCTGAGGAGGTCACCTGGGACTACGCACCTCATCTTAAACCCACAGACAGGTAAGGAAGATGGTGGAGGGAAAAGACGAAGAATAACCGAAAGTGAGCTGCTAAATTAAATTGTTTCTTTTCTCTTTGACACATCAGTGTGTTGCAGTCTGCATATTTCCCTGCAACTCCCCACCACCTGGATTACAAGTATAAAAAGGTAGTGTATGTGGAGTACACAGATGGATCTTTCACTCAGAGGAAGAACCCTGCCAAGACACTGCTCGGTCCACTCCTAAAAGGAAAAGTCAATGATCAAATCCATGTAAGTGAGTCAAATGTTTGAGGACAGAAAACATGTGAATGTTGGAAATATGGCCTTAGTGCATGATTAAATTTCAGCCAAAACAAAAATAATTTATCATGGCAAAACAGAACTAAACATATGTAGCTCTTTGTGTAGCTTTCTACTGATCTCCTGTTGGTTTGAATTTTGTCTCCAGATCACTTTCAGAAACCTTGCCAGTCGCCCTTTCAATATCTATCCCAATGGCCTTACCAAGATATTTCCACTGCAGAAATCCACAAATGGTACGTTTAAGCATGGACATTAGCCAACAGTCAAAACCAATATCTTTCTAATATCACTGGTTATCTCTCAGAATTTAAGTGTCTTTAAATTAAAAGCCCAGTATGGAAGGGGCTTTCGGGGGAATTTCTTAAATGTTTTGTGGATTTGATTGGACCAATAAAAAGGGACTTACTGAGCACAAGTCTGGGATGAACCAAAGCAACACAGAGCTGTAGAGGATTATTGCCCTTTAAACACACCTCCCTGCCCATGTTAGATCAGGAGGCAGATGATGAGTGCCTACTGATATCCAAACAGTCACCTCTAACTCATGATTTCGCGCCACTAGCTACTCTGACTCATGATGCGTTAATAGTCGAGTGTGGTTTTGTATAATGTGAGAGTTAGTTAGGTGCTTAGTGCAATAAAAAATATTATATATAACCTGTTATATATAAGAAGAGAAAAAAGTGAGATATTGCTAAATAAATAACTGAAATACATTTTTACATATATTTTACATATACTGAGGTAGAACAGTTAACACAGGGTCACAGGATTAGAACTTTTCTTTTTTTTTTTCCCACTAAGTGTAGAATACAAAAAAATGATTTTGGTGCCTAGTGGTTGCATCAAAAAATGTTGTTGCAAAAGTGTTGCAGACACACCCCTCCCCCACTGATCTGATCCAAAACACTAATGTATATGTACATATGAAGCCCAGATTTTTTCAAGGCTTATCTAAGTTTCCACAACCTAAAATGTATAATAATCTAAATCCTGTTAAATTTACCTAAAAAGTATACACAGTGTGTCTTTAAGATTGTGTGACACACATACTTCATTGCTTCTAAGTTTTATTGCACAAGATATATTCAGATGTTGAAATTAATTTCAAAAAGGGTGCATAAATAGTTAATTTGCCACTGTAGTCACTTCTAAATGCATTATTTCTTTACTTTTTTCATGTGTGCTCCTGATAATAAGTATTCATCATTCAATGCATGCAGATATTGTAAAAACCTGGAATCATGCAACAGAAAATGTAATGTATAATGTTTTCCGCGTATTTTAGCTGTTATTTGGTGTTTTGTCTGAAGTTGTCTCTATTGGTCTTATTCTCATTTTCTGTTGCCGCAAATCCCCAACAACAAAGTTTCATCCAATGAAACAGATGCAGAGAATGACTTACGCTCCATGGGAGTGCCCCCCAACGGGACATTTGGCTACATTTGGAAGCTAACAACAGAGGATGGGCCGTTGGAGGGAGACCCCCTGTGTCTGACCCAGCTGTATCAGAGCACCGTCTCACCAGAGAGGGACTTGGCCTCCGGACTGGTTGGCACCCTGCTCATCTGCAAGTACAGCACTATCGACAACAGAGGACGTCTGGTGAGACAAAAGAACATTTTCGTGATAATACATATGGCCGAGCTGCAGACATAGCACTTTGTAGATGCACGCTGCAATGTTGTCAGTCACCTGCACTAATGGAATGTAAAACCATGCATCTCTCTTACTTAATCTATTGTTGCATGCAGTTGGGCCCAGATAAAGAGTGGAGCGTGATATTTGCTGTATTTGATGAGAACAGAAGTTGGTACATCAACGAGAACATGCAGAAGTCCAGCCGCAAGTCATCTAACATCACAGACGTTGAATTCTACAACTCCAATGTCATTTACAGTAAGTTCACCACAGAGTTACATTTGGCTTATTCTGATTATTCTGGAATAATAATCACTTTTGAACACAGTGAAATATTGACTGAATGAATAACATGAGATAAGGCATGCTCTGCGCTTAAATGGTGTTAATTTAAACCTGCAATAACGGATTCTTTTGGACTAGTTACTAACTATATCTGTTGGTTGTTTGGTGTACAGTGGGTTTTTAAAGATTTTTCAATGATAACAGCTGCCTCCTGTAGCCAAAAACAAGGCTCTGAGAGCAGTGAAAGTGAACCAAAGCAGTAAAGCTGCTGGCTGGACAGTTAAAATGAGCTGAAAGAACAGGGCAAATTCTCTGTAGGTTCATCACTACAAGCAACCCCTTTCACATTGTCACATTGTTTTCACATTGTCATTTGATGCATTTTTTATGATAAAAATATAGATTCTGGCAACTTTAAGGGGATTCTCTGTATTTACTGTATGAAACTGACCTCCATGTCCACGCAAAAACTGTGAATTTCTCTTTACCTCCAGGTGTAAACGGTATCATGTTCAGCGGACGTCAGTTTGTGATGTGTAAAACTGATGTCACCTTCTGGCATGTGGCCAGTGTGGGCACCCAGAGTGACTTCCTCTCAGTTTACTTCACGGGAAACCTCTTTCAGTACCAAGGCCTCTACCAGTCTGTCCTCACACTCTTCCCCATGACTGGCATGACCCTTCCCATGGAAACCGAGCTGACAGGTAAGACTGAAGCTTTAATCATTTTTTCTGTCCAACTTTTTGCCGTGGAGGCATAAATCGTCTCATTGGTCAGATAATTTTGGTGGGTGAACCGAAACTTGAGGTAACTCCTTCATTTATGACTTTGCTATTTTGGATGTTGAAAGCCCACAGGCTATCTAACCTAACCTTTTAGCTGGACTTTTGGATTAGTTGTTGTTAATGTTTGTATGGATAGAATGCAGTTGCTCGATTGTGCTATTTTTAAAGAATTTTACTTCATGGCATGTCATGGAAAACTGCACATCAGTGTTATGTTATGTTGACAGATCACACAAATCAGGTCAGATTCATCGAAATGTAATGCACCACAGTTTAGCACACATGAGCGTGATTCAGCATCTTATAGAAAACACAACACGTCATCTTGACAGACTTTTTGAGGCTGCTTTGTTTTTTATTCACAGTGCTTTGTACATTGTACATTTCTAATACAGTCTGTAATCTGACAGTGTAGCAGGCTTACAAAGTCCCTCTTCAATGCTGTTTGAGCAAATAATAACAGAGTATCATTGGCACATGTCACTTGATGACCATAGAACACAAAAGACATGTCATACAATGAGAAGCAGTAATAAGGGTGCAGTAGCTGAGACATGCCGCTCTCCTGAAGCATTGACATGCATTGATGTTGAGAAATAAGATATTCATTCAGAATATTCATTCTTAAATATGTCTTCTCTCAGGTGAGTGGGAGATCAGTGCCTTTGATGGCAGCCTCAAGAGCCGGGGGATGAGCATCAGTTACTCCGTTCGTCCTTGCGACGTTGGAGACCTCCCATTAGTCGATCATGATGGTGATCAAGAAGATATCTTTGATTATTTGGATCAGATAGATCTACAGCCAAGGGGCAGAAGACTTCAAAATCACACGGTGTTGGTTAAAGTGTGCAAGAAACAGGTCACTAACAACAACACTCAGTCAGTAAAGACTTCCGGTCAAAATGTCACTAATGATAAAACTGAGGGGACTGGAGCTGAAGGAGAGTCAGGGTGTAAGATAAAGAAAGTGAAAGTGACATCACTGGAAGGAGGAGGAGGAGAAATCCCTCTGGATGTCTTAGAGAAAATAGAGAGAGGCGGGGAGTGGACAGTGTCTCAGAATGGGACTGAACCTGGGGGAGAGAGATCTGGGAGACAGAGAAGACAGGCAGAGGGCAACTGGACAGATGTAGATATCAGTTCTGGAGCCTCTGAGGATAGAGGAACTGGGATAGAGATCAGAGAAGAGACTATGGAAAATCGGAATCACACTGGTGCCGAGGGGAAAGCTGAGGAAAGGAGTGAAATGTCAAGTGTAAATAATGGCACAGAGGGAGAGCTCAATGAGCGCAACGAGATCTTACTGAAAGGTAACCCACAGCTGGACAAGAAGGTCTCAACTGTAGAAGTAATAGATCAAAACCACATTCAGTCCGAACCTGAGCGACTTACTGTGGAGCTGCTGGAGCTGGAATACAACAACACAACAGGGACTGATCTGTCCCTCGAGTATGATGACTACAGCCAAGAGGTACTATTTTCTCTGTGTGTATGTCTTATGTACATTTCTGCAACGCATATAAATCCATATGTTGGATCCTATGTGCCACAAACCGAAACACTTCCCCCTCACCCTCTGTAAATGCAAAATTTCATATCATAGGTGAACAGCACATCAGATGTATTTGCCACCGATTACATGGACCCGCGCTCTGGAGACATCAGCTATCGCACTTACTACATTGCTGCAGAGGAGATCACCTGGGACTATGGCATCAGAAAACCACATCAGCTGATCAAACCCAGGTAGGAATAAAATTTGATGAAGGTTTCCATATAGGACTTTAAAGCAATTGTTTGACATTTTGGGAAAAAGGCTTGTTCGCTGTCACCCTCTTGCAAGGAGAGATGAAAAGCTGACCCATTTATGTTTGTGGGTTAAGTATGAAGTATGGAGTGACAGTCTGGACGTGATTAGGTTAGCTTAGCACAAATACTGGAAGCAGGCACAAACACAGAGCCTGGCTCCGTCCGAAGTTCAAAAATCTTCCTGCCAGCACCACTAAAGCGCATAAATTAACATGTTGTATCCCGTTTGTGTAATCCGTACACAATCAGAAATGTGAAAATGATCATTTAGGGTTTAATGCTAATCTAACTGTCTCCCAGCTCTAGCTCTACACTTAATCCACAGACATGAGAGTTGTTCCAGTCTTCTCATCTAAATCTTAGCAAGAAAGCAAATAAGCGTGCTTCCCAAAACTTCCCAAAAGTATTCCTTTATGCTTTTTTCTCCTCTTAGCCAATATTACATTAACATGCTTTGGATGATTTTGTTCTTTAAAAGCGGAACTTTGAAAGCTAAGTTTGGGGCAAAGTCAACATTATTTAACATAAAACAAACAGTTATTGTTAATTAAGTTATTGGTCAACAAACACAAAATGTTTCACACTGATCCAATCAAGATCCAATCTAATAAATGTCTAAAGCAGCAGTGATGACTAAACTCCTCTCTTTAGAGAGATGCGTCGTGGGATGAGAAAGTTCCTGCCAGAGTACAAGAAGGTGGTGTTTCGAGCCTACAGGGATAAAGACTTCCTACTTCCTGTAAGCAGAGGGGAGGTCCAGGAACACCTGGGAATCATGGGACCTTTCATCAGAGCTGAGATTAATGATCTCCTCACTGTGAGTGGTCCTAAGAATTATAGCCTACCCTTTCATTTTTATTTATTTCATGAAACGACTGAATTACGAAACATAACTAGATGACATCACAACATCATGTTAGACAGACTGAGGCACTGGGTGGGAATCTCTGGTACTGCCTTAGAATGGTTTTCATCCTACCTGTCAAATAGGAAGTTTTGCGTGTCTGTAAACAACAATGTCTCTTCGTCCAGTTAAATATGGTGTGCCTCAGGGGTCGGTCTTAGGACCTTTTAGTCCCATATGCACCAGCATGTACCTTGAGATCCTCGGGCAGAGGTCTGTTCCAGAGGTCTGTTCTTGAGTCAGTGAACTCTATTAAGTCCCTTCTTAAAACATACTTTTATAGGAGAGCCTTTCCCGATCTTATTTGACTTTATGTTATCCCTTTTATTTTATTCTATTTCACTTATTTTATATTTATCTTAAATGTGTATTTTGGTCTTTTCAATGTTTTCTTGCTTTTATTGTTGTCTTTGCACTTGTTGAAGCACTTTGTAACTTGTTTTTGAAAAGTGCTCTACAAATAAAGATTATTATATTATTATATTATGATGTAGCTAACTGTCTATTTGTCGTTGGTGTCTTTTTCAAGGTGATTTTTAAGAACAAGGCATCCAGGCCTTACTCCTTTTACCTTCAGGGAGTCTATGACCACAGCCAGGGGGCCGGCAGTGCCCAAACCCATGCTTCCTCTGCTCCACCCGGGGTCCCAGGAAAGCCTGTGGCTCCAGGGGAGGCACGGACATATAACTGGAGAATAACCAAGAAACAAGGACCAACTGACACTGAATTTAACTGCAAGACTGGGGCATACTACTCCACTGTGGACAAGGTCTGTTTAGGTCTTTCACCTCTAACCTGTTCCAGCTTTATCTCCCATGTATATACAGCATGTACTGCATGTCTGTATGGCATCTGTGTTTGTGTGTGTGCATGCTCAGCTGTGACTGCCTACATGAATTAATCTGTATGAATGGTATCAGTAGTTAGGTGTTTAGCCTTAAGTGAGGCAGTGGTAGTTCACTGTGTTACTGTCTTTTTAATGAATGCTTTAATGGAAATCTTGAGTTGTAGTTATATGACAAGGAGAAAATAAACATTTTTAACTTTACTATGTTCCAGGAGAGGGACCTTCATTCGGGTCTGATAGGTCCACTGGTGATCTGTAAGCCCAATACCCTCCTGACTCGTCAGAACACGCAGCCAGACATCCAGGAGTTGGCCCTTCTCTTCCACACCTTTGATGAAACTAAAAGCTGGTACCTGGAGGAGAGCCTGCAGCGGTACTGCACTCCACCCTGTCAGGCCAACACTCAGGACCCCTGGTACCACACCAGCAACAAGTTTGCAGGTGGAGATAATAATGTTGATTTGTTGGTGTTTTCAGTAGCATAATAAGCATTAGTGTTTTGTTTTATTTCTCCAAAAATAATGCCTACGTTTTTCTTTAGCAATAAATGGATATGTGGCCGAGACACTTCCTGGTCTGTTGGTCGCCCAGCACCAGCAAGTCAGGTGGCACCTGCTGAATGTAGGAAGCGACGGAGAGTACCACGCTGTGCACTTCCATGGTTTGCCTTTCACTGTTCAGACTAAACAGAAACACCGAATGGGGGTCTACAACCTCTTCCCTGGTAAACACACACACAACTATACACATGGTGTTTCATTTATTCATTCATTTATATACTTATTTTGCTTAATTTTATATCCAAACAAATGTATCTGAACCACACTCTTTGTTTAATATCAGTAAGGCTCACAGTTCCGACTCCAGGCAGCGTTTTTTAACTACCAAAAACGAATCTAGCTTCCATCTTTTTGAAGCAATAATTAGTATACTTGCACTCTGAAAACCTTATTCTTGACTATAATTTAATGAATGGTACTGCTGTGTGTCACCCAGGTGTGTTTGGAACAGTGGAGATGAGACCCCCCACAGTTGGCACATGGCTGGTGGAGTGTACAATAGGAGACTACCAACTAGCCGGCATGAGGGCTAAACTACTGGTCTATAATCCACGTAAGTACAGTCTGTGTCACAAAATGATTTATCATTAATATTCGTGATGTAATGTGGTATATAATAGTTAGTGGATTTACTGTAGTTGATCAACATATTAACTTTATAGCTGTGAGCATATATGGTCTATGGTAGAACATAAAGAAACATTATGTTTTTATTACCTTTAGAACAAGAGTAAGTATTTGTCGTCATGTTTCTACCGTGGCCGTCAACGAACAAACAGCGCTACAGAGCGTGTTTGGTCATCACGCCGTTCTGTTAGTGTAGACACCTGTCACTACATTGAATATGTACAAAGAAGAAGAAAAGGGACTAATAATATGTCTCCGAGTAGTCTTCTGGTTTATTAGAAGTAAAAAGAGAAGTGACAATTGGACAAATGAAGGAGCACACAGGTATTATTTAGCACGAGAGCCGACAGCCAGACAGAGTCGGGACAGCTGACTGCAGAAATCACGGATTTTGTGGATTTTCCCAGATGGAAGGCTATGTTGTGGGACAGATGTTTTCAAAGCGGTGCTGAAGTGTGTTTTCTGCTGGACAGGTAATTAACTTTGTTTGTCAGACTTTAGCGATGCAAATTAAAACTGTTGGTTGAGAGCTTCAGCTGTTAGCTGGCCATAATCACAGAGAGCCGTGACATGTTTCCCCTGTCAGTGGTGTGAAATATGGATTAATTTCATGGCGCCTACTTATTTCCAGCCTGTGGTTTGGCTTTGCCGTTTACATTAGCGAGACAGTCAGCTGATCAGTAACGTTAATTGGCAATAAAAACATAAAGTTATTTAGAGCATGGAAGCATCAGCCAGCTAAACTTTACTGTTGGTAGTAAAACATTTATTGTTAGTTGGATTGGTTTATTTTCCAGCACTGTGCTTTGGCTTTTGGTGTTATGTTAGTTGGATTAATTTCATGTAGTGACTCTCTCTCTCTCTCCAGCGCACTGTTTTTGGCTTTGTATGTTACTTTTCGCATAGAAGCTCAGATCAGCCAGCTAAACTTTTACTGTGCTGGTAGAAAAAATGTGTAGTTGGATTGTAACTTCATGTAGTTCTTCTCCAGCCTCTGTTATGGCTTTGTAAGCGTGGACAGAAATGTGCCCTTACCTTCCTGAGACAAACAGATGATGAATATTATTGGTAATGAAACGGTAACAGCAGGGAAGCTCAGATCAGCAGCTAAACTTCACATTTTACTGCCCTGGTGGAAAACATGTATTTCTTTTTACTGCTAAGGGTGATATATAACAAGACCGTGTCTATTAAGTGACCAATAATAAATACTTTACAAATTTGCATAAAAAAAACTTATTGGATATTGCTTTACACTGTGCATACAAATATGTAATTTTTACTTTCACATGCTAAATGCCCATTAAAAACGTTTCACCGTTTTACCACAAGCTGAAATTATGTCAGAACTACTTTGTGTTTCTGTTGTATTTCAAAAAATTAAAAAAGACATTTTGGTAATATTTGCAGATTGCTTATCTAATTAAGCAAAGTGAGAGGAGCCTTGATCCTCACCTGACTATGCCTTTGTAAACTTCATGTATTATGTGGTTTATAATGGACTGTGGTGCAGAAACAGTGAGGCTTACATTGTCCTGTTATCTGTCAGTGGTCATACTCGATGCACTAGATGTGATAGTGTTTGAGAATTTCTTCATTTACTTTGGTATGTTAGTCCAGATGAGCCAACCCTCCCAAGATGTAAAATAATGTATTACAGGAGTATGAGACATCATGTAGCACTTAATTTCTTCATGTGGCTGTTGTTTATTAATGAAAAGGTAACAATAACATTCATAACAACATATGGTTTTACATAATTTATATCAATTCTTAATATATCTAAAAGAAACCTCATTTCTTGACTGGCAATCTCTTTTATCTCATAGATGACATTTTTGTCCTGTCTCAGGCACCATAGCTATACTGCTCGCTTGGTTAGGGGAGGCGGGGGGGGGACACTGGAACTTACACACTGACCCTTTAAGAAATGAATTTTGGAACGCTACCTGATTACTTACAGTTGTATTAAACACCCTTGTCACTGCACTTTGATGTCCCATCACATTGAATAAATTATATCATGCTTATCCCAACATCTTCTACACTGTAATGTAATTTGTTATTGTGTAATTTACGGGGTTTTTTAATTACTGAGGACATCCCAAATATCTGACGTAAACAGGTAGAGTCACACATGTCATCATTTCCTGAAATATCAGAACAGACAATGTATAGTCCTGCACTGTTCAGATGTAGTAAGCGCACAGAAATGCATTTGGGGATTTTTTGCTGATTATGTACAATATGTACACATTATGACATTTAACATGATTAATTGAGCTGGCATTTTCTTGCAATGACATGCAGGATGTGTCTTGCCCCTGGGGATGAAATCAGGAAGAATCGAGGCTTCCCAGATCACAGCATCAGATCACATTGGTAAGACAGTGTTTTTAACAGGTCAAACTGAAAATGAAAAATAGCTCAGTCTTGTGGCCACCAGGCAGCTTTATGAACTCTGAAAGCCTGGAAATTACCCACACCGAGATGGATTATAACCACATTTAAACATGTGTGTCCAGATAACTGGGAGCCGGCGCTGGCAAGGCTGGATCAGTCTGGTTATATCAATGCCTGGATGGGCAAAAACAAGATGTCATGGATACAGGTAAGACATATCTTTGCCCAGCATGTATTGTAAACTTCTCTTTGTAATGTTCACATGTAAAACAGACATAGAGCACAGTAAAAATGTAATGTAATGTGTGTCATTAGGTTGACCTTCAGAGGCCCACCCTGCTGCATGGTGTGCAGACACAGGGAGTCAGTGCAAAGCTGAGGGACAACTATGTCACATTCTTCACCGTCTCCTACAGCATGGACCAGGAGAACTGGACCATTTACAGAGGAAACAGCACCAGGCAGACCAGCGTATGTCCTCTACTGTGGTACACACATGGAATACAAACAGTCTTGGAACATGCAGTTCCCAGATCGGCAAATAAATAGGCCCACCACTGACCACTAATGTGTGTTTATGTGAAATAACATAAGTAGCTCAAACCATCTTTTTCCTGTCTACAGTCAGATCTGTCCATGAACCGTCTCCTTCTATAGACTAGTTACATTACATCAAAACACACAGAAAGAGAAAAAGAGAAATTTGCTGCAAAGCAGCTTACTCAATATTTACTAGAGATGATGACCACATTTTTATTAATTTAAACTATCACTGTTAGAACACTATGGGAGTTTGAGCAGTGTTAAATGCAGCAAAAGGCACTAGTGGTCTTTGATTGAGATTATGGCATGATACTGTTAGACTGTCAAATAAAAATGGTAAAGGCGGCAAATTGTTCACTGTAATGGGTTGCCTGTCTCAAGCAAGTTTCAAGCCTCTGCACGTTAGGAAAGAAGGAAACCAGTTGCTTCCTGCTGTGTTGGAAATCAGTACAAAAACATGATGTATGATCTAGAGAAAGCTTGGCAGCTTGTTTATAGGGATATTGTACTAAAATGTGCTAAACTATCAGCATGACCCTTGAAGTCTGAGCTGGAGTGTTTGTGTGGCTCTGTTTCAGATGTTTAATGGCAACATGGACAGCTCCAAGGTGAAACTCAACCTCTTCTCTCCCCCATTTGTGGCTCGCTACGTCAGGATTCGTCCATTAAGCTTTGTGCAAAAACCTGCTCTCCGATTGGAGCTGCTGGGCTGTGATATCAACAGTGAGTTGGATCAACAGCAGCTGAATTTATAACAGAGCTATTTCTACTTTAGAAAAGTAGTGAGAATGACTCTGGCATGTCTGTGTGTGTGTGCGTTTGTGTGTGTGTGTGACCAGGCTGCTCTCTCCCTCTCGGGCTCCAGAAGACGCTTTCTGACGACAGATTTAGTGCATCCTCATTTTATTCATCTCTTCTGCGTAGCTGGAACCCCAGCCTCGCCCGCCTCCATCAGAAAGGCAGTGCCAACGCCTGGAGACCAAAGGTGAATACCAATGCACACATACATATACACATATAGTCTATGCTAATGCAAAATCTGAATTCCTGGAAGACGGATAACTCAATAAACTTTCACTTGGGTAGTGACAGTCTGCCCTGCCATTAACTCTATTTTATAATAGCCCATATCATGACTTGCACTAATAAGGTAGAAAATGGTCAATAGTTTGCTGTCCACAGTGACAGCAAGCTGAAGTCAATGCAGTGAGTGAAATTATTCTGGTTGGATGGATGGATTATGGAATCTCTATTTGCTTCCAGATGGTGACTATTAATGGAAAACTGGACTTTCATTTCTCTAACAGTAGATTAGCAGTAAATTAATCATCTAACACGCTGCTGTTTGGTCAAGTCATTAGAACAGCAGTAGGGACAGTCCCTGAACTGTCGACATCCCTGGTTAGATTCTGGGCGAGGACATGTGTGCCATGTCATCGCTCTTCCCTGGCTTCCTATCTGCCTCTTTGCTGTCAGAAGCCCATTAGAAATTATTTTTAGAAGCAATGCTATGTAATTTATACCATGAGTTAAAGAGTAACTCAAAGGAATAGTTTGACATTTTTGTAAATACGTTTAACCGCCTTTTTTGACGAGGTTTAGATGAGAAGTTTGACACCACTCTTGTATCCGTCTGTTAAAAATGAAACTACAAAGAGACGGTTAGATTAGCTTAGCATGACAACTGAAAACGAGGGGAAACAGCCAGCCTAGTCTGTTTCACCTCTGACCACACCCAACATCCATGGTGGGTCAAAAGTGTGCTCTGTAGTACCTGTAACCAAACCCAACACTGATGTCGCAGTGTACTGACACCCTGGAGTTAACTTCTGCTCTAACAAGAGGAGAAGTCAACAACTAGAGGACAGCAAAAACAACCATTTTTAGCTGTTGTTTTTGCTCAGAACTATAAACTTTGGATTAAGACAAGAGTAATATTTTACAAAGTACACATTCTTTAAACACATATTTTGAACACACTTTATGAAAAATCAAACAATTCACTGAAAAACAAACCTTCCCTTCTCATTTCGTTTTGTGAGCCTCAGCAAGTCTGGTGGAGAAACACCAAAACACTTTCACATAATAAAACCCTTTCACTCTGCTCTCTATCCTATTATTATTTTGCTCCGTAGTTCTTCTCCCCACCTCCAGCTAATCATTTTCACACTTTGCAGCACTGAACTGCAGAGGTGTGATTTGTCCGTCTGTCAACTGCAGAGGTGTGATCCTTCTGTCAAACTATTGAGCTGCTGGTGAAGGTCAAATGCCAAACAGTAGCATTTCCATGGACAGAGGTCAACTATTCTTAGCCAACTATTATGTGAAATAGTGTCCTAACAGTAGGGTGACCAGACATCCCCGCTTTCCGGGGACAGTCCCCGGTTTTGGTGGCCTGTCCCAGTCTGGAGCTGTCCCCGGAAATGTCCCCGTTTTTCACTGTGTGTTAATTATAGACTGTATAAGGTGTTAACAGACCTAAAATCAGATTTTATGTGGCCAGGAACTGATTGTCGTCCGCGGGAGCATGCGCAGCATGTAACATTATTGCACAGCTTCTTCATGTCTACAGTGCACGTGCAAATAAGCATCACTTTATGTCACAAAGGTATGTCTCTGTGATACTTTAACATTTCTTTTAACAGAATAATCACAATTGTGGCCAAACAAGTCTTTGCATTTTATAGCTTAACCATGCCTGACCGTGATTATAGGCAATAACAGAAGCCTGTTGTTGCCAATGGAATATGTCTTTGGTGGAAAACGGAATGTAGCCTATAATTTACATGACTTACTGCTGAGTTACATATAAAATAAAGTCTTTTGCAATTATCCTTATTACTCTACATTATTTAATTTGCTGTGTACCAACCAATCCAGTCCCTTTTACCTGTTAAAATACCTTTAAATGGTCAATACAACATAAAAAATGTATTATTCTACTTGCCAGAAAGTGACTGCAGCCTCTACATATTGACTGAAAGCTAGTTATGTTTGACAGATTATGAAATTGAAAAAAAAAGGAAAAATTTCCCCTGTTTTATTTCATATATAATAACATATTTTTTAATGACATACTGACCACCAAACCAAATATGTCCCCGGTTTTCATTTCAGAAATCTGGTCACCTTACCTAACAGTGGCCTCAGATGAACAAAGATCATGAATCCTTTATCAGTAGCTGCAGACAGTATTAAGTATTTTCATTGTTCCTGACATTAGTTTAAACAGGAAATCATACTTCATGCACATTATTTGCCAGAAAAATGTGATGGCCTTGATTTACTTTTCCTGGTTTATAAAACAAAGTATGTTTTTGATTTAAAATTCAAAATAGGAAAGAGGTGCTTGGCTCCCCTCACACTGAGTTTCAACTTTATGTCATTCTTGTTGGTTGGGACTTTTCCTGTGGCCGAACAACTCTTTGCTTATCAGTTCAAACCTCAAGTGTTTCATGAATGATGGATAAAGGAATTAAAACTGGGAGAGAAAAAAAATCCCACGTTAACAGTTTATCTGGATTTGCCTTGTGCAGCAATATCTTCCAGTGGAAAAAAAGATGCGCTGCCAGTAACATTTTCCTTGTTTATAAGTTTCCTAGTTGTTTAACGTGGGAGAGGAAGTGGTTTGGTGTTCCTTTTGGCCATCCATACATTTTTATTCCTTTTCTTTGTCTACTTCTATTTCATTCAGAAGCTGGTATCTATTTCTTTCAGTTTTATAAAACTTCCTTCATTTTGTTTAATACATTGTGCTCATGCCTTTTCTCTTTCCTGTCAAATTATTATTTTTTTTTTAATTTTCTAATTTTGATATAATAAATATACTGGTTAAAATATAATCAGAATATCATATTTTTTGTCTTTGTTCTTCAACATCTTCCTTTCTGAGATCTAAAAATGTTTCCTCTGCCCTTTTCACCCCAGAACAACAACCCCCACGAGTGGCTGCAGGTTGACTTAGAGAAAGTACACCGCATCACAGGGGTCGTAACCCAAGGAGCACAATCGGTGTTGACCCAAATGATGGTGACAGAGTTCTCAGTCACTGTCAGCCATGATGGACATTCCTGGAGCAGTGTGTTAGAGGAGCGCTCCCAAAGAGAGAAGGTACACTTACTGCACATGTGAGGATTGCAGTCAAAGTGTTGCTGCTAATGTGATCCAGGCCTGGCACCAGCTTTGTAAAAAGAGCCCATAAAAGTGCAATGACTATGTTCTTTACTCATCACTTGTTCCTTCAATAAACCATTAATGCATAGTGGCCAGTCTATGTCACAGTTTCCCTAACTGTTACACAGGTCACTTTGTGTTATGGAGCTGGCTACCCACAAAACTAAGCCCAATAAAGTGTTTTCATGTTTTAGTGAAACAGTGTAATCTATACAAACCCTGAAATAAAAAGATTCTTAAGTCCACATGAACTAACACATATGTTTGCCCATAAGGATAGATATTGTATCTAATCTATAAATTGTGGCCTTCAGTGTTTGTTTAATACATTTATTCATCTCCCCTCCCGTCTCTCTGTTTCTGTATTTCTTTCTCTTTCATTCCTCAGATCTTCACAGGAAACAACGATTCAGAAGAGGAAGCTCTCATCATTTTTGATCCGCCTCTGTTCGGCCGCTACCTCCGTATCCACCCGCGGGGTTGGATCAACGACATCGCCCTGCGTCTGGAGGTCTTGGGCTGTGACACGCAGCAGGGTCTCTAACACCACTGTGCTAAACTCACCAACGCCATGCAGCAACATTTTAGCAGCATAATGTATCCTGGTTTCCGGAGTGGCAAGTGATGGAAAATGTTATATTGTTACGCAGCGCACTTATTAAATTATATATTACATGTAACTGTTTGTGTGAGATAAACTAATTCTTCTGTGGCTGAAACATCGTTTACACGTTCACCTTTTTCACAACAGGTCATTTCATTTATATTTCTGTCATGTTTGTCAATAGAAAAAAAATTTATGTCAGTTTAAACAGGACCACAGTGCTTAGCTACACAGTATTTGCTTTACCTCTCCAGTACACAGCTGTGCTAACAAGTGAGCAAACCTTTTGAATGCAAGCATATGTAAATATTTCAGACTCCGATGGATGTATAAAGTTTGAATGGTTGATGTATATTGTTGGAAAAGTTTGTATTAAAGTATTTTTCTGCTTTGTTAGAGTTTATACAAACAATGAATCTTGAAGAGTTCCCCCTGGCATTTCTTTCACACCTCAGGTGTGACAACTTCTTGTGCACATTAACACAAAAAGCAACAAACAACAAACACTTTGTGACGCACTGCTTCCCGTCCTGTTCTTTCTTTCTGAGATCCACATCAGAAAAGAATGTACAGCGTTCTTTCTTTGCTTTTGTTTTCTTCACTCTTTCCAGCACATTATCTCTGTTCTTTCTTTGCTCCATCTGTCTTTAGACCAGTGTCCCTGAACTGTTATTTTCGCTTATCCATCTCCACCAGGCCCTACTTGCAGAAACAATGAGCATCTGTGCCCCAACATTATTCTGTTACAAGCAGTCCTGTTAAACAGAGGAAAAACACGTATGTTCACAGACGAGGATGAAATGATGTGATTGTGTTAATTTGTATACTTTGGGCCTGACTGTTTGAAAGATGAAAACATGAGCAGCACATTTGTGACTAACCAACCTTTATCAGCTCATTATCAGCAGAGGAAGTTTCCAGCCATTGTGGGGGGGGGGTGTTTTATTTGGAGGGCAGTACATTATGTCTGGCTGTCACACTTTATCTCTCTGAAAACAATAACACACTACCCACAATCTCAGCAACAGGCAGAGCACATGTATGCAGCTCCAGCTGAATAATATTTTTCTCAATTGCTAAGACACGCTTAATGAAACTGGGATCCACTTGATCTTCATCATCAACATGTTAGCACAGCAGAAGTCTTCACACCCTTTTTCAAAACAGTTAACACAAATCTCCTAGTATAATCCCAAACTCTATTGTAATTAATTTGAACAAATGGAAAGCATCCATTCGCAGCTTCTGGAAAATACTAATAATTATAAATCTCTAATGCTGCTGTATGAAACTCCTTTGCACAACTCTTAGATCAGCAACCAGTCCACATCCATCTATAAAAGATGCCATCTGTGTTGCTATTTGCAAGCATAGATCAAAGAGGCCAAGGCAGATGGCCCGAATGGACTACAGTTTTTTACAACCCCTAACATAATTTTATCCAACCTGTAGTCGCATTTTTGAAAACACAATTAGCCCAACATCGTCTGTTCAAACCATACCATTAACACAATTCATGTCGTTTCTACAGAATATGCAGTCAATTAACCCATTTCTAGAAGTTTTCCTTGACGTGCAAGCTGCTCTCTGCCTCGGGCTTTTCATGTATGCACATAGATGGGCAGGGAGGCATGTGGAAGGGCGGGAGCTGCTCTCCAGTAAGGCAAGGATTATACTGTCCGCGGGTCCGCACGAGAAATTCGTCATCAGAGGGGGTACGCATAGGCTCCAGAGTATATTAGAGGCTAAGCGGACGCAGACATGGACTACTTCTGTTTATACTACCTTCTGCAGTCAGCTTGGTGGACACGTTCCACACATGCGCAATAGATCGGTTGTTGCCCTGGTAGCGCTAGTTGCCGTAGACCCTACGCGTACCCCCTCTGATGACGATTTTTCCGTCATGAGGACCCTAGTGGACCCTCACGGACCCTCGCGTACTCACGGACGTGGAAAGTAACTGTAACTGTACAGCACCGGTACTGGTTCAGTAATATGCACTGTATTGACAAGGATCTGTCACCACTGTAAAACCAATCAAATGTTTTTCACAGAATTGCAAGAAAAGCAGTATCTGGTGGAACAGGTAGATTGTTCAACCCAGAGCAGGAGATCCACATTGTAAATGTGGCCATGGCATCATGCTCAGAAAACTAGAGGACCAGATGGTGGCAGATAACACAATGTTCCAAAACATCAACAGAGTGAGTCTCTCTGTAATGGCTGAAGCCGCTGTACAGAGTCCCTTTCAAAATAAACTAAATTCGTGTAAAGAAAGTGAGGAACACACATCCATGCTTTGTACACCTGTGTGTATGTGAGTTTTACTGTAGCCTACTACATGCATAACAAAACTTTGTTGCAAACTGCTTTGCCCTAACCACAGAAAAGACAAAAGCCACAAGTGTTTTTCATTTACTCCATCAGTGCATGATCGCTGCTGTGTGCTTACTCAAAGACACTTGCGTGTACTGTATCGATGCGAAAACACAATTGTTAAAAGAGTTAAGAGTTTTGCAAGAGATTTATTTTTTTGGCTTTGGTTTAAGGTTTTGAGGTTAGTGTGCAGAGTTTTGCAAAAATAGCCAATAGTTTCAAAACTGAGCAAATTTCTCTTTTTTTACAGCATTTCAACAGGGCATCTCAAAAAAGTGTAAAAAGTGCAGGTCAAGAG
Organism: Micropterus salmoides; assembly: GCF_014851395.1. Classification (NCBI taxonomy): domain Eukaryota; kingdom Metazoa; phylum Chordata; class Actinopteri; order Centrarchiformes; family Centrarchidae; genus Micropterus; species Micropterus salmoides. The sequence goes on from NW_024044237.1 coordinate 21,114,597, forward strand.
TGTAGCATGGTTCATTATTTCTTGTAAAATCATCTTTGGAGAAAATATTAAAATCCATGCTGTGATATGCTTGCTTGCCCTTTTTTGGCACATACTATAACTATGTGAAATATCAACAAAAGGCACAGGCATATAGCGCAAGTTAAGGTTGAAATGATTCATACTGATAGCTGTATTTTGTATTTTGATGTCCTTGCATAACGACTGATTGAAAGAAGATATTAATTTGACCACAAGTTTTCTCAGTGCTTTGATTTGTTTTGCAAATAGCAACACAGAGGTGGTATCTTTTATAGAGGGATGAGGACTGATAGCTGATTGAAGAGTTATGCAAAGGAGTTTAGAAATTCATTAAACTCATAATTAAGTCTGCTGTGAATAGATGTTTTCCTTTTGCTCAACACAATTAATCCAATAGAGTTTTGGGTCTTTCTATGACATCTGTTTACATCTGCTCTTCTAAGGAGGTGAAGGTGAAGTGGATCCCGGTTTCATAAATTGTGTCTTAGCAATTGAGAACAACTGTAATACACATGATCTGAACCAGATCAAACAGAGGTGAGCAGAGGTCATGGCCTGCTGCCCAGGTGTGATTACCTATCAGTTGCTGGGATTGTGTTCGCAGCAGGTGAAGGAACCAACAACAACACATAACAGGCCAATCCTTTACAGTGGAGAGTGAAGACAAGTGGGCTGCTTGAGAGCTCAAAGGGCCATACACAGGCTTTCATATGATTTGCGCCTGGAGGGGATAATACATTACTCTTGTTTTAAGTAGCTGCATGGACTCGTCCTGTCACATTCCTCGAGCCAGTATGTGACAATTATTTTTTGTTTTTAATCAGTTTAGTAGCCTATAAAATCATGGAAAATGCCCATTGGGATTTCCCAGAGTCAAATTTATGTCTTCCAGCTGCTTGTTTTGTCCAAACCAACAGACCAAAACGCAAAAAGCACTCTACTCACAATCAAGAAAAGCAGCAAAGTGTCACATTTGAGAAGCTGGAACCAGTGAATAGATTATCAAAGCTGTTGTGGACCTTTTTGTCAATCAACAAAATTGATCCAATCGATTAAATGACTAATGCGGGTGTTAGCAGTCAGATTCTTTTGACAGTTCCTCGTGTTTATGTGTTTGTGGGAAACTCCGACTTAAGCGTTAGCTGTCCCAAGACGAACTTTTGCAATGTAAGAAAGTACAAAATTTAATATCTTATCTCAAAATCCTATGTGCAGTATTGTCTCACGTTAGTCTCATGTGTCATGTGTAAGGTAATATTCAGATTAAACTTGAAGTATGACAAGGCAATATAGTTGCTTAAAAAAGCTTTCTTTGGAAAATGGATTACTGTAGAATTAGTGGTTTGTCAGCTAAAACGCAATCAGCCACAAAGGTTTTTTAAAGAATAGTACCATTTTTTTCTTCCTCTTTCAGTTATTAAAAAACAGTCCAAGCTTGCCACTACCAATGTGAACAAAAATTTGCGTACAAATATTTGAAAAAACTGTATGACTTTCATTATCAGCCGTTTTTAAAAAACAAAACAAAAAAACATGACAAATCTGTCTACTGGATTCAATGGAGCAGCCTGGTAAATGATTGCCACACTTCCCTTTGTCACAACCTGCTCATATTTAACAACCCTGTGAAAGATTCTGTTTCTCGGTTGGCAGATCAGTGAGGAAGTGCAAAGAAGTGTCAGGAAAGAAAACAGAATGACACAACAGACAAAATGACCACAGTTTTATCACTCTTCCTTACATCACTTCCTTGCCTTCGTCCTAAGGCCCCTGAGGACCCAGAGGCCCCTATACAATAACACAAACCAGAAGTAGACCATATCTATCCTTTCCTTCTTCTTTTTCTTCTTCTTGTTGTTGACATTTACAACACCATTTGAAAGTGACCACGTGAGTGTGCGCACAAGCAGTGGTACAATAATAGTGTACATTAGAACTATACAATATACATCTGAGGAAGCATTTTCCCTGTGATGTTAAAAACAGTTTTTTAATGCTTTTTGGTAGAAAAAATGTCCAAAACCTGTGAATACCTGCACAACAACAATGTTTCCTTGTTGTTTTCTGTCATTTTTTAAGAAATACGCTATAGTAACCTTAAAATCATCAACATGACATTTAATCTCTAGTATGTTCAGTGGAAGAATTGCAAGTGAAACTATGAAAATAATGTTTCCTGTTACTCACATCACGTAGTTATACTGAAAGAGGATGATTTCCACTTACTAAGAGTGAGACACAGAAAACATCACATGCTTACACAAGGAATCATATTCAGGTAAACATTTCATTTAGATCATTTAGTAAATCATGTGCACTGACTCATTGTGCCACTTGTTTAGGCATTCACTATGATATTGAAATGATGTTGCTTTTTATGGAAACACTCGTCAGAAGTGGTAAAATAATAATATATAAATAATAATAAACTTTATTTAAGATAAAAACTTTACAAAGTGTTTATCTTTGGCTCATGTTACAATAAACATAAGCTACTGTAAATGCTTCAGCACATAAAACTTTATTGTTATTTTGTATCCTTACGTGGAGCCTGTGTTATGCTGTGAGCCGGTTGTTTTATGGTGTTAGTGGACTGCGTGTCGTTAGTGGCCGTGTCGCTGGAGAGAGGCTCGGGAGCGCGCCACCGGAGTCCCCACTTTAAAAGCTGACTAGTGGCTGATGCAAGCAACGGAGAAAACAGGCGTGTGCTACATATCTAAGTGAGTTTTGAACCCGTTGACAATAAGGCAATGAAAATTTATTTATTAAAATCAAAAACTTACATATAGCCCCTTTAAGGTCTTAAATAACACCCACTTGTTTGAAAATGAAACAGAGGTTATCATTGCCTTTGAACTCCACTGGGTCTTTATGGTCTTCGAGCCTGGGGCATCACGTAGAGGTCCAGATCATTTACTTACATGCGAGTTCAATCAAAAGAAATGAGGGAGGGGGGACCCCTGCTGGACAATCTATGTTGTTACATCAGTTATTGCATTGAAACAGTGGTTTCCTTTGTTGAGACACCTTTTGATCTGCATGGTATTCACAAATATATAGTATGATGGCTACATTTGTACTGTCTGTACCCATCCAACAGCATTTATCCCAAAATAATGTATAGAGAGTAAGACAAAGGCGGCAGCTGCATAGTGCTTCTCTGTCAGCCCTGAGCGGTGGTCTATAGCATTACTCACTCAGCTTTGAAAAACATGCATGTATAATATAATACCTCTGGTTATTTGACTCTAAGCGCACATAACTGAAGCTGAATTCTGTATAATTAGCCAACTGAACACAACTGATCGCCAAGGATGTTTATCCCGAATGCAATTTTAAAAAGAAAAAAGACTTTCGTTACATAAATCTTTTGTTTAAAAAAAATCTAAATGCTTGAAACTTTATCTTTGTCTCAAAAGTCACCTTTGTGATTGTGGTGCAGTCATCTATCTTAAACACCGGCACTTGTTTTGAGACCTGATCACATTAATCAACCCTTGTTGAAAATAAGAGTTATGCCAGATAGCAGAAGCACTGTGTCGTCATGGTTTAATAAGAGTTCAGGTATATATGACACAGATTTGTTTTTTAAATGCACGGGTCACAGTTAATGATCATTCTTTATTGTAATGCTTATTTATCTAAAAGAGAAATCACGGCCCCAGGCTTAAAACCAGGGTCAACAAGTGATTAATTACTTGCCTTAAGACATGTACACAATAGTTCCCTGTATGTCCATAAAGAGCTCTGCTGCTTGGAACTGATCCAGCAAAGCGTGATCTCCAAGATTCAGCATGATTAGCTGCCTGGCTGTGACTGAGGTTAAATAGGGGAATAGGGACTAAATGCCTGAATTAAGTCAGTCACGTTGCTGTGGTGACAATGAGCCGATCACACTTTTGACAACCCATTTAGTGTGTCCCTGAACAGCAGCAGAGTATTTCTTTGAATCACCACATCTTCCAAGGGATCTGGGGTTAATCTCCAACATGACCTGAGCGCCTGCGGTGTCTGATGTGGAAGTAGAGCAGTTAAGCACACAGCCGACAAAAGAGTGACTGGCGAAGACAGCATGGGTTGTTTTCATATTACATCTTTATTGTTGGTTTAATAGAAAAAAATGTGCCTTTTTCATACAGATTCAAAATTAATTTGACAAATACACAAAAAATTACAAGATTTTTTTCTAGCAGCATGACTCAATTTCAGATCTTGCGGCTTCACTGGCCTTGTTAGAGCATTTTGTAAAATTACTAAACTATTTATATAAAAAGGTATAGCTTGTGTAGGGAGGACGGAGACTGACAGCTTCACTAAGTGAACACAGGCAATAGAGGTTTAACTGCAGCAACCTTACTGGAGGTTAGAGAAGGAAATATTACTCATATTTCAACATGTAAGGCTGAGGGAAAGGCCTGGGCCGAGTGTTGCCCTGGGACCATACACAAATATAAATGAGAATATATATCACCAGAAAAAGAGTATTAATAGCTGTGAAAACATGATGCCAACAGTCCAGATTATGGAAAATATGCATGAATAATACAGGAATTCTGTAACAATAGGTTATTAAAGTGTGACTAAAAGCAATAAAAACATTTTTCCACGCAGATTACAAATGATGCAACAGCACTGAAAAAAGGATTGTTGCTGGAAGTGACATGACAGTCTGTGAGGTGCGGACTTTTTGCAAATCACGGCTCAGCTTCATGATACGTAGACCTTCAGTGACCCTGTTTCATATGTTGTTTGCATGGTTATAGGCCGAGAAAAAGCAGTTCAAATGAAAGCAGCGACTACGGGTCAGAGAGGCAGAGAAATGGCAAGTAGAATAATAAGGCTCAACATCGCCAACAGTTTGGACTGACTTCAAGTCAGGTTGTTTTTCTGCCAGAGGAAATGTCTAATGACAGAGAGGACAAGTTCTGTTTTCTGGCGAACAACCAATTCATATCAGCAGCAAATTTGAGCAAATGTTAAATGAAATGAAACAATAGCTGAATACAATTACAAACTGATTAAATGAGTAAATATTACACATTAACTGTTGATACATGCAGTACAAAGATGTTGATCTTAGTTCATTTGACCGGCTTTGCACTGTTTTTGGAAGAATTCAACTACCAAAAAGTGCCTGCTAGCTTCATCTTGCCATGTGGGTGTGACAGGATTTGATACAAGCCTGTCCTTATTTATGTGCATCCTGGTGTGTCGAATGTGCCTCTCTGTAGTTCTGATCTGCCACAGGCAAGCACCAGTATGTAAAGAAGAACGAACACAAAAATGTTCAGTGTTCACCATTTTGACTGTCATGGAAAACAGCAGCCGCTCAAAAACTTAAAAACATGAAGTAAAACTTGTACAGCAGTAGTGTTGTTTGTTTAATTTTTCTAGATAAAGGGCTCTACTGTATGTTTAGCTGTTCCTGACACTGCTACAGGAGACAAATGCAAACTCCAAGTAAACATTCATCGTTTAGAGTTTGACATGATCAGACTCCAGAAAGTGAAGTGGTCACAGGAAGTGGACCGTGAGCCTGCCAATGCTGCATAGATAAAAAGAATCTGGCAAGCCAAACACTGGTTCAGCAGTAATCATGCAACCATCCAGATCTACTGTGTCATTCTTCATTCATTCATCTCCTTCACGTTTATATATAATTTCAACTCTGAACAGATCAACCAACTCAGCAGTTTTTCCAGTAGTCATTGAAATGTATCTCTAAAAAACACATAAAAATCCTTTTTAAACAAACTAACACAATAAGAGTTTATGGTTAATGGATAACCATTACAAATTATAGAAAGTACATAAGATACATGTCAGTTACAATCTGCTGGTTCTGACCAGAAACTGGATGAGTCTGACACGGGTAAAATCAAGTTAACAAATATCCAGGACAATGACTATACTGAAAAAAAACAAGTAAAAAGTCAGTTGATCTGACTAATTCACGATAAAGGCTTTAGCAGTTGTGTCAATCAAATTACATCAAATCTATCAAATCTGCTGTGGTTATGATGCATCACAGCTGGGCCACGGCTGTAAGGCAGATTTATTTTCAAAGTAAAGTTACTGCTGTGGCTCAAGTATCTCACTTATGTCTCTTCTTAAAAAATATACAGTGACGTTAGGCTGCTAGCTAACAAGGTGACAACTTGATTCAACGCAAAAAAAAAGAAGAAAAGAAAAACAGTTCAGTCAAAGAAACACAAACATTTTAACAAGTCTAGTAAATTTTCTTGTGACGGATACGTTTTGTGCATAGAAACACAATCAGCCTTTTAACCAAAACACTGAGGTCCTCCAACGTGGCTGCCAGAGGGTAAGCTCCCTGTGGTAGTTTTTATTAATTTATTAATTTGCCACATTGTGGGACTTTAGGACTTTAGAGACATGGGCCTCTAGTTTTAATAAACCTGTGCAACTTGTTTGTACTTAACACTCTTTTTAGTGGAGCAGTAACATAATTACAACTTAATGCTGTGTAAAACAGCAGAATATGAACTTATTAACAAATGTTGCCTCCATATTTAATTTGTGTAAAAAAAAAAGTAATATTTACACTGTGAGTGGATGCTGTCCAAAGAACAGAAAACCAGTTATTAGGGCTATGGGTTAGTTTTCGTGCAGCTCTGAAGTTTTAGGGAAAGCATTTCCTGTGACCTTCATAATACAAACAAAATAATGTATTAATTACTTTCACAGTTAACCATTATTTATTAGGCAGGAGGATACTGATTCCGTTAAATAAAGCACTTTCGAATCAAAATACTTTAAAACAAGTCACTTTGAAAGTGACGAAGAGAAGACTCCTTATTTTTAAGATTTAATTGGGCTCAATCATATTACTGTGCACGAGCTTCACGTTCTGGTTCATGTGATTTGTTTTGTTTGGAGGCTGATGAATCTTAAAATTGAACTCAAACTTGAATGATCAGAAATACTATTATCAAGTTAAACTGTGAAGACGATTTATGATACTAGTTAGCTTACATGGCTGGCAGGTGGACAACTCACCCGGCCCACACTTTTTAATTGCCTCTATTGGCAGCTGCAAAAAGTGTCAACAGCTGTTTGCACTGCCGAGAAAATGCAACATTACCTCGGTCAAACTAGAGGCCTGTGTTTTTGCTTTTAAACATGCTTTAACCACTGGATGGGTCTCCACTACTTCTGGTTCATTGTCTCTTTAGTAGAGGATATTGGACATTTATAGAACTGCATGTCTTCAAGCACTGACAGAGAAATGAGGCTGTGATAAAATAAAGAGAAGCTAATGATAATGTGTAGGGAGAGGTGAGAGAGAGGAGGAATGGTGAGGATCCAGAACAAAGGAGCAAATGGATGTGAAGGCAAAATAAGGAAGAATGGAAGTTTGACATGTCCACATATTTGTGACACCTAAACAGACACTACTGAGGTTTTCGGAGGAAGTGAGGTGGATTTAAAACAGGCGTTTGGCAGCTTTGCGGCTCTGAGACCAGTTCAGATTGCAACAACAAATGACTACGCAGAACAGTGACATTATAAAGTAATAAGAATGCCAACGTGTCCAACTGGATTGGTGAGGATTGTTTAATTACTGAGGTATAGGTGTATGTTTCCTATTCAGAACTGTTTGTCCTACAGCGTTACCCCCCAAAAACTACACTCAGCAGTGAGGTTTGTGTAGGTTTTGGGCTCTAAAGTGTTGTAACACAGAAGCTGACTGAATAATGTCAGTGAAAGCAAAGAGGGAGATTGACAGAAGGGAATACCACCTGAACACCAGAGCGTTTCCTTTCTTAACGTGTACCAATTCCCCTCTTTGCTATTCAGTAATGCATATAAAAACAGAGTGTAACTCACAGAGTCAGTTATTGCCACTCTACTTCACATCTGTCCATTAAAGTTTATTGTTCAGGAGAACTTGTAATCTATGAGTGCAGAGGTAAGTGGTCCAAATGTTTATGAAACAACAATGACGGCAAACTGTCCTGTTGAGGGGATATCTCAAAGAGGCCGTGATATTTTGTTTCATTACTGCCAGCACAGTGAGCGACGCCCTCATGACTAAGTTAAACTAAAGCAGCAAATAGACTGATTATCTGTGAGATGGCTTGATGAAGGCTGAGGCCATTTTGGCAGCTTTAATCTCAGTAGTTCCCTCTCAACAACAGATTGTAACATAATAGTTTACATAACTGCCTCTGCTATTAAAAATACAGGTGTCGCACACACACACACATTCACATAGAGGAAAACTTCAGAATGCAATGAGAAAAAAATGCCTTTTCTGAAGATGAAGAGAAGCTATCCTCCCAACAGCTGTCAATCTCCAAATAGGTCTAATTGCAACACTTTCCACAGTATACAATGTGCACACTTCAAAAAAACTACTGTGAATTATCATTTCAAAGCCGTAACAAACACAGTTTATGCGGATTTGTCTAGCACCCTGCTAAAAACTTAAAAAGGGCAATAAAAACTGTAGAGTTTGGTGATTGGAAAAAAAAACAAGTGCTGAAAGGTAAGGCTGTACAGACTCAAGAGAAGACCTTGTATCAACTGTGGTGTTAAGTTTCATTAATTCAGGCACCTGCACAGTGCTCCCCTACTGCATCTGTTAATCTGTCCCAAGCTGCAAAGTCACTGACTTATATCAAAACCGTTTAAAAAAAATTAACACTAGGGTTCATGGCATATGAATCGGTGGAATCACAGTCACCCACCTGTCTCCCATGCAGGCAGGCTGGCAGAGTAGTTGAAGCCATTTTGCTGACGTTTTGGACCCCGGATGTGAGTACAGTGTGATAAAGTGTGCTGTTGAATTGAGTTGATTGTGTCTGGTGGCTGATCTCTCTCAAGAATTGTCTGCTACCTCCTGTGACATTTACAACAGCTACGCGCATTTCTCTTGTAACTGTCGCGGCAGTAAACAGTAGACGGGAAAAAAGCTAACCTGGGAATCACTCAGGATGAGATTGTGTTTCAGCAACACAAAATAAATAAAATGCACTGTTAAAAGATTAGATGCATGAGGTACTACATATAGAAAACGTGAATTTATCCCTTCATTCTAAATTCTATACACCTCTTGTCTTAACAATGTGTTTATATGGAATCTAAAAAAGAAAGCATAGTAATTTTTATAGCTTCAAAAAGCTAAAGTAGCGAGATAAATGGTGTAAAAGCATTTCATTCCTCTTGGAGGTGTGTGTTACTACAGAGTGCCCAATGAGCAAACGATCCTAGTAGAGATTGTGTTGTGCTTATCCTCCTTATGCGTTTCTATCTTCCAACGCCAATGTGCCTTCTTTTCGTCCTCTCTGTGGCTTGTAGCCAGAGTGCACTTTTCGATTTCTCTCTTCAAATGAAAATAACAAAACAGCCAATGAGAGTCCAGGAGGGTGAGAGCGTTAAAGGTCAGCCAACAGGAGGAAGTCCATGGTTAAGAGCTCTGGTCGGGAGGGGGGGGGGGGGATCTAAGGATGAGAAAAGGTGCTGGTGGGCTGAATCCCTGGAAGGAAAGAAAAGCAAAAGGAAAGTAAAATCTTAGAATAAGACAATATGTATATGTATGTACATTTACATACTTCCTGTTGTACTTACATGATATATGCTTGATATGTATAAATATATATCACCTTTGTACAGTGAGACTCAGATGTGTGTCTCTACGTCAGTATAGCCAGGCAGGATGTCTCCATTGGAGCAGCTCTTGGGCTCCCCCGCTGGCTGCACGGTGGGCAGCATGTGGGCAGTTGTCTCCTCTGGTGACGCTGCCGCCTGGCCTCGCCGTAGCCTGCGGTGTATCAGGGGCACAAAGAAGAGCACCACGCCCCCCACCATAGGAGGAACCCCAGCCAGGGAGAAGGCCACCGTGTAGTTCCCAAAGTAATCATGTAGGAGACCTGGGCAGTGGAGGGAGAGGGGACCTGATTCTTTAATCAAGGAACAATGACAGAATAGGTTTCAAAGAGTAGATATTAAAGAGAAGGTTGCATGTTAGGATAGAGCAGGCCTGGACTGGGAACTGGGAGCACCAGGAGGATTCCTAGTGGCCTGGCCAGCTGACTGGCCCAGAGTGCTGTCCCTGGTCTGTTGTGAATGTGTGGAGATCGGCCTGGGCTGACGCTAGATTGCCTGCCTGAAATATTATCCCAGTTCAGCCCTAGGATAGGAACTTTTTGCCTGAAATAGCTCTATTAAATGCAACAAATGGGAACATTTTTGGTAAATACACTAATTTGCTTTTTTCTTTGACAATTAGATGAGAAGATCAATGCCATTCTCATGTCTGTGTCTTCTCTTGTATGGAGACATAGCCAGGAGGTGATTACTGTAGCTTAGCTTAGCTTATTTTATCTTAGTATAGCTTAAAGCCTGGAAGCAGGGGCTAACAACAAGCCTGCACCTCTAAAGCTCGCTAAATAACACCTTACTTACATTGTTAGTACTGAATTTAGTGAAATGTCCACAGATTTGGTTGGAAATAGTTTTGGCTCATTAATGTACTATAACTAATGTACGTCACAACACAATCTATGACCAAAATAATTCTGTAGTATATCTGAATTTGAAATTAATGCATTTCTAGAACATCAATTATTCTTTAAGTCACTGAAATGATTCAGGTCAATACTCATTCATGGCAACACTTGGCACCCTGCCATCAACAGTGGAAGTCAATAAGGAGATTGCACTATTGCGATACAATACAGCACTAAGAATCTCACCCTGTGATCTGTATAGTATGTATATCCACATCCTACATTTATCTGCATGTGAGCTGAAGCAAATAAACTCTATCTATGGTGACAAAGCAAAGTCAACAAGTTTAACACGCTGCAAAGTATGTTTAACCACTGACCTCGTGACATGAAAGCAGTGGGAGTGGCGTGCATTTAACAACGCTGCCTGCAATGTACAGTATGCATTCTTGAACTGCACAGAACAACACATGTTGATAGAGTGATAATGGCATGATAATTTTGCATGTTTTGTTTAACAACAGCAGATAACATCTACATCTGTGGTTAGTCAAAAGGAAAATTTAAACCATATGCCACTACAAACAAATAGTATAATCATTTGGCTAGTTAGTCTATTAAAGTGGCAGCCCACATGCACTGGATGCAAGCAACTAAGTCTGTTATATCACAGGGGTGGTAGTCACTGACAAAGATACACACCTTTCAGTTTTTCTCTAAACAAAACTCCTTACAGCCAAAATGTTTCTGTGGCGTAACACGTTGCCAAATGCAAACACCAGCTATATTACCAAAACAAAGTAACAATCTGTGAAACTATATTGTCAGTATCCCAGAAAAATGTGAGTAATATTTGTTATGTCTGGAAAACATTATAAAAATGCCCACAGAAATTTCCCACAGTCCAAAGTGACGTCTTCAAAATATTTGTTTTTGTTCAACCAGAATAGTTGCAGATTACTAATCGACTGATTCCTTTAGCTCCAGTTCACTATATCACCATGGATATTCTTGTGAGGACATAGTTTTGGATATGTAATTAATAAAAATCTGTATATTGCTTTCTCCAAAGACGTAATCCAAAACAGAAATCAGCATTTTTTTTAAACAATGTCTGTTTTTATGAAATCAACAGCTGTTAGAGTGTTATGTGGTAAAAGCACTCCAGGTATGTGTGAGATCTGAAAGAGGTTGGCAAGAGAGAGCACGAGGATGGCTGAATCATCAAATTAATGTACTGTCCTCAGAGCTCTTCTAGACACTCCTGTTGTTAGGGCTAGAGAGAAGCATGGCAGAGGAGAGACGGAGGAGGTAGAGGAGACATAAATGGAGCCGAGTACTGAGATGTGACCCTGCATGTGTTTTTTTGCCAGAAGACAAATCCCTAGAGACAGATTGCAGTTGGCCACAAGCCCAAACATCTCTAAATACAATCAGCCTATAATCTATCCTCCCAGGTATTTGTCTTACTCTCCCTTTACTGCCTACATTTTTTTCCATCCTTCCTCTGCTAATATCAATCAACTTGTTGCATCCTGAAGTCTCATTCTGGCTTCTACCGTATAAATCAGTGCTATGAAAATAGGACAACAACAAAAAAAGAGCTGTGCTTCTCACCAGCAATGGGTGGACCTGCTGTCATGGGAAGAGCCATAAGGCCCAAAAGGTAGCCTATGGCCTGTGAGGCCTGCATGGGCCCAACCAGCTCAAACGCTATGGGTGCCATCATGGTGAGGAAGCAGCCGTCACACAGCCCCAGGAACACGCACACAACCACCAGCCCCTCGAACACAGAGCACTGAGGAATCATCATGGACATCAGGCCCAGTGCCATGAAGGACACCACCTGAAACAGACAGTGAGAACACATTAAAAAGCTTCAAGCCTCTCTGTTATTTCCTTAAAGGCTGCCTTGTTCATGGGTCACAGCTGCAGTAGGTGTTTGCTTGTTTCCGGTGTTTGATTTCTTTAGTACTAACAGAAGCACTGATTGCAGAAAGTGAGGGGAAAATATACAACCTATTTTTAGTCGGCTCAATTTCTATTCTTGTTGTCCCTGCTTGGCTTCCAGGCCTTTTGTCTTTATTGTGAACATTCTGTTAGTGTCAGTGCAGATATATTTTTTAGATTACTGCCATTTCCATGGCAGTAATCTAAATATTTTTACAAGATTTGAGCATGGATAGCTGAAACGCTAAGTTAGCCTGGGTTGGCATGAGGCTGGTACTACGACCATTTTGGTTCATGTATTACGTTATGTGGAGATTATATCTAAACCAAAGAATATAAAGCTGAGGATTTTTTATATCTCAATCACATCATCTGTTCCATAGGCTGCGTAAGAATTGTGTTTTTGTTGTTTCTGAAGGCTGTCTGTTTGTACAAACCTAAACAGTCAGCTAATACTGTTGAATTACGCCGAGCTCAGAGTTCACAAGTTTAATGAGTGAACTGTGAAGGAAGGTTATGTGCCTCAACAACAAGCTAAAAGGTGTTACCCGAAAAGCCCTTTGTGATTACCACATTGTACAAGCAACTCTTAAAAACATAGTTTGTTCAACTCTGGATAAAAGAGAGTATTCCTATCTATAAAAGACTCCCTCACAGCCAGTCTGTTTATTATGACAGCAGGAGGGATATTATTGAGCAGCATGCTGTAAACACATTCTCTTTTTCAATGGAAAACATTATCTGTGCACAATCGAAATGTCCAATTGTCGCAGTGGCAGCCCGGCTGTTGGTGAGTGTCCTGTTTCTCCTTTCCCTCACATTCTGGTTTCTCCTGTGCCCTCTCTCTCTCTGTGTGTGTGCTCTCTCCCTCCCTGCTCCGGAGCCCGGCTGGCTACCCACACCTGCACCTCGTTAACCTCCATCCCCAGCCGCCGCACCTGCCAGCCATCAGCCTCATCACAACCAGTATATCTACCCCGGCTTTCCACTCCATCCTTGCTCGATCGTCGCAGCTCCTGAGCTGGTGTCGCCGCTTCGTTCTGGCTCTTTCTAAAATTCCCTCTTGCTTCACGTCCCCATTGCCTACTAACCCTGTCTCTCTGTTTCCCCCTGCCAGGTTCACTCACCTCTGCCTCCCAGCTCGGCCAGTCGGGCTCGCTCGCCTGCCTCCTCCTCTCGCCGCCTCCACGACGCCCTCCGGCTTCTCCTCTCGCACCCCGCCTGGACCCCAGTCTTGCGCCCTCTCCTATCCGTCTGCCAGCCTCCCTCAAGCCTCCAGCTTAAGTGCCCTCCGTTCCTCCAGCTTCTCGGTTCCCCATGTCCTCGTCAGCCTCTCCCCCTCCTTCCACCCGCCCTCGCCTCGAACCCCCTTCTCCTCAATAAACCTCTTTTTCTAACCCTCAGCGTTGCGTTTGGGACCGTTCTGTCTCCCACCGTTACACCAATAGTACCAAGGGAGCATTGGAAACATATTTTTATGTGTCTTTTAATATCACTTGCACATCCATCCACTCAGTTTCCCTCTGCTGAACAACACGCTCGATTAACAACATGCAGAATGAGTGTTGTGATTCTGGCCGACATAGCCAATGTATTGCATTCAGCAGGAAGTACAGGTACACCAGCAAGAAATTAGAAATCCTGTTGTATTCACCTCTCAAACTGCCCTGAACGGCTGTGCTTTTCCCCGTTCTATTTTCTCAGGACTGAATCATCCCTGCTATTATGCAGGTGGGTACTTCTTATGGCAACACACAATCTTGTTTTTATTCTGTCACTGTAAGTGGGTGCAAATTAGCGTCTGAGTCATGTTTATCTGCAGCCTAATAAGCCATTAAAGACACTGAATCACTGAGATTGCAAATTAAAAAATCTAATGCTCAACCCAGTGACAATACATAATTCTTTTAATAGAATGATTTTAAACAAGTCTTGGTTCAGTGTGATAAAACGTGCCAGATGGGTGAGCAAAACAAAAAAAGGTGCACTTAACAGAGTACATGGTGGCTGTCAAAACACAATTGTTAATAGTTAACCTCAAGTCTTCTATTACAGGTCAAAGTTGATGTGCAGACTTTTGCATTATTAACACATTACAAGCTATTATGAGAGTAATAATTATGCAGGAATGTATATCGTAACGCTAACCTTGCAGAAATTATAAATAAGAAAACAAAGACAACTTTTAATGTAGACAGATTTTAAAATGGTACAAATAAATCATTAAAACCATGTTACTAAGAGGCTAAAAGTGAGATAATAGACCTGTGTCAGAAATTTAGCTGGTACGAGGTCGAGGCCCACATACCACTTTTAACTGAGATTTCACAGAAACATGCAAAACATTTAAGGAAAAGGGGACTACCCCTGTTTTATGCCTTCAGACATTCTCACCTGCATGTAGATCTTTTGAAGGCCAGGAATGAGGTCTCCGATCTTGCCGAAGGCGAGGCGTCCCACGCCAGATGAAGCTCCTATGCAAACCAGGAGCACCCACTCCTTCTGGGTGTCCTTGAACTGCTCATTCACAAAGTTGATCTGAGACACGGAAGGAAAAACAGAGACAGTGCAGCATGAGCGTTGGCTGTATGTGTTATGCTGCATAAGAAACTCACCAGGAGCTACCAATAATGAATGATCTCACAAAGACATAACACAACCCTGCTTGTGCACTTTTTTCATGTGTTTTTGAGCTCCATGGTTAAAAAGTCAATGTACTCAGCAAATGGGTGTACATTTGGTGGAGTGGATGAATTTGTCCATCCATAAACCCAAAGCGAAGAGCGTACAATAATAAAAATGTCTTCATTCACAGACCTTTGGTACAGCAGGACAGGAAGACCCAACGCATATAGGTCAGACCCTCCCACTCCCCTCAGCCCTGACCCCCCAAATCGGATCCAAAACATTAAACCATCCTCTGAAGTCTTTCCTGAACATGCTAGTGAAATATTTGCTCTGCTTTGAAGGGCTCTACATTCATCAATGGCCATAGGATAGGATGGGAATGTTTAGGAATACAGAGAGGCCATACAGGAGAGGTTTCCTGAGGTGGTGGAGCCAATACAAAGGCCGGGGCTGTGTTTACATCTGGGCCCGAGCCTGAAACAATAGGCCTGACAGAGGGAGGCCGGAGCTGGAACATCCGACATCTGGATAGAGGGAGATCAACTTCACAGCTCCACGCTACAGCTTTACACTTCATCCTCATCCTTCACTATCTCACTATCTCACAACAAAGTCAGCCATAGGTCATGTGCAGATTTTGCAAATATACTTATCTTGGAAAGCCAAATTACTATGCTTTTTTAAGACTCGTGAGTTATTTGACTTCTTTTTTTATAATGATGTTCAATTTAGTCACCCCTTCCTCCCCCGTGTTATTTTACACATATTGTCAATAGTTTGAGATAGGTATTGAAGAGTAAGAACCACACCAGCATTTAAACAGACTATAGTGATATTTGCGGTTACCTTTAGATGCTATTTAATGTGCTGCAGCTGCAACTAATTAGCTAACTGACATTGGTGGCACCCTTTTCCCCAGTGAATGATTGTTTGGCCGCTTGTTCAATAGTTACACAAGCTTTAATATGTACATCCTAAGCTTTAGCAGGAAAGCGAATCAATGTAGTTTTTCAATGTATGTGGCTCTTGTGTTGTGTATCAACAACCTGTTCCAGTTGAGAACTGGTTCCAAATTGTCCTGTCAGATGCACATTGCAAAAACTTGCAACAAAAATTAGTCATGGTGGAAAGGAAGAAATGGTCCAAAGCTTGGCTTTATTTCATGAAGTAAGGTGCTAGTTGTAATGTCTGTAAAATGATCATGTCAGGTAACGACAGAAACACCTGCAATATGCTGAAACATTTTTCCATGCAACATGGGCTTAAATTCCTGGAATGTATTTGACACCCTACACACGCGTGCCACTGCTTCCCAACAGAGCAGTATGTCCTTAGCCTATGTTATAATAAGAAAACTTAAATGAAAACAAATGCTGTATAAATATTCTCTCCTTTCATCCATTTTAGATAATGACCGATAGACTGCTGCTGAGTCATCTTCATGCCTTTTTCTACCCTGTTTCTACACTTTGTTCAGACTCAGAGATAATAAAACAGTTGCGTTAGTGATGAAAACTTGTGTAGGTCAATTATTTTTTGTACCCACACAGAAAATTGATCAATACTCGGAAAAAAGAATCACACTTAAGCAGAATCAAGTCCCGCCCCTAGTAGCTGGCTGCTATCCCTGACTAGTCACGTAAGTCAGTGTGACCATCTACCTATGAACGAACAGTGACATTCCTTCTTCACGCAGATATATGCACGTACAACCCTGACTAGTCAACACCAAAACGACCTAGATAACCCAATAATATCAATACAGAGGTCAGGATTCCTCCATTTACCAAACACATATCAAAACTACCCAATAATATTATGGCATGTGATCCATATTAGGTAATGTTATAGTATACGGAGATGAATGAAAGACTGTTAAGTACATAATGCTTAGTATGTACATACAATCTTCTATTAAAATCTACCGAATATAAACAAAATGTAACATCTTTCATAAGTATGTGATTGTACACTTATATATAATATTTAAGAAATAGAGAGAAGACTTTTTGATTTGTATAGTCTTGAGATCAAATAACCAAATTTAAGGCAGGAGCAAACACACAACATGCACTTATAATTTGACAACAAGCATGCCCATTATTGTTCTTACCAGATGGACATATGGGACAAAGTAGCCCAGTACAGCTGTGGCAACTCCAAATGCCCACACGCGGTATGTCACGATGTGAAACACGCGCAGGTTGAAGTACTTCCTGACGCCACCCATGACCCTGCTCCACCTGCTCCCCCTCTGAGCAGTGGCCCCTGGCTGGGTCTGGGGGTTGGCAGGGCCAAGACCCATGCCTGGGGGTCCCATGCCTCCTCCAGCAGGCAGTAAAGGTTTGAACAATAGCGCCAATAGGGCCTGGACCAGCATGAAGAGGCTGAGGATCTGGAAGGTCCTGCTGAGGCCTAGAGGTTCCACCACCTTGTTGAGGAAAACAGGGAGGCCCATGGAGAAGAGGCTAGCACCGGCCGTCACCACACCGTTGGCCAGGCCCAGGCGCTGGCGGAAGTAGTGGCCTAAGATGACCAACGAGGGCTGGAAGGCAAAAGAGGAGCCACAGCCGAACAGTATGCCGTATGTGAAATAGCGAAGGCTCAGGGAGCTGTAACAAAAATGATAATAAAAAAAGAGGAGTAATGATTTGGTTATTATTTGACCATTTGTTTGCTTTAACATTGAAACTGAACATACAAACTCGTTTCACTGCTCATATCAGATTTTTATAGATGGTTAAACATGTGAAGTTTAGACTGAGTATAGGCATCTGCCTAAAAATCTGTTATTCTACATGTTACCTGTGGCCTTTGTTTAGCTGCTCTGGCTACTAGTGCAAGAAAATGCAACATGGCTAAGGGTTCCCAAATAAGCTATAAATATACTATACAAAAATGCACCTTAGATGCCACTAGGAAGTATCATATAACTTACTGAATGACCGTTAAGAGTGCCTGTGTCATTAAAACTGAATTAATAGTTGTTTAGTGCCTAAGCAGTTTTCACCTTTTCCAAAATTCTGTCAATATCTTATATGACTGAAACTAAGATGTGATTATTAATAGCAAATAAATGCCAAAAAAGTCATCCAGCTGCCCTGAAGCTTAAACAAATGTAGCCCTGTAACTCTTTTTATTACCATTACATTTGAGTCAGGACCAAACAATTGTTTTTCTGGAAAAAAAGATTTATTTATTTTTTAACCCATTTCCCAAGGTGTTTTTAATCTAAACAAAAGATGGTAGCCAGAAATTAAAATTTCCGATTCAATTCAATTTTATCTATATAGAGCAAATTCATAACAGAAGTTATCTCAGATATAATGGTAATGCCTCAGAGGAACAAACTGGGGCTAGAACAAGTGACGTCTTTAATAAATGTACAGTAGCTTACTTTGCAAAGGATGTACTGAGCAGCCCTATAAAAGCCAGGGCTGCCCCACTGACAGCTGTCTTTCTACAGCCGAAGCGGTCTGTGAACATGCTGACCACAGGTGAACAGAAGAAGATCATGCCCATGGCCAGTGCCCCGACCCAGGCTGGGGAGGAAGTGGAGAGGCGAGAGAATTCATTGTCAGAAACATTTGGAAACCCCGTACGTAATATTTAATCCATGTAACATGAAAGGCACTGTGTGCTATAATTCCACAGAATACAATAGTGTGCAATACAACACACGCACATACAGCAAAAAAATTAGGAGAAATTGATTCACTTTCCTGCATGGAAACAATATACTAACTCATTTTGTCATGTGTAATCTTTCAACAGTCTCTACAGTTGTTTTACAGTCAAACAACTATGGCGTATGTACTTGAAATTGAGAATAAGAAATTTCACATTCAATTTTCACATGTGCCACTTGTTATTTCATTGGAGGCAGCCTTTGTATGCACCAGTTTTTCTTGGAAATCAGTCTCTCTGTGTGGCCCCATCCACTATCTGATGTGATTTGCTATTAATATAAGTGTACGTAACTGTGTATTGTGTCTATCTTTGCATCATGTACATCAGACACACTTCATAAGATTTCTCATGGTGATTAAGCAGATCAAAAAAGTGGATCAAAGTGGATAGTTCTGGCCTGTGGTGTAATGTCCATCCAGTGTTAAAATATAACGAGCCAGAATGATCCAACAGAGACACTGCATACCCTGAAGTAAAAACAAACAGATGTCTGGATCCAGTCTCCTGGGGAGCAAAGGTAACTTTAATGTCTACCGTGGTGTTTGGGCTGTGAGTTACACTGATTTAACAGCTCAATAGGAATGAGAGCAGAGAAACTGATAAACAGGTGCACTGACTGATTTACCTACTTACACACACACACACACACACTCTCTCTCCATGAGTTCAGTGTGAAACAGTATACCAACACAGTCTTTGTTGTGAAGGTTAACCTAAACATTCTGTACTTTGCACGTCTGCTGGTACACAGTATATACACTACAAAGTCTAATGTTGTATAGTTTAAGGGTGGGACTGCACTGTACCCTAGCCTTCCTATAGTTTATTTGTCCAAACAGAACAAAGAAAGTTTCATCTTGAGGTGCAACAAAACTTTTCAACACATTTCATATCACATTTCAAAGCATATAGCAGATGCCTACAGTATATACACAAGTGGATATCAATAGGGGCAACAATAAAGTAGGTTAAATGCTATGGTAAATGTACGGGTGAGATACCAATATACCATTCACAGAAATAAATGGCAAAGTTTCACAAGATCAGATTAACCCACTTTACTAAGTAAGCCATGGAGTTTGGGTTTGGCTTCCCATTAGCACCTTAGCATTAGCAGTTGCACCATATTGCACCACTGATCTAGAGAGCTAACAACCAATTTCCTAAGGGACTAGTATACTTAAAACTTGCCGCCTGAAACCCTCTACCCCACACTTCTCCGAAGTTGCAATCTGTTTTGGTCTCCATCAAATCCTGAGGGTCTTTAACTGATAAATGCTTTGCTCTGTTCACCAGCTAGTCGCTAACTTTGCCTGTCTGCCATTTGGGGTACAGTAGGTTTTTAGAGCTTTTTAACAAAAAAATGACCCGACAGTGCACAACACCATTAGACTACTCTCAATAGGTTTTGCATAGAGCAAATCACTCAAATAAGTGCTAACTTTGGTGGTTTATCCACAGTACAGTCTAGATGACAGAACATCTTCATACGAGTAGGAAGGTAAAGTCTGGCCTGATGATGGCCCTAAGGGAAAGGCTATGGTAGTCATTAAATGATCCCCATGTCTATAGTGGCGCCCCAATTCAGTGGTAAGATCCTTCAAATTATGTGGTCCACAAGAATAACCTGCAGCCTCGACTGTGTAAGCAAAGATACATAGCATTTGGTCAGAAATAAAATATATAGCCCTGAATGAAATTGGATGACATGTATATGGCTAGCCTTAAAGGTTAATCATCCAAAAGAAATGTGCACAGCCAAAAACTCCTGACAGAATTGGGTCGGGTTTAGTTTGCATTGCAGTCTGGTGCCTGGAATCTCAGAAATTAATGTCCACAGCCTTGCGTGTGCCTCAACTACTGGGATCATTAATGCCTTCACTGGTATTTCTCCAGCTTCTCATATTCCTTCTTATTGATGTTGCCCGTCACTTAAAACAGCTCGACCTATCACCAGCACCACTTTCTATTTCTTGTCTGTTACCACATGCGCAGTTCGTTTGTCTGGAAGGACCACATGATCTTAACTCATAACTGTCCTTCTCCACCACCCATTGAGGTGTCTCCCTTTTGGATTTGTGTCATCGTTTATATATTACTACTCTTTCTGTAGTTTTTGCCATATTCTTTTTCCCATCTGCTCTACAGTACTGCTCATTTTTGGCTCTAGATGGGTTTGCACTTTGTTACTTCACTGCAGTTATGAGTACACGTTAGATGCTTATGTAGAATAGGGCATTATACCATTTCCCTAACAGAAGAGCTGGGTAATATGAATGAGCAGTGACAGCCACAGTGGCTGAACAGACAAAAAATTACAAAAACTGAAATGATGTCAATGACAATCTGGCACTGAAGCAACATGATAACGTGAGTACAAGTATTTTCTGCAGTACTATAAATGTATGCTTGTTGTCATGTTATGACAAATTATCCAATCACTTCACCCAAGCCTGCATCCAAGCTTTCTTGACTAAACCGAAGTGGAGAGGATGATTGCAGTACCTGGGGAGAGAGTGCCATGTACATTCCATTTTACCGTGTTAAAAACCAAAGCACACTGTCTACAACCGACAAGGCCCAACTTACAATCAAAGGCTAGTAAAGCAACAGAAACCTGTCTCATTCATCCACTCTCTCCTCTCTTTTCTGGCCAACCCTACCTCAAAAGCCCCATTTCCCCCCCTGCCATGGCACATGCAAAGGTCTGTGAGCGGAGTGTACTCACTATAGTAAATTAAACAAAGCAAAAAGAACACAGCGTGGGAGACAGAAGCAAAATAATGTGTGTGTTTGTATGTGGTGGTAGTGGTGAGGGGACTGTCTTTACATGATGGATGCAGTCAGACAGCCAGAGAGAGACTGAGAAGTGGACAGCTCTAAGTACAGTTGTGATTGCAACCAAGACGTATTGAGGACTTATTGAGATCCGATCGCAGAGACCACATTCAGACGTGGCCTCATACAGCCACATTCTTTTGGCAGAATGTACGCAAATGTGTCCTTGGCCACACTCAAGGACTGCTCCCCAACTGACATCCTCTGCATTAGTGGAAATACATAGTAATTTGCACAACAATATTGTCATATTCACTGCAAAACAACAAGAAGAAGCTACAACAGCCAAAATGGATTCTCATGGATGGAGTACACACATACACAAAGAACTCTGTCTGAAGTCCTCTGGCTGCTCTGCCTCAACTCTGTGAGTTTAACGAAGGACAGGTAGCTTTACCTTTAAAGTAATTGCTAACAGGAGCTTTGGACAGCCAGGAGGAGGAGGATGTTTTCTAAAGTAAATAAAGCTTTATTTAAGCTTTAAAGCTTATAGGACCTCTAGCTGCACGGCTAACTGAGAACAAACTTCTTGAAGCAGAGAAACACTGTTCGAGACAGTTCCATTTAATGTACCAAGAGATTTCCCCAAAGGTACTATGTTTAGCTTGTATTAGTACATACTTTGTTTTGTATGGCATGCTGTCTAATGAAAAATCAAAACAGAAAAACTGCACTACAGTACTATTACAGTACAGTACCATATTTATATACCGTATATGCTTAAACACGTGTCTACTGTGACTGATCAGTCATGTGTAAGTACATGAAGTACTGAGAAACTGATTCTATATTAGTTCAATATCTTAACAAACTTCCAGCATGCTAAGCAAACCACATTTTATACTGCCATGAGTGTACTGAGATTGAGGCATTCGTGTCATTCAGGTCCTCTCACTTCTTTCCAAACAATACTGAGTTTATACTTACATTTCCCGATAGCTGTGACTGAACAATTACCTTAACAACAGCGGTTAAAATATTTAGACAAAGATAGACAAAGTCTAGTAGCAGCTACAGTGCAGTAACAGAGTATTTGGAAAGTGACAACATTTTGTTGTTTTTGTTCTGTTCTCCAGGACAATGAGGTTAATGTATCAACTTTCAGCTCTTTAGTCCCTGTTTTAGTGGACAGAAAGTAGGTAGGAAGTACTTTCAAAGAACTGTGTTCACAGCCTGCTCTGTGTATTATCCTTATTAACAAACACAATGGGCTTCATGCAAGAACCACTCGTACGGACAGATTTGTTCTTAAGTAGCTTGTACGAGCGATTTAGGAGAACCTGCCGCCTGGAAGTGCAATCTTAGAGCGTCAGGCCCTTGGAAGACAGTGACAGCATGGCAGAGAGAGGTGAATGGTTGTTCTTGTGGTTTAGACTATCATGGGCAGTGCTTATGCAAATATTAAACATTTTAGACCCATAACTCCGCAGACAGTCACACACATCCAACACTATTCCCTTAATTCCTGTGCTGATGCTATAAACACTAGACTTTCCTTTATGGATCTCCGACAGCAGGACTTAAATCTCTGAACTCAAGAAGATCTTCTATTATATCTATATGTCATTTTCAGGTCCTAATTATGTTAATTTACAATTCTCATGAACACAAGCTCATTTACGCACAAAAGGCATTCATCATGTTTATGCAGGTCATTTACACAGCTATCTGGAGTTAGCAGCGGTGAATCGTGGATGATGTTGCACACTGGTACGAGCCTACCATACGAAAAAAGTAAGAGAAACTTAAGATATGTATATAAAAAATGCTCTTGCATGAGGCCCATTGTTCCTGGAAAGACTTGTTTGCTGCTGACTTTTTCAAAACAACAAAATGTTATTCACCTCCAATGTACTGGGTACCTGAGTCATACTGGCATACTGTATATCTCCAAACCTGGGGGAAAAAAATAAAGAACTATCTGCTCAGATAGATGCCACTGCAGAAAGTAAGAAACAATATTTTGTGGAACTTGACTGAAGCAACCATTTAATTTGAAAGAAATAATCTAATAATCCTTGTTTCTTAAAATCCAACGTACCAAAGCAATCAAAAACACATCTGTTGAAATGTTTTCTGGCAGTACTGTTTGTGGCTAACACAATTTTCCCTGTACACAGGAGGAACTATTCAACTAAACAATGAAACGTATTGTGTTTTAAATTATCTTGGATACTCACAGTACAATAGCCATACATATTTTTACGGAAAGGCTGACGTACAAGACTATAGACTTGGCAAGGAAGCCCATTCCCTCAAGGCCACATGAAATGTCCTTAGCAGGTGCTAGGACTGGGTAATATGTTATTATATGACATACGTAGTCATTTCAACTGAAAAACAAAGACATTAAAAGGTTATTACATTATTATACTGTATTTTAGAATATTAATAGGATAAATATCATGATTTGATGTTTTGATGTGTTGCACAGCACTAGTTATTGGATCTACCAAAAAAGCTTGATGGTTATTTGTCATGGTGTAAGGGTAGGTTTGCTAGCAGACAACGTGGTGGATCATTTTCATCATCCCCAAAGCATCTCTCTCTGGCATAGTAGCTCTGTGTGGTTACAGAAGATACTGTATCTGGTATATTCTATTCCAAACTATTAACCCATGTTATTAACCGTGCAGAAGCCTGCAAATGTTTCAGTTAAATCCCTACTTAGCTGTTTTAGCTTATCTTAGTTTATTCCTCACCAGGTCTTATTGAACAGTGCACTTAACTGTCAAGACAAACAAGCTAATTCAGAAAGTAGCTGGCAGATACCTAGCAAGTGCCAAGAAGAAGTAGTGGGATAGGTATCATGTTCATAAATCCTTGTTATATAGCAGCATCAGTTACCTAACTGGCTAATTACCGTACAGTACTTCAGGTCAGGCAGCATAGTTTCTGTGCGTAAGACAAGTCATTTGGGGCATCAGCTGTCACAGATGCGAAAGGAGTGTCTTCAAACGAGTCCGCCTCAGAACACAAATGTTGACATCAGGAGTCTCCGGAAACTCACATTGTTGCTTGATGAGTCACCGGAAGTTTACATGGTACCGTTCACTATCAACCAGCAGCTTCTTCTGATATTTACTGGTCATATCATGCTCCAAGTTAATAATATTTACTGCTGTGCAAAATGCTTGTGTTGACACAATTAATGATGCAAGATGAGGGGGTATGTATGGATATAAAATGGATACGTTTTGCAGAGAGTACAGTGAGTCACATGTGAATGTAGCAGCATAGCTAAATTTTTCTGCCTAAACTTGCTGTCAGACTTCACTCCTGATCTGTTGTGATACTCTTAATCCTAATTTACAACTGGCGGCCTCTAGCTAGTGCTGGTGGGATTCTCAGAGCTTTCAAGTTGTAAAAAAGACGAAGCTACTCGTCACCTATCCCCTCCCTTGTGTCGGATTGTGCCTTCTTTTCCCGTCACTCTTTCTATTTGCTCCTGCTAGGAAAAACTGTCTAAAAATAAATGCACTGATTTATTATTCATGTTAAAATAAACTCACATTCAACAAAAAAAGTCCCTGATCCTCTGTATGTACTGACTCTGATCCAACCTGGATCGGAGCCTTTAGAGACTCTGATCCGACTTCAACCCATTCCCCTGGCTTCTGGAATGCCAAAAATGCCACAGTACTCCCTAATCTGCCAACCTGGGATTTCCAGCTGCCCTGGAGATGCTGGTGAAATCTGGGGCAGCAGAGCTACAAAGCAGAGAGCACAGAGGTATGCTAGTGATTGGAGAAGTTTGCTTGTGACAGCACAGACACCTGTTTGAATCCTGGCTAGAATATTCTTGATAGTTGGATTTAAAGAAA
Organism: Micropterus salmoides; assembly: GCF_014851395.1. NCBI lineage: Eukaryota > Metazoa > Chordata > Actinopteri > Centrarchiformes > Centrarchidae > Micropterus > Micropterus salmoides. Next base: position 21,140,023 of record NW_024044237.1, read on the forward strand.
TGTTAGCCTCTGGGTCTTGGCCACATGATGTAAGATTAGTAGTACAGTGGTGAAACTGGCAACTTTTATTTTATTTATTGTTCATCTAAAGGCCTAGGGATCCCAGAGTTCCCCCCATCTTTGAATGGGTGGAATAACCTGCTATTTCTATATGGATTTTATTAGCCTCCATTTCAGTTATGTGTTAGTGTCCCATAATAAATGTAAAAATGTGGAAAATGCTATATATTGTCTGCAGCTTCAATCCAAAGGTGAAACTGATTTTACCCTAACACTAATGATTGCCAAGCCAAATAAGACAGAACGAGGTTATGCAAAGAGGACAGAGGCATGATCAAACACACGACTCGACATTTGAACACATTCTTTAGCAAAACATTTCTAGAACGCAGCCCCCTCTCTGACTAGTTTTACCTGTATGATACCACTGTTACTCACAGGTTACTACAGTCAGTATGACACTTGGTGTGTGTCAAAGTGTGGCACAGAGGAGCTTGTGGCCTTTTGATATCTTTGCATTTTCCCACTTGTGTTCTTAAAAGCTTGATTCCGTATGTGCAAGACTGGGCCTGTGAGCCTGTTTGCATCTTTTCAACATTTGAATGGAAAACTTGCGTAACGGCCAAACGCTGATGTCAGTAAGTAATTTATAGTTAATAGTTTCTCCACTTTAAACTGAAGTTAAAGTAAAAAAAAAAAAAACTCTGAAAAAAAACCTCAGCATTATTAATCACTCATGCCTAGATGCCTTTGGAAAAGGCACTAAAATTCTCTAAAAATAAATCAAACATAAAGTTGATATTGGACGCAATAGGACAAATAGGACAATCGAATGGGACTGAATGATGCCTCTTTTTTTTTATCTCATAACAGTTGGCGTAATATAGAGGGAAATTATTTCAGGGATGAATGAAAAATGAATCACTCATTTACTCAGTCCCTTTCTTCCGCCCCTTCACATACATTCTCTGTTGCAGCTTGAAGCATTCACTCACACATCACATAAGAGGCTCATCCCCCAACTGATTTTAAAAGCATAATCAATTTTAAAAGAATGCTGAATACTTTCACTCCGAGTACACCTTGACATACTGGCAGTTCTGTACCGCTGTGGCCACAACAGGAGTTAAACCTCTGACTGTGCCATGCTGTAATCACTGAGCAAAACAACACCATCTGCAACTCATAACCCGCTCAGCTCTCCTTCACTACCTTCTATTACTTAAATAAATGCTGTTGTTCCTCTTGTTTACCCCTCAAGGTTTAATAAATACCCAGTGTAATTGAGCATGATACAAAGACAAAATGGAAAGATTGAATCGCATCCCAGTCTTTCCTTATCACCTCCTTTACTTATAGTCCTGTAGTTTATTGCCTGTGAAGTACTTAGACATTGTTGTTGTTTTAAGATGTTCTGCACATTTAGCTTTTACTGACTGGATACTTGTATACATGTTTTTTAAAGAGCCTTCATAACTGTGAGTGTTCTAGTTAAGCTGCTCCCCGCCTCTGTTGTTGAGGGGAAAAGGTCAGGACTCAGCCTACTCGCTTCATCCTTTCACATATGAGAACAGCCTAGATTCAAATCCAAGAAACGGCTGGAGATGAAATTCTTGACGGGGGGGGGGGGGGGGGGGGGCTGAAACTATAACACTTTCTCAGACTCTCTATCACACAGATAGAGAGTAATGTGATGCCTTGTTGCGCTGCCCCTAGACACAACAATTTCCTTTACATAAATTATGATCACAAGGTGCAAGAAGCCATTAAAGATGTTAACCTGTTCTGCTTACACTCAAATGAGCCTGGTCATGTCTGAACCTTTGGTTTTGACTTCAAGTTTTCTCCTGCTTCGTAAAACTGTTTTTCATGCTGACCTGAAAGGGTTGAATTTGTTCCAGGGAACAGTCTTAGAACCATAATCCCTTCCCACATCCTGACCTTAACCTTTGCCAGTGGTTGTGGAACTTGACAGGGAGTGAAGAAAAATACCCACTCCTGTTACATGCTCCACCCCTACTCCTCAAAAACATTTCTTTTCACCAAAATCCGACCGTCTGACATTTCACAAATTCAATTCAGAACAAGCAGCCTGCTTGAACGTTCATCACTTAAAAAAGAACTTGCATAATTACTCATTTAGTCAGCACTTGTGAATGTGATTAACAACATCAAACCTTGAGGCCAAGACTCTATTAACACCTTCAAAGGACCAAACCTCCAGAGATGCTTCATTGGATGCTGGCTTTAAATTCCAGCTTTTGAGGTTAACATTTCCGCTACAGTAACAATATGTCAGTGTCCCATTAACTATTGATGTAGCATCAACTAGCTTGCAAAGTCTTTGCACGCTTTGTTTTCCATGTTAATCTGGAGAGCAATTTATCTGCATAACACAAGACTGAACTCTCTCACTCCTTGAAAATAACATCACTGATTTCTACATCACAATGTCGCTCCTTGTCTGCTGTATCATAGGCATGTTTACAACACCCAGTATATTTGTGAGAAATGATCTGAACATTCACCAGTAAAAGCTTGTGATATAATCCTCAACAGAATGGTTTGAATTAAAGCATGCTGGGAGACAGAGGGCTGAACACTGGCCTTATTCTGGTCAAGTACAGCTACAAAGCTGCTGCATTGTGAATCAGTTCCTGGAATTAAATCACCACAAGGTCTTTCAGCTTTGTATACACTATATGTGTCAGGAAAGTCCAGGTTTGAATCTAGCATTGGAGTTTTGTCCCATGCCATCCTTCTCTCTCAGTCAACTGCAATCAGTCCAGTGAAAGAGTCCAGCTTTGAGCAAGGTGCTGAACCCCTAACTGCACAGGGTGCCTGGTTATGTAGCAGCCCCTTCGCTCTGACATGTCTCCATACATTTATGCATGTGCACAGATCCTGTTTGTGCATGTGTTAATAATGTCTTCTTCTCACAGGTTGATAGACTGTTCAAATGCCTGTGGTACAGTTTTCTATAACTTTCAGCCTTCAGATGAAGACTCAAGCAAAAGGTCAAATGTGACACACTGATATGGATTTGCAGCACCTGAATTAGATAAACAGTAGTGTTAATGAATAGATAGTGAGAACACAGTCCTAACTAAAATGCATGTTAATCATTGACAATTGACCAACTCAAAAAAGTTGCAAGGAGCAGTTGTAGAAAGCATGAACCATGAACAGCAAAGAAAAGTAATATGCACACATATAACACACCTAACCACCTGTGCTTGTGACACATATCATAGAGTAATCTATACATCATAAACTACTGATAAGAGGATGTTACATTGTGATATAATGTCTTTTCAATTGTAACCAAGCATGCATCCAGCACAAATGTGCTTCTGCCCACCAGTTGATTGTTTCATCACATTGTCAGGCTCCCCTCAGCAGACAGTCTGGTACTCACCCACTTTGAACTGAGACGTCTTGTCGTCTGGGTTTGCGTGCTCCTTAACCAGCATCATATGCAGGATGCCGAAAGAGTTTTGGATCCCGAAGATCGACCCATTGCACCAGGTGGCCGCAAAAACCACCAGCCAGCCGTAACCCCCCTCGGGTGGGACGAATCCGTTCATCTCCACATGGACCCCTGCCTCGGATTCAGAAGCCGGGGAGAGTGGCGGCTTGTACCCGGCCTCGGGCTGCACCGTGCTGTCCTCCTGCACGATTTTACACTCGCTGCCAGCCGTCTCACCATCCTTGGTCCTGTCTGCTTCTTGGGGAGCATCTCTTTGCTCTATCTGAGGATCTGCAGCTGGCTGCTCCGTACGGGACTCTCCGCTGGACGGCTGCGCTTGATTGTCTAACCCGTTGATCCCCATGTTGCCTGGTCTGATGGAGAGGTTATTGTGGACTCTTGGCACACATGCATGAGATATGGGTCACTGACATAAGACGACCAATTTGGAGCAAAGATTTAATTGGCTATCTGTCAAAATGTGCAAGACAGACGGTCACTAACTGAGAAGACAAGCCCCCTACACCCCGCTTGGCGTGGCCCCAGTCTGAGTGTCAACTTCAGCGAATAAACCCCAACCTGCACACGTTAAATGTGTCATTCTAGTCTGAGATCTGTGTTTTTCCAGGAAACACCAGGCACCGCCTATTTCGCATTTAAATGTAAGCTCATGCGTCTATGAACAGCCTAAAGAGACTAAAACCATTTAGCCTATTTACTTTTGCTGTCTGCTCGGTGCCAAAAACGGATCATCAACCTGTGAAAACGTCCGCTCAGCCTCGACACCGTGTCGTCCTGTCACTGAGTCCGCACACGGTCCGCAACATCTCCTGGTGACAAAACAGGCCTAAACGCTCAGGCGCTCCTCCTCTTTCAACTGATACCTTGGTGTAAATGTTAAATTGGTAGGCCCGCGCGGGTCCCAGAAGCTGTCTTTGCTCGTAAGTGTCAACGGAGCTACGGCCGTCATTCAACAGCTAGTCCCCGCCTCCCATCCCCGGCGGATGGACTGCTGGACGGTTGGAACCAATGGCGGAGCTCAAGTGCAGTTACTGGACAGTGGTGGGACGAGCTTGAACTTCGTGTCTTGTCGGAATCACGGAAAATCCCGAGTATTTGTCAACTTCAGCTCTCATATGTCACCCATGCAAACCCACTTTCCTCATCGGACAAAACTGGTATTTACATCCTGGCGTTAACCGTCAACTGTGACATCTGTTTCAGCCGTATCTTCGGTTGGATTAAGCTAGTAACGTTATTCAGTCACTGTTTTCATTAAGCAGGGAGAGGGTTTGGTGGTTTATTTAGTTTAACGCTATTGTCAAATAGCCGTAGTCTCTAAGTTAACGTTATCCTTGTTCAGTCGGTGCTCGTTTGTTTTATCGTTTTCCTAATATTTCTTTAACACGGTTCAGCGGGAGTACAACTCAACTTTCATGTTGTTCCCGTCTAATTCTGGACTAACTCTTGCTAAGGTGGGTGTCCACTTTCCAATGGCTCAAAATGTGATCAAAAAACAGAGGTGGGAAGTAATCAAGTAGGTTAACGTTACATTTAGTCAAGTAACGTAGTGTAAGGTGCTTACATTTCCAATTTATGCTACTTTATACTACATCACTAAGTTATATTTCAAAGGGGACTAAGGCACTTTTTATGCCACTGCATTTATTTGACATCTATAGAAGTGGTGGAAGGAGTATTTAATTATTTTACTAAAGGAAAAGTAGCAATACACCAGTGTACAATTCTCCCATTACAAGTAAAACCTCTGCATTCAAATGACATGACTAAGTTATACATACATAACAGGAGCAAAATAAGGTGTTGTTTGTGTAGGGAAAGGTCCATTATTGTATATCATTACATTATTATAATGCTCATGGCTTTTTGTGTATCCAGTACTGTTGTAGTTGTTACTAGGTGGTTTAATCTATATCAATTCATAACATTTAAGCTGATTTTTGAATGTAAAGTGTTTATCTGCAAAGTAAATCAGCTGTAGTTACTGGGTGCTTAAGATACTGGGCAGTAAGATTTTACATACAAACTGTATGCTCTGTAAAATATGATCTATTGTTATATTTCAAATATACACTAGGCCTATATAAAGTATTGAAAATTAAGTCCACCCTTACCCACTACAATTTTTAAATGCTGCTTACATGCATCAGTATTAATAATCCATTAATATGTATATAATACTCAGGATTATGAGTATCAAGGTTATTTGTATAACACAAGGTTGTACAAGGAAGTGAAAGTTTGAAGTCTAATGAAGCTAATTCTGCAGAGCATTTTTAAATTTGTGTCTGCGAGAATGTAAACATTAGCAACAACACAGTGATGATAATATGGTTTTCATCTTCACATATACAAATTAGTAAAATGATTATTCAATTATTTAAGATTTTTATTATTTCTTGTCATAAAGTACATTTTACTGATAATTCTGTACTTTATAATTTTAAATGGATGACTTTTATTTGCAATTGTGGTGGAAGAAGTATTCAGATCTTTTATTTAGTGAAAGTTGTAATACTACAATGATAAATTTACATTTTAAATTTTACTTTAAAAAGTTCAGAAGTATTATCAGCAAACTGTATTCAAAGGATCAGAATTGAAAGTACTCATTATGAAAATGCCTTAAAATGTATTATTATAATATGGGTAGATGTTATTTATTTCCTAGTGGTTTACAGCTGTTTAGGGGTAGATCATTTTACCAACTTTTTGTACTGTTGTGTAATTTAATCTACAATGCAATGCATTATATTTTAAGAGTCCATTATATGTTTTAAACTATTAATCTGCAAATGAGAATGAGGCTGTTGCTGTACAAATGTAGTGGATTAAAAAGTACAATGCTTTCATCTGAAATGTACTGAATAGAAGCATAAAGTATGAAAACCATGTACTTCAAATTTGTGCTTATGCATAGCACTTGTAAATGTACTCAGTTATTTTTCATCACTATCAGCTTTTGCTGAAGTGAAACTTCTGAATACTGCCAAAACTGAACAATTCAAAGGCTGAAATCATGCTGGGATGATAATTATGTTTTTGTCTCTAAACATGTAGGTCAACCGTAGAGTTGCCAAACAAAAGATTCGTGTTTATGAAGCGAGAGAGATGGGGCCACAGAGAGAAAGATTCCCCCGGCAGAGATAATTAAAGTAACAGAATTTCACACTGAGTGAGCAACAGAAACACTGGCTCAAGCAGACATTGCATCATAATCTTCTTTGATGTTAAGGTTAAGAAGATGAAATATGTTTAACCATACATCCTGTGCATTTGATCACAATTTCTGCCTTTTTTCCTGGCACAGATAAATCAAACTGTCAGCCTGTTCACCAGTTAACTAGATAACCTCAAATAAGCAAGAGCCACTGTTGGATTTTTTGTACTTGGATTTCTGGTATTTTTTGGGGATTTATGTGATAGTAGAGTAGTTGTACACAAGTACAAATGAACAAGTATTCACCACTAAGTGGCGCTACAACACTGGACAAGAGCAAGGTTGGAAGTTACTCAGCATTTGAGGTTCAGTGTAGTTGAAGTTCTAACAAAGATTTCCTTAATACAGTTACATACAGTTCAATAGACCTCAACCAGCCAATTCATTTATGCTTGTTTTGGTTAATTTCAGATAACACAACGTAAAAGTTGTGTCATATTTTATTTAACAAATGCATAGGTCCTTTTCAAGAAATCACTTATATATATGATTTACAGTATGTTAACTGAGATTGGATTCTCTCTCTCGCTCTCTCTCTCTCTCTCTCTCCCTCTCCCACTCCCCAACCGGTTGAGGAATGGCCGCCCACCCTGAGGGAGTTTTTCCCTACCTGTGTCACCAAGTGCCTGCTCATGGTGGGAACTGTCTCTGTTAATAATAGTACAAAGAGTTTGCTCTAGACTGCTGTATATGAAAAGTTCAATGAATTAACTTTTGTTATGAACTATGAACTTACACTTGAATGGAGCCTTCCTGCTTTTACTACTATGACATGTCAAAACGTCTGCTGTGAAAATGGCCATTTATGTGGTTGCAAGTTATACAGTTGAGAACCACTTTTTATTTAAGTTGCAGCTATAGGTGATTAGTCAGTGGCCCCTGTTACCCGTTTCACTGTAATTAATGGCAAGTTTACTATAAAATCAACCAAATTAAACCACTCAGAGCAATATTAAACTAATTCAAAATATCGTCGTATAATGTAGCATAGGTGAGATTTGATATCAGCCACCAGAGACATGCTGCAGTATAGGGCTAGGCGATACAGCCAAAATGTTATCACAAAAAAAAAGTAAAATCAATAAATATTGATTATTATTATAAATGTCAAATAATTATTTCTTGCAAGGCTGATTTTTGCTCCTGAGTGAAAGTTGATCAAACCAGAAGATAATTCGTGGTTTTAAATTTCAAAACTGTTCTTTTTTTAACAAATATGCATAAAAGTAAAAAATATCATGTAAAAATCTTTTTTCAGTCATTTTTCCTAAATATCTTAATAGAAAAATAAAATGCTGATTTTTTTGTGATTAAAATGAATTAAATTGAACATTTGTTATATTTATATTGAAGAAAATTATATTGCAATAAGTATTGTTCGCGTATTATTGCCCATCCCTATGCTGCAGAATATACTGCAAATACTGATGATGATCTAGTGTAGTCCTGTCACAATGGCAGGTTACCAACCAAGTGTTACAATGTATTATGGCCAAACAAGCACACTTTCCACTAACACCTACCCACTGTATATTTCACACCGAGTAATCTTTTTGAGGTGTGACCCTATCTGTTGCTCAGCAGAAAACACCTCAGCATAAGATGTTTGTATTTGTTGCCATAGCACCACCACTTAATCAAATCAAAATAAATCATGCCTGCGTTGTTTTAATAGGATACAAACCTGGGCATTTCCTCCCCTAACAAAGATTAATATCGATCAACATCCATGGAGATTCACTTCAGCAGGGTGGATTTAAACTGACCTCGCCATTTTGGCTGGTGGATGGTGTCCACCAGCCCACTCTTTCAAATTCTACATACTTATAATCGCTTGCAATCACTGACACATGCAGTGGATGTAGGAATGCGGTGACCTCGTCATCAGATGGAGTTGCTACATCATCACACGCCTGTTTCCAATTAGCCGCTTGAGGATCAGCAAAACTGCATGGCTCACTCTGGCTCCACAGTGTTTTTCAGCTAAAAATAGCAGTTCACACAACATAACAGAGTCTGGTAACAAGAATACCCTGGGATTCCTTTTATATGAAGTGGGGGTCAAAGGTAATGGGGCTATAGCCAATAGCTGAGCTTCCTGTTTAAATTGGAATACTTTAACTCCTCAGAGAGGTGTGGGTAGGAGAGGGAATGAGCATCTGTGAGAAGCCCACACATTTCTGGGTCTGATAAAGTCACACTATGTAGGCTGACTGAATGAGTAAGAAAATATCTTTAATAAGGGGGATTTCTGCCTTAAATACTGAAAAGGATTAGAGTCTGAGTCAGTTCTGACTTTAATCTAAGAATTCTGACTTCAAACTCAGAACTCAAATACATTTTTCACCTGTGGCCCTAATCCTCTTCTGTATGTATATTATTATTTTTTGATTGAGTTAACAAATAAAGGTATTGAGTTTCTGTAAGAAATTCTGTAGGAAATTGTGTCATTTTCTGTAATCAGGTAAACGCAGGGTGTCTGACACATGTCCAGCAGCATGCTCAAACATGCTGTGGTAGTGATAGAGGCATAATGCACTGGCGGGCTAGTCATTATCTCGAGTAGTATGACTCACACTCCGTGGCTTACTTTATTCCTTGGGGGCCTTGGAGACACAGCCTGTACAAAATTTCTGCATGCTTGCTTGTGACTGGCAGCGGAAAACTGCACATAGTGAGTGCTGTCTCCTTTTTACTCACTGAAGACAAAACAGCGAACCATATCAGTGGTACAATCTGAGCGCAGTTATGTGTCTGCCTCCTGTGTTGCGAATGGTTTCACCTGAAACGTTAATCCAGACATCGGGGGTTGACTAACCTGCCCCATGATCAACAGCTGAGTGGAGTAAAGTAGTCAGAGGCAAATATAAAGAGACAAAAAAGTCGATCTGAAAAACACAGATAGTTTCTGGCCTCTTTAAACATCTTGCTTGTGTTCGCCTCTCTCTTGTCCTCTTCCCTTATTTGAACAAGAGAGGACCTCTTTCGTTTTCTGATGTAATCTAACCCGTACACAAGTATGAGCTCACTTATACAAATAGCATACAAGCTTGTCGTCATCTCTAATATCTATTCCTCTTCCAATGGATACTCGTTCAATGATGATAGCTGTATTGGTCACATACTAATTCTGTGATCACCCACTCACCCACAGTAACAGTGACACAATTACAGTAGCAGATCCCCACAAATAATGTCATGTATATTTCTTTGTATTTGAAACTTTGTTCATTCAAGTAGACAGGCTGAGATGTTTGAGCTCTTTATGGTGGTTAGAAGTTACAAGGCTTGAGGGAAATGACAACACACAACTGGATGATTAAACACTATATAACTACTACTGAATGTGAGAAAATGTCTAACACATGAAGTCTTGGAACTCAAATTCCTGGGATGGATTGTCTCATTTAGGATTGAATGTTGAAATGAATCACTTAGACTTCTAATAAGTCAAAGCAACCTGTACCATCCAGTTATAGAAACTTGTAGTAACTTATCAGCTCCTGACGTTGCAGACAAAGGCATAGACAGGGGGTGTAGAGATGACTGTCTCATGCAGCCAAAACAAATTAAAGCTTAAAGCTGCAGAGAAAAGCTGAAGAGATGGGGGTAGACTCGAGTGGAAGCCCTCCTCTTGATGTATATATCCTTTGTAGAGGTTTGACTCTGACCAACCAGACATGCATTCACCTATTATTAAGTTGCGGATATGTCAATCCATCCAATAGTTGTCGAGTTATTCTCAAAACCACAAATGTGAACCTTATGATACTGCTGAAGGTGAAGTCAGATGATCGAAAAGTCAATCGGAAACATGAGCTTCTGTACAATTCATTTAGTAGATGTTGAGAAATTCCATGGGTGAATGAAAACTTTGACTGGCTGGTGGAGTTAGATGAAAAGTCAAGCGATCACCGAATCCATTAGTATTCATCCTCTGGGTACCCAGGTGCCATGTCAGGTTCCTGGGTACCTGACAATCCAACCAACAGTTGTGGAAGTATTTTTGTAAAATATTCCAAAGCTGTCAACCTCATGGGGGTGGTTTATCCTCTGGGGACCATGAATGAAATTACAGAACAACCAACACATAACAATAAAGAAGAATTTTAAAAATCCTGGGAACTATGACAATCTGAAACAGGCTTTCAGATTTTTTTTGTTAAATGTCAGTCTGCAACAGGAAGTGAGAAAAGATCATTTGGATGTGACAGCTGTAGAATCTTAGCCTCATCCCCAAACCTCCCTAATGATCAGCAGATTTTACAAGAAATGCAGAGAGCCTGTCAGGTCTTGACTCACGCACACTCCCTTTAAGCAAGCACGTAATAATACAGTCTTGGACATAATGAGGAAGAATCAACAATGCGAAGATTGTTGCCACATACCATAATTCAGCTCTAGACCCACTCAAAATCATTCATTTATTTCAGCATTTTCGAAAGTTCAAGACGAACGAACACTGTACTTAAGACAGATTACAGTTGTGTTTAAACGCTACATAGGCTACAGCTTCTACTAAGTGGGTCTATAGTTTTGGTGTGCAACATACCTTTTCTGATTTTGGATTCTTTCATATTCAATCTTTAATCTGTGCAGTATTTTCATGCATGTACACAACTGTACACACAAACCTGAACACCATATTTTCCCAATTAGGTACATAATAACAGCAACAGTACATAAATCTGTTCCCTATTTCCTGCTTTACAATTTAAGTGGCTGTACTTTTAAATCCCTCTTAGCTGTTTATAATCTACCTATAATTTATTGTTTCTGTGCCCTCAGTCTTCATTTTGTGAACATATAATTAATCATTTTGCCTGCATATGAACATAACAAGTGACATGCAAATACACGCTCTCGTAAAAGTTTGTTTTATTTATTGGTTTTGCTCCTTACTACTTGGTAAGAAACTCTGAAAATAGCTTGCATATTAACAATAAACAGACTTAACTCAAATTTAAATGAAATTATTTATGGTAATAAAAAAAACCCTGCAGAAGTCATCAGGATTTTAGCAATGTAGGTCGAGTAAATGCTTTGAGTTTTGAAGCTGGAAAAGAAGGAGGCCTCTCTGCCCTGGTACTTTTCCTCTCATCTGTTCAACCCGGGCACTTGGAATAACAAAGAACTCGCCTGCTTTGCCAGCTTTGCCCCATAAAAGGATGAGAGAGACGATAGCCTTCATCGTTCCCTTCCAGCTTGTCACAGTGGGGTTTAAGAGGTGGTGGGGGTCCATAATAAATACACATGCATGCATTCTTCACCCCCCGCTCCCAAAGGCACGAATAAACACACTCAAGTAACCCTAATGTCCTGTTTGTTTCTGCAAGAACACCTGCAGAGTATGCTGGGAGTTTAGCTCTTAAAGAAGTAATCACAAACAGGCAGATACACCTACAGATTACTCAAACATACGGTAACAAGCACAAGCCTGCCTCCCACTGCTACCCAGCACATTAATATGCTAAGCAACGCACAAACACATGGCCACTATCCCTCAGTTTTCCAAAACACATTCAGGGGGAAATTTCCACACAGAGAAATATAAAAGAGCGATGGTGGCTGGTTGAAAGCCCTGTTGAGAAAGAGAATGAGGCAAGACGTGAAAACAGAGAGAGGCAGAGCATGAAAGAGAAAAAAGGGAGGGAGAGGCACTGAGGGGAGAAAATGAGGGGGTGTTGAGGAGGAGGAGGGAGTCAGAGGGAATCAGCTTAAGACGGTGAGAGCAGAGGACTGTAGAGACGACACGGTGAAAACAGACAGAGCAGGAACAAGTAAAAAAGGGAGAAGACTTGAAATATCCATCACTATCAAACAGGTACAGTAAACTATTTAGAATACTTTACTTAAGTGACTGTTATCAGAATGGTGTGTTGAGCAGATGCAAAATACTGGAATGGTATGAAATTTATTCCTGGAGATTTATAAAGCAGTAGCATTTAAAGCCATGAGAAAATATTTTCTGAATGTTAGGGTTGTTTTAAAATGAACCAGAGTGGAGATGAGTGAAAATCCATGTGTGCTTTCAGTTCCCACAGAACACATCTGGCTTAGTGCCAGGAGTAATGGATGTGCTGATGGGCTCACCCCAATAGTTGTATTTCTTCTTCCAGCACTTCTCATTTATTTATCTAAAGCTGTTTACAGGATGGGAACTGGAACATCGCAAATGTTTGATTATAGGCAAAGCCATTTCCGAGCCGTAAACTTTGGTAAAATAGCATCCTAGTCAACAAGCCAATGAAAATTGTTTATGTCTTGCCACTCTCAACAAATCTTTGTCTTCTGCACATGAAAAACAGTGAACGCGTTGCATGGCGATTGGATAGTTCGAATCGCTGTGTAGAGTCCGACAAGGACTCTTCGTTTGCCTTTACAGAGAGTGGCTTCAATAACCAGGCCTTGTTTACCAAATCTCTTATCTATAATACCACTGAGTATCTTTGTTACCATGCTTGTTTTTGTCTGGTATTGTAATTAAGTTCTATATTATGGTATCTTTGTTTTGACACAGTGACCACTGCTACAACAACTTCAGCTTCTTTGTTTCAGTTCCTTTATTCCACCTTATTTACACTTTAAATGCCTTGTTATAACTGGCCTCTAGATGTAATTTTAATACACAGAGTCAATAGAGAAACAATGACAAACGAAGGTGTATTTTCTTTCTTAGACTGAATAGATAAACATACTGTTAACATTAAGTGTTAGTGATCTATTCATGGCATTATTTTTCTCATAATTTTTCATTTCTTTCCATAGAGATGACGTCACTCTACAGAAACCTGGCTGTGCTTTTCCTTTTCACCTCGCCTCTCCTCCATTCCCGCCACTACACTCACGCTGCCTCCACATCCTCTCCAGTTACCCGTCCACGGATCATATTCATGACTGACACAGGCTCAGATGATGACTTTGATGATGAAGATGATGACTACCTTGACAACCACAGCTCTCCTCCTGAAGTGCTGTACCCACGGAAGACGACCTTTCTCCAGCAGGCACCGGAGCTCTGCCAATACAACCCCTGTTTGGAGAATCAGGAGCCCTGCGCCCAACATTCAGAAAAGACTGGGTGTCTCTGTCCTGGGATCAGTGGGGCTGATGAGCCTCCTCACGCACCACGCATCCAAATGCTGCTGCCAGTCAGTGAAGGGGAGGACACAGGGAAGATAGAAGTCCAGTGGTGCGCTCCATCTTCTGTGGTGTCCGGGTACAGAGTTGTGATCGAGGGAAGTGAGGGGCATGACCGGGAGTTTAGGGACGTTTCCCGACGAGGTGTGGTCGGATTTTTGGAAGTTGGGACTAAGGTCTGTGTGGAGGCGGTGAACAATGCAGGACACAGCACCCCCTCAGAGTTCTCCTGTAAGCGGTATGACCCTCCTAAAGCTTCTAACCATAATCTGCTGGCCTGGATCATAGGAGGAGGAGTCACCCTCCTTCTACTTATTATCATAGCAGCTGTTCTCCTCTGGAAGTATCAAATGCATCAAAAGGCAAAGAAAGATTCCACTGATGGACTAGGCAACCCTTCTTACAGCAGAGAGGGAACTCTGTGATCCAGACAGGTTCAGCCCAGACAATCTATCTCGGTCTTGAGACAGGGGACACAGCAGTGGTGTAGTCATGATCAAAAGCAAAACAGTTCTGGGGTGTTGTTAGGAGTGATTATAGAATTAAGAAGTTCTTTACAGTCCTGTTTCAAGGAATATGTAAACATACTGGGAGAAATTGGTGTTCATGGAATAACACCAACAAATGGGTAATGCTATTATTTTGTGGTTAGAACTACAGGTTTATTTGCTGGCAAATTAACCATTGTAGGTTTATTGTAGTGTTTTTTTTTATCATGGCTGAATTTAATTGTAAATATTAATATTTTTTAGGATATACTGACTGAAACATTTGTAATAAACTAAAACCTATTTTAATAAAGCTGTGTGAAGTGTCTTTGTTGGATTTTTGCTGTCATTGGAAAGGTTTTGCACAGGCCTACAAAGTGTGTTAGTAAGGTATAGGGCCACCACAAGGAAAGCTTTAATGTGCCTTGGCATCAAGTCTCTGAAACTTTACTGGAGAAATTGAACAACGGTCGGTCCATTATGTCCGATATATTTGGCTTGAAAATTGGAAAATGGTGACTGCAGGGGCTATACAGTATGATTGTCACAATTTCAACACTTATCAAACCATTCATTGACTCCTTTTGGGCTGTATGGGAAATATTGTATACTTAATGCCACTAAATTTATTTGAAAGTGCTTACTTTTTACTTTGCGGATTAAGATTTTACATACAAAACAAATGATGAATTTATAGAATATGATGGATAGGATATAAAAGTGTTAAAATTGGCTGCACCTCGACCAGCTTCAACATTAAAATTACAAGTCAATAATAATTCAATAATACGACAGTCTCAAAAGGGACAAATTTTCATAGTGAGTACTTTTGATGCTTTTAGAATATTTTGCTGATAATACATTCATTTGAACTTTGAATGCAGCATGCATTTTACCTACCATTGTACTATCCCTGCTTGAACATCAGGATCTAAATCCTCCGCCACTGTGTATTATTTATGCAACTTCAACTTCTCAACTTTTATTTTGAAAGTTTTGTAGGCGGTAGTTGATTTTATTGGCTGACGCTGAAGTCTTTCAGGCTAGGTCCCGCCTTCCCTCAGCGTCAAGCCAATGATTTATCACCAAATCCAAGGAAGAAGTCTGTTTTGTTTGGTGACAACGATCATACTTGCAGCAAAGAAGTAGACAAGCAGGATGGCGAACGCAGGTGAGTCTTTTTTCCCACTTCACTCCCTTAGGTAGATATAATTGAACTAACTAACTAGCCCCTTATCAGGATTTTATGATTTAACGTTAATTGAAAAATCCCTGAAGTTGGCCGAGAAACGTTAGTCTCCGCCAAATAGTTAGCTAACACTTGTTTAGCAAATAAATAACTGCATATTTGTTGCTGGTAAAGTTACATTAACAGTGACTATATTGTCACAGACAATCTGCGTTACAGGAGGTCCCTAGTTGTTGCATTACGTTAACTGTCTCGCGCACAGATTTCTCTGCTAATAACGTTACACATTAGATGATGAAACGAGTTGTGGTTGTAAGAATAATATCTTGATTATTCAGAATGACTCAGCAGACGACACAAGTCTTGATAAGGTCAAACCGGAAGATACCTGGATCCTCAAGGAATTCCAGCTGCAAACCAGTTTCATTATTGCATTTCTAAGTAAGTGAAGCAAAACATGATAAGTGTTTGCATACCACAACCTATTTCATCAAAGGCGAGTGGAGGAATGTACCTTTACTCCAAATTTCAGACACACACTAACTCTGTCTCTGTCTGATAAGAATAAGTATGAGTGTCAACATGAGGGAGCGATCTTCTGGAGTGGAATGTACCCTGGAGGTGGAGATGGGCATAAGGCCATCTTTGTATCCTAACCTATTCAGCCATCACCAATATTTCTCTGAGATGCAGTCAAATATGAATGAATAATCAAGTGAAACCAAATGAAAATGTAGCAGTTTGTTGGGTTTTTTTTATGGCAGGGAACATGAGGCTGGGATTACTTTGGCACTGTGACTGGATTATACATCTGATCGCTGTAGCACAGAATTTTAGAAAAATACTGACAAATAAACTGTATTTGATGTGGATCGTATTACATCATGGCTAATACCTGATGTCCTCAGTGTTTTGTGCATCCCTAACAATAAGGCCGTTTTTATCCACTCTTGTACCCCGTCGTGCAGGTGCATGCAGCAGGTGTCATATTACAGGGCTACATAACCCATCATATAAACCGTTGTTGGTTTGGTTTAGAAAGGATGGTTAGCAGTCTATGATGGTTAATGATAAAATCTTGAGTGAAGTTTTTTAATCAGTTGAAATATTTTTTTAAAAGTATGAACATTCAACAATTCCTTATCAGACTTTCCAAAGCCTTAAAAATGTTTTATCTGTCATTGCCAGTTACCAAGGAGATCTCCTATGAGGATCTAAAGGCGCTTCTGGGAAAGAGCCAGAATCTCCTTCTGGTTGACGTTCGTAGCCAAGAGGAAGTGGATAAAGGACGTATTCCAGGATCCATCAGCATCCCACGTGAGCTTCTTTGAAATTCATTTACATGGAGGTGGGAAAGGTTATCAAGGTGAAAATACACACAGTATGTATAATGGTCTCAAACTGAACACTGAATTTTGTTTTTTTCCCCCCCTCAATTGCACCACATCTAAACAATCAGTCCAAAGTGGGTTGTCATGCATACTGGATATGCAGAAGTGTGCAGTGGTGGATAAGAATCAATTTTCTGCAGTCTGGTTTTTTCAGGTTCTGAATGTTTTGCATTAGATGTTATGTCCATCATTTGTTTAATGTTTAAAAAAACACATTCTGCTTCCCTCCCCTATAATCACTCAGTTAATACAGTACAGGCTGCTTTTACAATGGAGTCAGAAGAATTCAAGGCCAAGTACGGAGTAACCAAGCCACCGTTGGACACAACAGAGCTGGTCTTTCACTGCCAACTGGGCAGGCGAGGGGCAGCGGCCACGAGCAAGGCCTACGAACTTGGATACCTTAAGTAAATAAGTTATTGGTTATTGTACATTACACACAGACCCAGTCCATCTTGCTTTTAAACAGACAGCTCAAGTCTCCTACATACTATATAGATCTCACAGTATAGTGACTCCCGTACATTTTAGACCAGTTATGTCTAATCTGTTTCCTCAGAGAGCCTTTGCCTATGAGATTCGTCTGTCTGCATGTATTATTATTTATTGTTCTAAAATGTGTCTCTCTGTCTTCTGTTTCAGTGCACGCAATTATACCGGAGCATACAAGGAGTGGTCTGAGAAAGAGGGAAAGTGATTTGTATTGAAGGCAAAACATCATATATATTTAACATCATATTTATTTATACACCCTGCGACCCGATCCCGGATAAGCGGATGAAGATGGATGCATATATTTATACAAATAACCATTTTGAAAGCTAGACCGACAAAATAGAGAACATTTCTTATGTTGTGTTTATCTTTTGATATGTTTTTTTTTTCCCACTACATCAGAGGTTTTCAAAGTGAGAGGTGGGCCTCCCCAGGGGGAGCATCAGGGGAGCATAAGGGAATGGAAGTGAAAAGTTGTTACATTAGTTATCAAAACGAGTTCTCATGGAATAGTCTAAATGTGTGTGATTTGGTTAAAGAGATAGTTCAGAGATAGAGGAGGGAATTTTTACTTTTTCACCTGCTTTCCCAGAGTCAGAAACTAATAAATGTCTTAGGACAGACCTTTTTTTAAGAATTTGTTGTAGTCTGAAGTTATGTCAAACAAAAATATTAGGCAATCTTGGCTTAATTGTTGAGTGTTTAAATAACATAATCATGATGTCTTGAAAAAGGGCAGGGTGTGAGGGAGGGGGTCTTTTTCCAAGCTTTGTTTAAGGGAGGCCCAGAGTCTCAGGCTTTGAAAATCCCTGCACTACAGCATTGTATTGAAAATGTATGAATAAGTACAAATAAAATAAACAATGTTTTCTACTCAAATGTACATGTATTTGTGGGAATCATTTCATTCCAGAGAGCTTAATATAGAAACATGGAAAAACTAGAGGGGGGACACTTTCTGCATGCTAAATGTGGCTAAAAGCTCAAGAAAAAACTAGAAAGTTGACCTTCAGATATTGTCATCAGTAATTTCTGTAAACAGGGGCGGATTGGCCATTGTGCCGTTCCATTTCAGGCCGAACCGGCCAGGGGTCAGGAGTTTTTATTTTTCAGTTTCTGTTTTACTTTATGATCCGCGACCCCGCCGGCCGGCCAGTCTGCTGCAGCGAAAGCTGTGTCTGATTGGGCCAAACCAATACTTTCAGTATGGAGCAGGTGTACATCCGAGCGGCCCCTCCCGACTTGGACCGATCTTCGTTTTTGCTGAAATCTGATTGGCTCAACAGGTCCGATCAAAGAAGTTTGCTTTCCATCTGAAACACACATACACACTGCTCTATTTTATGGGAATGTATTGTAGTTTTTGAGTATATTTAAGTATTTTAGCCCTCTGACTGACTCAGGCCTGACCTGGTCTTGTTAAGTGCAGAGCTGCCTTACACAAACTGAAGAGGCAGGTGTCATCCTGAAGTTTCTTGAAGGTCTTCAGCATAATCTGATTCACTGTATACAACAAAAATACTAATGCTTATTAAAATAACTGCAAAAAATATTTATGGCCACCCCCCAAAAGGGCGCTCACATAAAAGGCCTCTCCGTCTCAAAGTCCCGGGCTGAATTTCAGTCCCAGTACATCCCTGTCTGTAAATGTTGCGATTTAAATCCATAAGGAGCTGCCATTCTACACTGCACACAGTAGTACAGATTAAGTATATTCATAGCTATTTTTTAGACTAAAATATTGGAACATTTATATATTATACAAATTAATATTTTAAAATTGGCTGTTTTAATGCTTTGAGGAGTTGTGGCTACTGGCCTCAGTAGCCTATTTCTAAAATTCTGCCTATGGTTCTGCATTCAGGTGCTTAATTACCGTAATCAAGTCACAAATTAGTTATTGACTGCCTATTATATTCCTCATCTCACTTGTAAGGTATTGTCAGTGATTTAATAAAATTGCTGGGATATAGGGTGTAGAAAAGTTTGAACATTTGGATATTTAGCAGGAAAATACACAGTGCACAGACAGGCACGTGCGCAATCTCAAAGCCCGTTTAGCGCGCGCACGGCAGGTTGGTTGTGTTAATTTACTGAAGATGGTCAGAGAAATACAGCAGGTAATGGTTTAAATTATGGTTATTCTAGCTATAAATAATGTGTGTATGTGTAAAATGGCTGTTTAATTCACAGATAAGCTCTGCCCGTTAATTGTTTATACAATGGAAACTTTGTTAATCAATCAAGGTTTGACGCTAACTAACATTAACGTTAGCTTTAGCTAGCTCAACTACCAGTTGCATTTTCAACTTCCACTTCAGGTGTTGCGGTTGGTCATGCTATTGGGGAAGCAAAGACAACAGCATGGTTTGAAGACTACAGGAGGGCTTTTGGTACTTCTGTGGACTGAAACAGGAGCTTCTGTTCAAAGTCTAAACTGCACTGGTAAGAAAACACTTGATGTTATCATAAGCTGCTTCATCAGGATGTAACATTACTTAAGTTACTACCAGTGGAATATAAGTTCCCTATTATCCCATTTTGTCAGATAAAAATATCTAAATTGAAACCAAATGTGCTTGAGCAATGATTATTTTGACAGGAAAAATATATACATTTAATTATATGTCAAATGTCAAGAACCTAATAAGTAGTAAAAATGAATTCAAGTGAGCTAATTTGACTAGGAGTTGCAGGCTGAGTTAATTAGATAATGGCAGCTAGTAGCAACAGCTGACTTGCTACAGCAACAAGTAAAGTTATCTGTCCATCAGGGTACTCCCTAAATCACAGTTATGACAGAGCAGCAGGAACATCAGAGAGAAAACCAGAAAGTATTCTTCATCAAATACGATCCAGTTTCCCGCAATATCAGTGAATAAAGTTGTGCTTTCATACAGTAATCAGTGGTGCCTGGTCCCAGAAACACTAATTTTCAGCAGAGTCATAAAAATTAAGAAAGCTTTTCATTGGTCACTAAATTAATACAGGCTCCCCAATGCAGGATGAGTCATGAATATTTTTAAATATTTTTCCAAGAAATGACACACTCTAAAATATCATCAAGAATAGCCTACAAAACAATATTTTTGGTCATTGATGGGCCAGATCCTGCCATATGACGTAGATATAAAAACAGTTAAACATCGATTTTGATTTCATGGGAATGGGATATTTTATTGGTAGGTAGGTAAAAATATTTTGTCAACATACAAGAGGCTTTAAAGTGAAATTGAGTTTGTAACTCCCCTCTGCTACAGTATGCTGAGGATGAATTAGAGCTTGAAAGTCTGATCGCTTAGGTGATAAAACTGCTCTGCATTCTGGTAGTGTGGCAGCAGAAATTTCAATATCTCTTCCCAGAAGGCAGCAGGGTGAACAGGCTGTGGCTGGGGTGGGTATTGTCCTTTAGTATCCTTTGGGCTCTGTGTAGGTACCTCACCTCAGCGATATTATTGATGCTTGGGAGATGGGTACCAATGATCTACTGAGCAGTTTTAATCACCCACTGCATATAATTGTATGTACATTACTGAATAATGTTTTAACAAGTAATTAGTAATTTACTTTTATGTTTTAAGTACATTTA
The DNA here is from genome assembly GCF_014851395.1 of Micropterus salmoides. NCBI lineage: Eukaryota > Metazoa > Chordata > Actinopteri > Centrarchiformes > Centrarchidae > Micropterus > Micropterus salmoides. The sequence continues at coordinate 21,161,025 of NW_024044237.1, forward strand.
ATAGCAATAATCACTAAGGCCTCTTCTTTAAGTTTGTATTTGACATCATACCCTATTATCTCAATATCTCAATTAAAGTACGGAAACAAATGTATATGTGACAAAAGGCAATTTATTATTTATAAAAAATACAGTTGGCTGGTGGATTTTTCCATCTACCAACCACCTTGGCAGGTGAGCCATAAAGTTAATTTCCACCCCTGATATTTAGGCTATGACTATATATATAAATGACACTCCAGGTAAAAATCTGTAAGATATGGTGAAAATGTGTGTATCAGACATTGAATTTCAGAGATATCTGACCAAAAAGTACAATCCATCCCATCCAAAAAAGAGAAATGGGTCACCACAATAAAAAAAGGCATGGTATATGGTTCACTTTGGTGCATTAGTACACATTTATTTGGATTAATTTCAGCCTGTTCTTGATTAATGTATTAACAACGTGAACATTAGAAGGAGATTGTTAACAGCAGCTTTGGATTTCCTTTCTGACATATAGCACAAAATGTAGTTACAGCGTTCACTTTTGTGTTGCAGTGGCAGCTGCTGGTCCCTGGTGCATAGGGATAAAAATGAAAAGACTCCAATCTGGTATGTACACACACACAACATATATGCAAGTCCTTCAGCTTTTGTTCACTGCATCACCTCTTTTTTGCTACGTTAGTCCTCACAGATTTAAAAGAGACCATGTTTCCTTGTGCGTGGCCGTGTTCTCTGCCTGACCCTGAGGAGCTGTGTGCCTTCACAGATCTGTATGGTTCCCTCAGATTTCTCCTGTCTTTTCAGGTACAATCAACATTGATCCTTTTCTAGCTTTTTATTGGCCTGAAAAATAATGAGAGAGTAGACTGACAGATATTATAGTAAATTGCCTGTGTGAAGAATGTCCCAAGATATCTGGGTGGTATCACTTTACTTATTTTTCTGACTCTTAGTTATTGGACCAAGATTACTTAAATCTCAATTCCTAATACTACACTGAACCCAAAACACATTTAATTAAAAACAATTTGGTGTAACACTTTACAGTATAATAGGGCCTGCAACATTCAACATAATTCTTCTGAATTTGTACTAACAAACTGTAGGTACTGCTAGTTACAAGGGAGCAAGATGAGTTAAGTAAGAAGTTAAGGTATAACATTTCAGAACTTTGGCTTCTTCTGGGTTTTGTACTAAAACGTGTGAGGAAGTCACAACACCCGGACAAAAAAACCTGCACAGGCAGAACATGCAAACGCCACACAAAAAGGTTTGAACCCAGAACCTCCTTGTTGTGAGGTGACAGTGCCATCCACTGTACCACCATGCCGTGCCATCCCATTACAGTGCAAGTTGTGTTTAAAATCTCCCCAAATGTCAGATTGCTGTTCGGTAGGTCATACTGGAGCTTATAATATTAAAACATGTACATGTTAGTTAAACATAATGCCTACTATATAAATAAAGTTCCCGCGTAGTTACCTCCTTATTCCAAAACATCACATCTTGTTCCCTTGTAAGCTACCTGTACGTATCGATACTTCCTGTATTGGTACAGGTACCTCGTTAGTACGAATAATTACACTGTAAATTGGGAAGAATTACACTGTACATGGAGGCCACATTTTCTTTCATTTAATATATTTCCTTTAAAGTGCGATTCATGACAGTGAGCCTGTGAGTGACACGTCATCCCTGCATGTATCTTTGATCTGTACAGATGAAAGATGTGAGACTTTTCAGTCCAGAGTGGTGTGCTCGTATAGAAGCATTCCTACACGCATTCAGTTTGGCTAACGCAAGGGTAGGATCTGTTTCTCTCTGACATGCAGTATATCCACAGTACTAATTTAAGGTAGGTAGCAAAAATCTGATTACCGTTCTTCTTCACAGATCCAAATCCACCTCAAATTCAAATTCAGTCAGCAGACGTTCCTGCGAGAGTTTAGGTATGACAACTATGCAGGTTTTAGGAATGAATGTATCTTCTTTTGAAATACCCAATGTATTCTGCAGCGATATATGCAGTCGCTCTGTATCACACAGAATTGGTCAATTTAGTTTATAAACTATGTGTTTTTTGGAAGTTGCATAAGCATATAAAAATAAAATTACCCTCAGACACACAGACTGCAAAGAGGTAGATCAGATTTTAATGATAGCTTGCTATGTTTTGTCTTTATGAGTTACAACACAAAACAAAAAGGCTCACTACTCTAGTTAAAGTGCTATGTCCTATGTTATGTTCATATTCTTGTAGAGGGAAGATCAAGAGTAAAGTTGCATGGGCGGACCAACCCTCACTGATCTTGGATGTCACCTCTAGAATACAGTCAGTAATACTGTTTTTAATATTATTTACTGTTTTGCTTACTTTTAGTAGAAAAATAATAGAACCCAATATTTTTTTTTTTATTGTATCTTCATCTATTATGCTATAACAACATGTTGAAAATATTAGGGCATATACAGGTATGTTTACTGTTGTTTATAGCAAGTGATACTCTCTTTTTGGGTTTAAAGGCCTCCAGAATGGGTGAGGAAAGGACGCTGGTGTCAGGGAGGACACCCTATCCTTGGAGACAGGGTGCCACTCAGTATCCCACCTGAAGCCATGGACCAGGGCCTGTTTGGGGAGCTCACCATCCAGCCTGTCACACTCCTGAGCCCCTGTGTGCTGCAGTACCCCAATCTGGCAACACAACTCACTCACATACAAATATCCTTTGCTGATTCAATCTCATACTGTGACTTTGTGAAAGCACTGATGTAGGTCAACTCTTCCAAGGCTGAGGCCGTGGTACTCCCTTCAGATTGGGAGTGAATCACTGCTCCAAGTGCAGGAGTTGAGTGTGAGGGTCGTGTTACGTTCGAATAAAGCTGGTTTGTCCAAAATGTCGGAAATCAAATTTGTTTATTGTTGTTTTGGCAAACATAGAATGTTGTTTAAATGTGGGGATCTCTGGGGGCCGGTCCTGAAAGACATTCATAGTGTGGCACTCGGTCGTTCACATGAAAACTAACAGAAATAGTTGCATAACAAATTTTAAAAAAGAGAGCCAGAGAGAGAAGACCAAATCCAGCTTACTTTCTCACCGGACTGTCCTGGGGAAGAGGGAGTCTTTTGGGTAATAACCAATAGAGTGATCACAATGCAAACAATCACAATGAGTTGTCTTCGCAGGGCGGCTGGGCTCACAGATAAGAGAGCGAGGAGGGATCATGCATCTTGGGAAACTCAGAGAAGAACCGCTGATACTTTGTGTTGACTCAGTTGAGGTGGTTTGGGCATCTGGTTTGGATTAGTCTTCCTTGACTTCACATTTGTCTAGGTGTTGGTATACAGCCCCAGTAATGTTCCTATCGCAAGCCCCTCAACCTTCTTCCTGAACCTACCTGCACATCTGGATTGTCAGGAACTGGGCTTGCAGGGCCTTCACTGCTCCTCCATCAAAGGTAGACAATAACCACAGATACTGATGGCCTGGATACATTGTAGGTCTTTTGCTAGAGGAACTGTAAGGGCTGGTTTTCTTTTGAAAAGGTGTAAATTGAACCAGAAGTAGGTCCCTAGGCCAGGACAGTTAATCCTGTCCTAAAAAAGTGAAGTTATGTAAATCTGGATTAATTGTTTCCTGATGTTAAGGCCTGAGTTGAAGAACACTAATGTCAACCACCTGTGTTTATTTGTTAGAGAATGTACACACAGTTCTGGCCTGCAGCTGCTCATCAAAAACTTCATTGGATCACAAAAAGCCCATAATATGAATCAGAGTATTAAAACCAGGCAACAATGGAATAAAAAGGCATAACACGCACAGAACACAACAGAAATGTTTACCACACTGCAAATGTAGGCAGTGAAATTATTGTCACAGCATTTTATAGACTTGTCCCCTTTAAATTACATCCACATGCAAAACATCTGCAATAGTAGTTCATTGCAACTGATGTAAGTAGTAGTGTTGAATTCGCATTCGCAAAAATAAAATCTCACCGCAAAGACTTGGGGTGGAGAAAGGGTTTACAGTGTGTGTTACTTTAAAACTGGAAGCACATGTCTCTAGAAATCAGTGTTTACGTTTGTCATATTTAACTTTGACCATGATGTTTCCCTGACCTTTACTAGGTGGGTTTAGTTGCCAACATGTAATGATACCGGGATGTTTTAGTTTCCACAAACTTTTAAAAAGTTCACCATGTGATCAACATTAGTGTTTTGTCTGATATGTTTAAAAAGGACAATCTGGGCGACATCACATACATTTCCCCCCAAAAAAAATTTCACCTGCAAAATACCAGCACATTTCTTCTGAGAATTTGATTTGTACATGCAGATGTGGTTTGAAGACAGATTTCATGAAACTTATTGAATGTGTTTCTCATGTCGAAGTATTAACAAGCAGGTGGTTGGTCTCCAGTAAAATTGTCAGCCTTTCTTAATTTAATTATGACTTCTTGACTTTTTAATTTAAGACTTTATTTAACCCTGTAGTAACTTGAGATTTTCCTTCAGGCAGTCAGTTCAGTTAATTAAAATTGAGGCTAAATCTGGGATTCTTCTAAACCATGTGTGAGAGAGCAGATTTGAGCTGGCCTGTTGTAAATGGACACTTTCCCAGCGCTACGCTTATTCTTCAGTAATTAGTCACTGCAGGACAGTTATGTGCAGTCATATCATGATAAAATTAAAAATGTATTTATTTCTCAGAAACAGTTCTTGCTTAATAAGCGTTTCTTTTCTTTGTAGATTTTACAATGAATCACAACCACAAGCAAAACCACAAGTCTACATTAATTACATGTAGCTTATTCATTCACAATGTAAACTGTACCGCAGTCTGCTTCTTTGGAAGCGTCTTTGGATGCTGGAGAGAAGATCCTCTGTCACAAACATGACCAGACTCTGTAAGCATTTGTTAACTCTTATAACACTTAAGTAAACAATTTTTTAAACTAGAGCTGTTATACTTGCCCAACCCAAAGGTGTGTCTTCCTTTACCACAGTGTTGCGCACATGTTGTGCTGGTTACAACCCACCGCTGGACCAGTGTGCCGTTGACCAGTGTAGACTTGCAGTGTATTTACTGTTTAAAGTGGAGATCTTTTACTTAAGTTAAAGTAGCAATACCAGAGTGTAGGAATCCTCTGTTACAAGTAAAATCCTGGATTCAAATTTTTAATTATGTAAAAGTATGAAAGAATAGGCATCAAAATATACTTTAAAGTACCAAAGGTAAAATTACTCATTATGCATATCAATGGATTGTAATTATGTATGCAAAAGGTGGGGCTAATTATAACTACTTTATCTGCTGGGTAGCTTGCAAATTTCCCCCTGGGGATCATTTATTTGTTGCTTATATGTTGTAATATTAATCTGAATACAATAACAAGTAACAAAAATAAAATAAACAGTGGAGTAAAAAGTACAATATTTGCCCCCAAGATGTAGTGGAGTAGTAGTACTATAAAACAGCAGAAAATGAAAATACTCAAATAAAGAACCTCAAAATTGTATTTAAGAACAGTACTTACAAATAAATGTAGTGTAGTAAATGTACCAAGTTAGTGTTTTAAGTGTTTTAACATTCCCTGCAGATCTTGTGCACAGCGGTGTCTCTGTATACAGTGTAGAGCAAGAAAATGGTGAGGGTCAAGAGCAAGAATCAAGTTTTTCCTCTGTGCAGCAGAGTCTCTTGCTTTTCCTCTTCCTGCAGCACAGTGACCCGTTCACCTGCCAGCTCTCCGATATTATGGGTGAGAGACAGATGCATGTATAATCACAAAATGATGTGTTAAAGTTGGTCGGTCTTAATTTTTTTCTGAATCTGTGATCCTCCTGCAGCCACAGAGGCGCTGATAGAGCACCACCTGGAGGATATTCTGAACAACAACAGGCAGGCGGTCACAACAGCCCTGCAGACTGAGCTGAAGAACGCACTGCAAGTCCAAAATCTTAGAAACAAGGCAAGTCTGTCAAAAGAAAAAGTCAACACAAAGACTTTAACTGTAAATGTTTAAATGTTTTTTTTAATCATCTGGAGTTTTTTTCTTCATAATTTTGAAAAAACAAGACGTGAAGAGAAGGGAGATTGTAATAGTTTTTCATTATTGTCTGACATTTTATCATTAATTAATTGTTTAATTGAGGGGGGAAATCAATACATTAATGAAGATTGATTTGTGCCCTAATATTGAGTGTTTGGGTGTTGTGTTTGACATGTAAGGACCAAGAGAAGCTGCGTTCAGCTGCTGAGGTGATTCTCAGTTCGTCCATCAGTATTGTGAGCTGCAGCAGTAACATGAACTTCAGAAATGCCTGTCTGAACAGCATGAAGGTGTGAAAAAATCTATTTTAAAAATGAAAATGCAGATATTTATAGTTAAGTCTAAAACAAGAGTTATTCACTTGATCATTTGACAAAAGACCCCACACGCAAAGATGTTATCAGGTTATGTGCTACAGTGTAAATTGACCTGTTGTACATGCAGGGGTATACTGTAGATGTTTACATGTTGAAAGTGTGACAAAAGTCAGATGTGCATCCATAATGAATGTGTTTGTCAGGCGTGTGACACTCATGACCTGTCAGACTCCCTCCATGAATCCCTGAGGAGGGTGACATCATGGAAATTCATTCCCAGAGCCAGGTGCTTTTCAGCTCAGGTGAGTGTTTGTTGTTCCCTGATGCCAACAAGTTACTATATCAGTGGTCTGTACTACGAAGCAGGGTAACTGGCTTATCCAGGTAACTTCAGGAGTAACTTCGTGATGTCGGGTTAACCTTATCTTCCCGGTTAACCCGTACTACGAAAGGTGAATAGGTGTTAACCGAGGTCTGTTGCCATGGCAATTTACCCCGCATCTCTAAACTGCTCCAAGCAGGTTTTGTTTGCGGTAACACACCACTTCATAAAATATGTTTAAATTTCATCCTGATTTGTCCCACTGCGGTTGGAATGAAGTTCTGAACACAAAAGCATTACGTTCAGACAGCGAGCCCTGCAGCCTCGGTGATTTTAGAGAGGAGTCTTAATTAATTAAGGGGATAGTTTCTTAGATGTAGCCCATGTAGTCTATAATTGAATTCTTCTAAGTGTTTTCACTTATTTAGATAGACTATTTTACCTGTCCAAAAAATAGGGAGCCAGGGTGGGGGTTAATAGCCAAGAAAAAAAAATCCTAGATGAAAGTGTGAAATTTACAAGAAGAAAAACTTTGTCATAAAAAAAATCAAAAACCACTCTGGTGTTGTCGTCTGAGTACGCCCAATCCACGGCAAAGTCTCTAAGGTGCATGATAATATATTGTGGGCTAAACTCACAAGTATTTCCTCACTGCTAAATCCTATTGCAAAGTTTAATATAACTTTCCAACGCATACTACACGGTAGATGCATGTCTGTGATGTTGCAGCCTTGCAAAGTGAAGATTCTCTCATAAATGTGTGACTATAATGACAGAGAATATTTAGGTTTTTACTTGTAGATTGGAAATAAATTTTTGTCTCGGATTATTACCCCTCTCCGCTGGCTCCTTTTTTTCTATTACAATGGACCTTATGTGCAGTTGTACCTTTACATCTTAATCAATTACACATAAAAGAAGAGCACATAAAAACATAATAGAGAATTGAACTACAATACAAACACTGTGAAGAGAATTAGGCTACAAATTTACTTAATGCGAAGCCAACAAGCTGCCCTTGTGTTGTCGTCCGCCACGATATTTAGCTGTTAACTTGTCTTTACATTCATAATTTCCTGACACTACCAGTGTGCATTCCTCTGGAGAAATACGGAGCATACGCCGTTGCGAAAAAACTCTACCTGCATGGCCGAACACACCCCTTTTATGTGAACGCGAACCTACTCCAATTAAGTTAACACCAGGTTAACACGGACTCAAGTAACCAACATCTTATCCACCGTCGTAGTACTGTTTGACCCCAGTGTAGGCAGTCAGAGTTTGCCAACCCTGAGTTTGCCTGATAACCATGAGTTAACTCTGAGTAGGTTGAACTCCCTTCGTACTCCAGGCCACAGCACTTTACTGCTTATAGGCATCTGATTTTAACACGTTATCTAATTACTTTTTCACAGATGGAAGAACATCCTGAGAGTGATGAACCCACCAGAACAGAAGTCTGAGAACATCTGTGTTCTGGGTGAAGAGTGTGGAAGTACTTAGACTGGAATTAATGTTGTTGCAATTTAAAGTGTGATAGAAGTTCATGTTGCAAATGTACTGGTGAAAGAAATAGCTATTTCATTTGTGCATTGTTTAAATTATAGTTTGTGTGTTGCACCAGATGTGATTGTTTTTTAACACAGTTGTAAGATAGAAAATGTTCCAAAAGAGATCTACCTTGAACTCGAACTTCTGCTGTTTTTTTCTATTATTTACCCCTAAATAAACAATATGGTACAATTAGCATCTTTGAGTACTTAGGAAAGTGCTATAGGAATCTAATTTATTATTGTTATTATTATTATTATTATAACATGAATGTCTTTACAATATAATGCACTTCAATGTATGCGTTCTTTTTGAGACTGTAAGCTTGCATCATATTGTTCTGTAATTCTGTTGTTTGGTGGGTATGAAACAAGAAAACCTGGGATAACCAGACTGGTAACATGACAACATTTACAATATACAGGCCGGAGGGCTGAAAGCAAATAAACACTCACTCGCTAGGTGGCGGTGCAGGCCTTTATTTTTGTGGCTCTGTAAACTTCCGCCTATTAGTGTTTTGGGATGTGACGTAAGATCCGGCCGCCAACAGCGACAGCACTTTTTCGCGGTAAAATGAAATGAGCATATGATGTTGATCAGATTTATTCTAATCTAACGTGTAGCTAATTGTTGGCTAATAGGCAGTGTTTAGAAATCGTATTATTAAAGTGAATTAGGTTTTCGGCGTTGCTATGAAGTGGGAGTATAACTAACGTTAGCTACTAACATATCACCAAAACATTACCTTACTACATATCTAATCTAACTGAGTAAGAACAGCGTGCAACAATGGCACTGGTAACCGGAGAGAGCCTATCTGCAGAGCTGGACATGTTCGACATAGCCTGCCAAGATGAGTCGGTCCTCGACAAGAGTAAGTAGCTAACACCTGCTTATGGTCATGTTAGCAAATGTAGCTACGAATGCGTTATCTAAACCACAACAACCACCCAAATAGGCAGCGAGGGGTAATGTTGCGTGATTGTATGTACGTTACATTTTGACAGTCCTGTGTGATGTTTAGTTCCTATCTGGTTTTAACATTAAATTGTGATTTACATGCACAGTTCATGTTTTGTAATGGCTTTTATCAGTTCTGCTATTGGTGCTTCGTCCTATTATATGTTCTGTCTGCCCTTATTTGTTTATTTCAATACCTAAATTTACATCAGCCTGTGACTGCAAGTGGAACATTTGCATCGCATTAATATTAATTAGTGTATACATACTGTATGATACATTCATAAAGTAAAAATAAATAAAACATAATAAAATTATATTATATTGAATTCTAACTATTTTATGTGCATCATATCTGTGTACCAAAATATCTGCGATCATTCATATCTTTAATTTAGATGTGCTTAATGCAGAGCATCATTAGTGTAATCATAAGACACATTTGAGAAATATTTGCACTACAGTTATGTCTGCAGAAATTCTCCTCCATTGCTGATATACAGAATTATTTTCATTGCTGTAATGTTACACAATGTACTGTATTTGCAGTCAGCTTATTGTTACATCTCCCTTTTTACATGCTGTCTTTCCTTTCCACCATGTGTCTCTTGTCCCTCAGTGGTGGAGCAGTGTATTTGCAACAGGATACAGGCAGATGAGATGGTGCTGGAGTGGGTGGCCTACAGCACCACCAAAAATGGACTAAAACTCACTACTGACACCCTGGAGCAATTTGAACATGAGGTAACAGGAACATATTTTTAAAATGAGTCATGATATAATCAATACATTTCTTTTTGTATTAGAAGCAAGTGTCATATTGATATTGCTTTGAGCTTGACCCTCTGTTAATCAATATATTGCCCTCCCTGTCGGGCTGGACACCAGTTTTGTATTTATAGTGTGTTCATTTTCGTTGCAGGTGTTAAACAAGAAGAATAAATCCAAACAAAGCTTCAGAAAAGAAGAAATTCACAACAGAACCAGAGACATCCACTCAATACAGGACTTGTATCCTTTACAGTGAACTCTCAGAACAAAAAATTACACATGACAATCCAGCTGCTCCTTTTTCTGCATTTATGTGTCACAAGTGTCCAGTAATGCCACCATGTTACAGTCCTTAACGTGATTTCTTCAGAATCAAAGCTGAGGAAGAGGAGGAGGATCTACTGGACGCCTACTCTACTCCTGCTAAGGTAAGCTGTCACTTTTGACTTCAGACAGTGTTTTTGTTGAGATATACACATTTAAAGCCAAATGAACCAGGCGTGACTCACTTGCTGGTCCTTTAGTGTGAGTCACTTGTGTGCTCTGCCTTGATTTTGTGTGTTTGTGTGTAGGGCTCTCAGAAGCGAGCACTGACCACTCCTGAACACCCTCATTCAAAAAGAAGTGCAGCTCTGCTAAACAGCCCGGGCCTGCTGCTGTCTCCTGCCAGCTTTTCTCCCAGGTACTTTGCAACAACACAGACCAACAGTCAGTGAGCTGCTGGAAACCAGCACCAGTATGCTTTCTGGTTATATGTGTATACTTATGATTAAGTCTCGGATGAACAAAGTAGAAAACGCCTGCTTCTGTGGTGATTTGTTGTTTTGGGTTTTTTTGTGTGCAATTTTCTGTATTAATATTTAATTTATTACAATGAAACTTTCTTTTATAGTGACTTTATATATAACTTTTCAAAACAAAAATTAAACAAACATCGTTTGTATAATAGTGGTATGAAGCCAAAAATGCAGGCCAAAATATTGAATTCAAACTGACATTTTTGTTAAAATGGATTTTCATTCTTTTCAATTGGGGCCATTAACACTCAACTGAATCACTTGTTAAGAGGGACACACATTGCGCTATGACCTTACTCTGCCCTTTCCTTCCAACTCTCATTTTGGAAGTTTAACACCATCACAGAAGTACAGCCAGCGAGGAGGGAAGGGGGAGGTGGTGGTTACATTTGGGGCCGTGCAGGGTACCCGCTGGGCAGGCAGGAAGACTGTGTGCGCAGGCGTCCAGCTGGAGCTGCTGGACGGGCCTGAAGACTCCCTCCGCTGCAGCTACAAGTACATGTTCCAGAGGTTGCGCGATGTTCGAAATGGTGAGAGGCAAAAACATAAGAGCCTGCGTTGTTGTTTTGTATTTTTCAAGTGAAAACAGTCAGTGTCCGCTTGTTCCTTTATTTACAGATGTGGTGGACATTCATACATTTCTCCCCTTAAATTATAATTGAAACAGGTTCCCTTAAATGTATTGATGCAAAAACATAACAGTAATTGTACACCCTGCCCAGATAAATAGAAACCGGACACGTGATTACACATTATTTGAAGTTCTTTGCGTCTGTTTTCTTCAGTGTTGACAGAGAAGATCGAGGAGCTCGGCGAGGGCCTCAGGTCTCACTTCAACATCGAAGAGTTCTCGCCTGTGTCTCTGCCCGCCCAGGTAACATCATGGATATCTTATAGTTATAATTTAATATTTTACTCAGGTTTATTCCTGACTGGAAAGCTGATCTAATTAAACATAGATGCAGGAAAGTGTTGAATACTTATCTTGTCTAGTTATTACTAGGAAGAATATGGCCTCACTATGTACTCCACATCTGTTAGTTTAGTATTATGTGTGAATTAAATGTATTTGTATAATTAAGTATTACCTGACTGCTGAGTTTGGTGTATTTTATATCTCTACACCTGTAGGACAATATAACAGTGCTGGGTCAGGTTTGCTGCGACAGCAATGGCAAACTGAACGCACATTCAGTTCTGTTGGAGGCGGGACCAGAGCAAGGGGGTCAGCAAGTACCCGTTGACCTATCAGAGCTTAAAGAGTACTCTCTGTTTCCTGGTCAGGTGAGCAAAAGGAAATCTCTTGTCTTGGCATATCAAGCTACAGATGGGTCTGCTTTGAAAGTCTTTTAAACCATATTTCTTGGTTATGTTTATTTTTTTAATGCACAAATTGTGCAGCTCCCTGTTACTGTTTACCCACTTCCTCCCATTTCTGCTGTGTGTTCTGTCATTGTAAGTCACTAAACTAGAGTGCATTGTGATTTCAGTATTAGAAGGTGGTCTCTCCTTTTCCTGTGCACCGAGGTGTGTGTGCAGCAGGTTATACGGCCACCAAGAGTAACAGAGCATGCCAAGGACCTGGGCAGGAGGTTCCCCCAGCGTCTGACCGAGAACTCTGACAACCGTTCAACAATTGCCACATAAGCATAAATAACCGCATGCCTGTTGTGTATAAAATACTTTGCGGGATGCATTTAGTTTCATCTCCTCGTCTGTTCTTTTTCCTCAGGTGGTCGTGATGGAGGGAATGAACACAACAGGAAGAAAACTGACAGCTTCCAAACTCCATGAGGTCAGCTACAACTAAGATTCACTTATATTGTTTCAAAATTCAAATGAAGCGGTTCAGAGTATCTCAACTTGTAGAACTCGGGGCTGTTTGTGTATCTTCTGTTAAGAGTCTTGTCTTTTTTTAGGCAGTCCCTCTTCCTTTCTACACTTCTGAGGTGAAAATGGAGATCGATGAAGGTAAGAAATGATGTTAGCTCTGTATGTATAGAACACTTTCTTTAAATAAATAGAGTGAAATTTATCCAAGTACTTACTTAAAACTTTCAACTACAATACCAGGAGTGACTGTGAAGTCTGCTGTGTCTCTTTCATGTTAATTGCATACACACTAATCATGATTGCAGAGCCAATGAACGTACTGGTGGCATGTGGACCATACACTCCCTCTGACAGTCTGACTTTTGACCCTCTGCTGGACCTAATCAGTATCATTGTCAGGGATCGTCCTGATGTCTGCCTGCTGGTACAGTGTATTTACTTGCTGTATCACAATGAGTAGTTCTTGCACGAACAGGTGGACAAACAGACATGCAAAAAGGCTGTTTTGTTCTGTCACAGTTTAGAAGATCAACAGAAAGTCATTTTATGTTTGGGTTGTTCTAATTCTCCTTTCTCTTCTCTAGCTCGGCCCATTTGTGGATTCCAAACATGAACAAATTGAGGTGGGGTTAACAGCGGACACGCTCAGTTTTTGTCCTTATTATTACTCCTTTCCCAGAGTATGAATGCTCCTAGAGCTAATGTTTGGTATTTTAAAACAATCCAAAGTCACAACATGGGATTATGAATTCCTTTTTGTTCAACATATTCATCGCTTGTGGCCTGCTCTTCATATCAAGCTGGTTGATCACGAACGCATGTGACCATCTCCACCTGTTTATCAAATAGAAAGCCCAGGTGACTGAGACGTTTGAGGCCATTTTCTCAAGATGTATCGAAAGCATTGTGGATGGCACCAAAAGGTATGTTTCATGACTCCTCTAACTGAGATTCCACCATGTACAGTAAGCTTGATTAAAGAGATGTGTTTTCTTCATGGTACTCTTGTCATGTGACAATGTGGTTTCTTTTATCCAGTGTTGGCTGTCGCCTCGTGTTTGTGCCCTCCCAGAGAGACATCCATCATCATTTCATCTACCCGCAGCCTCCCTTCACTCTGCCAAACCTCAGCAAGGACCAGGCCCAGGTCGGACACACAAAGACCTGACTTTAGGAGTGTATATGTAAACTGAGTAAACGGATGAGCAGATAAAACAGGCTTGTGAGCAGTCATGGCAAGCCTTGTTGTAATTTGGTAGTTTTAAATCTTGCATTTGCAGAGTCACTAGTCTTAAATTAGATAATGTAGCAAGTTTTTTTCCAAATATAAAGCTGTCAGATTAGAGCCCCAGGTCTGACTCGTGTCTCAAGTTGTGTGACTTGAGTCAACACCTCTTTCAGAAAGGTTATCAAGCAGAGGAACTAAGAAAATTGTCTGTTTAGTCAATAGCGAAATGCACATTTACACATCGTGATCAGTCTTACATAGTGTTCCTCATCACACTCTGCAGCGTGTCACCCTGGTCCCCGACCCCTGCACCCTGCTGATTGACGGCGTGACCTTCGGCTTGACGTCCACTGACATCCTGTTCCACATGGGTGCCGAGGAGATCAGCTGGTGGGGAAGCTTTCTAATTTTCACACACCTTCATCCAGAAGTTGAGCTCAGTTAGAATTGAATTTGAGGGCTAAATTTCTACGGGGGTTTACTTAAATACCAGAACCAGCAGCTGCTTTTAGTATTGATCTGTATATTTCATTGTTTTGTGTTGCAGTGGCATTGGATCAGACAGATTTTCACGCATACTGAAACACATGCTGACCCAGAGGAGGTAGGAGTCCTGAAGAAGTTCACTTGTTCTTTCTGTTCTGAAGACGCCCAACATTAATGATCTCGTTTTCACTGTACAGTTACTACCCGCTGTACCCACCTGTGGAGGAGGTGAACATGGATTATGAGAAGTTCCAGATCTTCGGTCAGATGCCGATCACCCCCGATGTTCTCATCATTCCCTCTGAGCTGCGTTACTTTGTCAAGGTACAGAACAAATTTAAATTTTAACATCCTAAATACAAACATTTAGTCCAGCTGTTGATTCCAGTATTTTGATGCAAACTCTTAAGATTGGCTTTTTTTTGTTGTTGTTGTTGTTGATTATTTACACACTACGTCTTTTAAAATGTCATCTCCACCCATCCTCAGGATGTGATCGGCTGCGTGTGTGTCAATCCTGGACGGCTGACCAAAGGCCAGGTGGGCGGGACCTACGGCAGGCTGCTCATACAGCGCAGTGCTGCATCAGAAGACGGAAAGAGAGTGAGTCCCTGTGTGGCTGCTCAGGTGGTGAAAATCTAAAAGAAAATTAAGACTTGAATGCTCGTTGTCAACAGAAATGAGCTGAAGTAACCAGCAACCAGTTTGCAAGTAGCTTTGAACGCTGCACTCTGCAAGCCTGCTTATGTAAATGTGTTTAAAAAAAAAAATTCACTGTACTGTTGAAACCATCTTGCCCATTGATTTCTTTTTATATGACAAGTCTGCTTGGTGGTGGAATATCTGTCACAACAACAATCTGTTTTCAATAAATTATTAGCCTCCTTTCTACTGTTTTTAGTACTGTTCTTTTACAACTACTAGAGTGCTGTTTGCCAGTGCATTATATCTGTATCTACGGTTCTGACTGGAGGAGAAAGAAACCTGCTTAAAGTCCTGTTTTGTAGTTAAAATTGCTGTCCAGAAATAAGATGAATAATTGTTTAATATTTATTTAATGTGGTGGAGTTTCAGGTGAGCTATGCTTTATTTTTGCATGGAAATTACTCAACCCATCATTCTCAAATCAACTGCCAGAAAACCAAACAATCAGCATTACCATCAACAGTTTCAACTCCTTTTTTTTAATATAATACTCTAATACCTGATTCTAAGTGACTAAGGTAGGGATTTGTACTTTTATTCTGAAGGTGTAGGCAGTTTAGACCAACACATTTAGTCATAAAAATGGTCAAACTCATCAGAGTCACTTGGGTTATCAGTCTTCGTTGATTTGTCCAACTCCACTTGGAAAATCTCCACCTTGTCACAAAAAGCTGGAAAAGAAATTGAATGTGGATCAAAGTCAGCATCTTCAACAACATGTTTTGTGTATATCCAACCCAGCGTGTGATTGTAATGACGGGACGGTACCTTTAGGTTTCTCGTGAGCTCTCAGGTCCTTTGCTCTGAAAATATGTTTAAAGAAATATGTGAGAAGAGTATTTCAGGATCTAGGTTTTGCCATGAGAGATGTAAAAACACAGTACTCACTCTTTTTTCTGTGATTTTTGTTGAGGTGCTAGTAGATGCTCAACATCATCCTCATCGCTGATCTCATTTGAGTCACTGTCAGAGGATCCTGTTTTACTCCCCTCTTCCTCATCATCTTCCTCATCTTCGCTTGCCGCCTCAGGAATAATGTGCATCATTTTAGATCTGTGAACAACAGATACACAGTTCAGGTGCGGTCATTTGCAAGTAAGATTCTTTCATTATCTTACTTGTCCTGTGGTGAGATGATGCTGTCCTCTGAATCTCCTCCCTCCTCTGGTTCTCCTGCTTCGTCTCTTCTCTGCTCCTCTTCCTCCCCCTCCCCTCCTTCCTCCTCTTCATAGGACTCCCCCTCCTCCTCAGTTTTTTCCTCGCCTCCTTCGCTCGCGTCCTCGCCCACCTCTTCATCCTGGGAAGATGCGGGACCCTGTTTCCCTTTCTCACCGCCGTCACTCTTCAGCCTCTCTGACTCCTCCATCTCTTCCTCTGCTCCTGTCTCCTCTTCTTCCTCTGTTGTATTCTTTTTTTCAGAAGCCTCATCGTCATCTTCCACATCTCTCTCCTCTTGCTCGTCATCTGTCTGATTGTTCGCTTTTTCTTCACTGTCATCTCCTTCACCGTCTCCCAGATCTTTCTCACGCTCCTCCTCATCCTCATCTCCTACACTGCTCCTCTCCTGCTTTTCTATTTCATCTCCACCTTCATTTTCAATCTCTAAACTTACACTTCCTGATTCCTCCTCCTCCCTCTGGGCGCCTGACTCCTCATTACACCGCTCAGATTTGACATCAGAACTTTGATCCCCTGCTTTTCCACCCCTGGATTCCTCAGTTGGACTCCCCAGCTCCTCACCAGACTGAGTCTCTTCTTTGTGACTCCCTGAGTCATCTCCATTGCTCCTGGTCCTTCCTTTTGTCTCCTTCTCATCCCCTGGTGATCCAACAGAAAGTCCCCCACTCCTCCTTGTCCTCCTGGTGCTCGTCCTGCCTTTCTCTGATGAGGCCTCACTTTCTGAGCTTTGGGCCACTGTGACTGCAGCAGTGACAACGGCGCTGGATATCCTAGATGATCTGAAAGGAGAATGGTCGTGGATTTATATGGTATTCAGAACATAGATCAGTTGAGGTCAGGGAGGTGAGGGGAGGAAACAGGTTTGAAAGACACAAAGTTCAGCAAGTTCAGGAACTTAAAATTCAGGATAAATCTGTGGAGAATATTTCTTACTCCTGAGAGCTGCATCTTTCTCTGTCTGAGGAGGTACGCCGTGCTATTCCTCTCTTCTCCCTCCTCTTCCTCTTATCTGTGCTCGCCTGACTGCACTCCATGCTGCTCTCGCCGCTCTCTGCATGGCCGCTGGATAGACGAACTAGGACGCATAAAAATTACAACCCATATAAAAGCTGGAGAACATACGATCAGGAAGATGAACGCACAGGAAAAACGAAGTGAACTGAAGTTCAACTTTTCATATTTTCTTTTCCCACCTGGTTTGATGTCCAGCTCCTGGGATAAATGACTGCTCCTGCTTCCACCACCTCTCTCTCTCTTTGAGCTTGGTGCTCTGCTTGTCTCAGCCTCCTCCTCCGCAGTCTGCACCACCCCAGTCTCAGTAGGAGGCTCCTCTGTGTAGAGCTGACCCCACAGAGCCTCAGAGCCTGAAGGAATTCCAGCTGCACCAGCAGTCCAGGGGTAGTGGGGCTGTGAGGAAGACCAAACTGGTGGATTCTGCCTGGGCCAGGGGTGATGATGACCAGGAGTAGAGGCGAGGTGGTGGAGCTGGAATGGGTCCGTGAAGATGGGTGGTGGGAGGAAAGATGGAGGGACATGAGAGGAACCCTGAAGTTGATGGGGTGCTCTGATGGGAAACCTAGATGCTTGGGATTGAGGGTTGGTCTGCCAGGAAGATTGCGTGTAAGGGAGATGTGGGGAGCCATGTTGGTTGTAGTCTAAGTGGCTGTTTTGGCTGCAGTGCTTTTGAGGGGGAGCAACATTTTGTGGCTTTGAAGTAGGTCCTGCAATCAAAGACACATATTACATGAGAGTGTATGTGTGTGATGCTTTAAACTTAAACTTGAACAAAATTATCTGAACAAAACAGTTTCTCAGTACCACTGGGCCATAAAATATTTTGTGGAAGCTTTGTGTAGAGTTAATTTGTTAAAAGGTGGAATTCTGAGATTTCTCTGGAACACGCAATCATTTCTTAAAGTCAGTGAAGAAGAGGACAAACCTTGTGAAAGTAAAGGTCGATCTGCTGAGGACTTTGTCAGTTTATCTTCTGTGTTCTTTAGACATGACCTCAAATACTCCTCCATCCTCTGTTAAAGAAACAAAGTCTTGTCCCACAAATAAAAGGTAAACAGAAATGTCTTTTACATCTATAATAAGTTATTTTCAGACCTCTTTTAGACAAATGGAAACTCCTCTTCACATCAGGCAGGATGAGGTAGAAACAGTTACAATGATTATGATTACTAAGCAGAGTAGAGCTCTCATGTGTAATTGTTAGAGCACTGTTCATCCCATTTTTTTCAGTGTAAGATGTGAGTTTCAGCCTCTCTCGAAATTATTTCTATTAAAATTACATATTGCTTTAGCTGCGTACTTTGATTCTGGGAGGTCTGGGGAGCCCTTCAACAAAAGACAACACTATCACAAAAAGCAAGAAAGCCACTGCATAATGAATTCCTTGTACCTTCTGAGCAGCCTGTGTTTTCTCCTTGAGTTCCTTCTGCCAGCGGGGGGAGCTCTCATCCAGGTACCGTTCATACTCCATCTGTAGGGGTCAAATGTCAAGAAGAAGCTTTAGCCTAGGGCTTCATGGAGGCAAGGCTATATGGATGAGAAGTGTGATTGATTGTTATGTAATAGACAGGTTTCCTCTCCTGAGCTACTTCCTAAATTTTTCCAGTGCATTTCCCACTGTGTATGTGTGTTTTCTTTGGGTCTACGCACCCGAATAGTTTTCATGGCAGCAGTAAGGCTCAACATCTCTCTCAGGGTGTCCTGCGCTTCTTCAAACTGCTGCAGCAGCTGCCTGTTGTGTTGTTGGGCTGTAAGCTCTCTCTCCCTCAGCTCCTGCCAGCGCTGCTGCAGATGCATCTCCCTGCTGCAGGAAACACAAACACAGGTAGTAAAAAAAATAAAAATAAAAACATTTACACCAACATACACAATAATGTACAGTGCAAGCATGCGTGTTGCCTTTTGTGTGTGCACTTTCAGATGTGTATGACTCTGAAGAGTTGGCCTGTCGACACTGTGAGAAAGAGACGTCATAATACAGAGTCATAGTCACCCATGCCACACACAAACTTCTCCACCTTCACACATAATCCTAAAGTGACAATAATACAATTTCCAGCTGAGATTATATTTACTTTTACATAGTATTTTGGGAATATTGCATATACTGTAGTTTCCACATAATAATTCTTTAAACTTTACCAATACTACACTATGGGCTTCCTCTTTTGTACAAATCCCTGTGGAAATCCAATTGTTTTATGGTCTTTTTTTGTCTTGTCCAGGCCCATGATAATCACTCCCACACGACATGACAGCATTTGGCATTCTTACCTCTTTTTCAGGCTGTGCTCTCTTTGTTTTGTGAAAGTGAAAGTTCTTTCTGTGCCGGTCAGATTCCCAAGCGACAGTAAATTCTCCTTCGGTGCAGCCATGATCGCAGGCTTTTCAGTAGATGCAGAGATTATCAGGGATTAAGGTCTGTGGGGGGAGGGACCACAGACATCTGCCAATCCACTCATGGGCGTGGTAATGGAGTTAAACAGTAGTGAGAGCTTTTTTAAATGCCACACAGGTAGCCAAGTTATTGAAACATCTGCTGAAGTATAGTTCTAAAAAACATAAATATGGCACTCTCTTTTTATAATAAAACACAACAAGGTATGCACCTTCAATGTACAGTTGAGCCCTCAAGGCTATTAGACCTCCGATTATTGTTTGATATACAACCTGAAATTATTTGGGGCAGGGGGCCCTGAATGGGGGAAATGATTCAGGAGGGTGGAGCTGGTAAGGGGTCAGGAACATGCCAGAAACTGCATTAGTTACTCTTCACGTTTTTAGGGGCCCCACATTTTCAAAAAATCGCTCCAGGTGAAGGGACCCCCACTCCCCACCACCACCCAACAGGTTGTGCTAAAAGCGGAACCACAGTGTGTTGTTGCACTGCGGATGTATGTTTGTGTTACACCTGGTTGAAGAACCTGATTCCGTCCAGTAACAGAGATACGTAACATTTCAGCTCTTACATTACATTAATGAGTCCCGAAGATATTTCAGGTGTTACTGATCTTATGCGGCTTGTTTAACCTCGGAGAGGAAGCTAACAGCGCGGTTCTTTGGCTAACTAAGCTAACCAACGGCCGCCACCGTGCGTCTGTCAAACCAGTCCTTCCAGTGAGCTCATCGCCTTTTGAGCTGTGATTTAAACACCACGCAGGGAAACGGACCGGGCAGGAAACATGACGAGCCTCGCCAGTAAAGTGTTCTGCAGGGTTGAGAGGCTGTGTCACCACCTCCCCGTGGTCCTCAACACCTTCCTGGTCTTCTCCATCACCGGGGAGGTGAGCTACCTGGTGCTGGTCGAGGCTCCGCTGGAGGCAGACCAGAAGAAGACGGCGTGGTCCGCCTGGTGGAAAGCGGCCCACCTGCTGGCCCAGTACTTCATGCTGGTCAACATCTGCTGGAACGCTCTGCTCTTTGTCAGAACCAGCCCCAGCATCAAGGGGGTGTTCCTGGGGGGAGAGGGCATGGGCCAGGGGTGGAGGTAAGGAAGGGGCAGCTGTGGGGATTATTACACATAACAGTTAACACTGGCCTCTAGACTGTATATCAAAAGTTGTACACCTGTAAAACCAAAATCTGTGACCTATCAGATTCTGTGATTACACCCAAACGATGATGTTTTCCTAACCATAACCAAGTACCTTTGCTACCTAAACCCAACCAAACTGCAACCGGTTCATATCGTCAACAAAGCCTCTGGCGCTCAACTTCCCATTTGGGTCACAGAATCTGATAGGTCACACATTTTGGTGTCACACCTGCTGTGAGAAGAGTATGCAGGGACCGTCTACAAAGTGCCACGCCGAAAAGACATAGTGCAGAAATATTCAATAACTTCACTCTTGTGAAATGTACTGTCACCCCACACACATTTACAAACTCCAGCTGGTTTTACTACAACACTTGGTTCGGGGAAATGTGCTTTTGCATGATCTTGGGGGCTTCACTGTTATACTGTGTATAACCATCAAATATCAGTTCATCCACTAGTGGTTGCCTGTTGGTTATACTTATTTAGAGAAATGTTCTTTTGAATAAATCTGGGATTTTTTTATCTTTAATAACTTCACTGTTATAAACTGTAGTCTCTCCATTATAAGCCCACTCATCAGTGGTCTGTTGGTTATACTACAACACTTAGTTTGTAGAATTATAGTTTTGCATAATAATTTGAACTTTAACATTCAGTAACTTCACTGTTACAAGCTGTAGTGTTTCCAAATTCCTCTCACACATGAATGGTATCCTGGTGGTTATACAACAACACTTAGTTTGGGGGAAATGTCTTTGTTGTTAATGGTTTTAATGTTTTTCAAGAAAGTGTATTCACACAATTCACACAATTTTCACAATTTAACAAGAATCTCTTCAGCATTGAAAGCATGTAAGAAGGTGTCTTCCTTTCTTACCACAAACTAAACATTGGTTTAGGCTTTATGAATTGCCAAACATACTGAAACACACAATACATCTTACATAGCTTTCTAAACTGCTTTTTCTGAGAAAGATAGAAGTTTTGTTTAGCAGCCTTTCTCAGTGGTTAAAAGTTGAAAAGTGGGGTTCATGATGGTTTGGTTATTGGTTAATTACAGTCGCAAAAAGTAAAAAGAATTATTTAGGAAATTATGTCTGACCCTCCATTTGTTTTTGTGACTAATAACTGATACATTTATAAAATCACTTTTGACAAGTTCACATGTGTTGCCCAGTTCTCTTTGTGGTGAGAATCCAAGTTAAATTGGTGTAAAGTATCATGTGTTCACACTGGTGCAATTATGGGCCTATATCATTTTGTTTGCTGTATTTGTCTTGAATTTAAATATAGTATCACATAGACCTGGAGAACAGCCATTAAAAATTGTTTACCCATTTGTCTTTATATAAATAACAAAATAAAAATATCTCTACAATGAAAAGAAGTTAAAGCCGTCGCCGTAGGAAATAAATTGAGACTCTGAAACAACCCACCTCATGTATTAATACATATTTCTCACATAATTAAAGTAGTTGTGTTTGGGGATTTTGTAAGTAAATTTTCAGGCTCATAGTGGTTCAAACAAATTACAATGACTGATTTTAATCAGTTTAGATCATACATTGTATTTAAGTGATCAGTAAAGTAGTACCTCTTTAGCGCACTCTGACCTTTTACTTGTCAGGTCAGTGCTGCTGTTCTTCTCATTTGTGCTCTTCTGAAGATCTTTGTCAGTGTTAAGTGTTGACTTTTGCTCTCTTTGGAACTGGAACAGTATTTGGAGCAGTGTAGAATTTGGAGCCGGCAGTGTGAGACTTTGCTCGATCTCTCTTTGCCAACCCTGCTGATATTGAGTTATGTCTTTTGGTCGCATGGGTTCGCATGAGAAGTTATGAGACATGATGTGTTCTCTGAATCTACCATGTAGAGAGTCATGCATTTTCCTGACAAAAGTCCCTGGTCTCAGTTGCTCCTGCTTTTTCTGAATTGAATGTTTAACAATTCCAAAACATCTCCCCACGTGGCAGCTTGTGTCCTTTGTTTTACTTTGGCCGAAGGTGTCACATTTTTGGTCAGATGCATATCTTTTCAAGTTCCCCAACATGTCTTTCTATTCAACTTTCTCCATTGTTTTTGGTTCAACTCGAACGCTGCTCTGCAATATTTTCTGTTGCTTGTCTTCTGTAAGTCTTCATCTCTGACTGCTTCCTCCACTTTAACTCCGCTCTGCAATGACATCTTCTGGGGTTCGTATTCTGCCTTATTCTCTTCTGTGTTGATTAGGACTGTATATAACGATTATTTTTCAAGTCTATTAATCAAACGATAATTTTTTCGATTTGTCGAGTAATCTAACGACTAACTTTGTGTATTCTAAATAAAAAACATTGCCTTTTACTTGATTAACTTACCAGTTTATCCAAAATAAATATCAAAAACATGTCAAATCAATAAATCAATATTTTATTCAATCATCCTGTTGAAGCACATTAGAATAATGACAATAGCAGCATATCTTAAAATGAATCAAATTTCTACGTCACTGATGTGTTGTGAAAATAATAACAATAACAGACATTTTTTTAGGCTACTTAAAACTGTATTTCAATATTGATTAATTCAGTATGATAATCAAATGTATTTCTGCATGAATGTGGGGCAAAGAAAACAACTGAAACTATATTGTACAAGAGTGAAGTTATTTAATATCTCTGCAATATGTCTTTTCAGCGTTGCACTTTGTAGACGGTCCCTGTGCACTCTCACAGCGGGCTGCACATAGAAACCAGTGGTAATTGTGCAGCTCATAGGACGACTCATTTTGGTGAATATTAGTTTGTAGCTTGTTGTTTTAACTGCAACTGCACTTTTGTCAGTCCTTCTTCCTCAACAAAATAAATATCTTAATAGAAAAATTAAATGCTAATTTGTGATAAAAATGAATGAAATCAAACATTTATTGAACATTTGTTATATTGTTATTGAGGAAAAGTATATTGCAGTATTTATCATTATTGTTTTATTGCCCAGACAGACAGACAGACAGTAGGGCTGGATGATATGGCCAAAATAGTAATCACGAAAAAAATTCTTATCTTTCTATATCGATAATTATCACGATAAAAACAGAAACTGTGGACCAACAGTCCATCATTACATTATATATTCACTATGTTAGAAGGAAATGTAACCTCTCTTGACAACTTATACCGCTCATCAGTATTAAAGAATTTTCTAGTATGTGTAGAATGCAAAAGTAGGAACCTTATAATTATGAGAATAACCACAGCAAAGAAATGCGATCCTCTGCTATTTCACAGTTGTAAAAATAGACTTAACACTGATGGCCTTAGTCTTTATGTTTCAGTGAGATTAATACCCAGTTTTGTCTGTGAAGTGTAGGAAAATCTCTTTCCATAAATAATAGTATTTTCTGTCTTTCTTTCCCATAGGTACTGTTATACATGCGAGACACACACTCCTCCTCGGTGCTCCCACTGCTATGACTGCAACGTGTGCGTGCTGCGGCGGGATCACCACTGCGTCTTCTTTGGCCGTTGTGTGGGTTTCCGTAACTACCGCTACTTTGTGAGCTGCTTGTTATTTATGTGGTCTGGTCTCCTGTACGCCACTATGATGAACGCGGAGGTCTTCATCGTCATATTGAAGGAGGGTTTGACTCTGCACAGTGTCCTTCTGCTGCTCATACCCTGGATCATGCTAGTTTCAGGTGCAATCTGGTTTTTACATTTTGCATAGCTGAGGTACTTATTTTCCACTAGTTTTACTCACCCTGGGTAAACTGAATGCAATCTATAAACTAATCTTTATTGACTGTGCTTTTAAAGTAGAGTGAGCTCCTGCATAGAAACTAGGTATGTTAAAGCAACTTGTATATACTTTTGGTTTTCTGTTATCATTTTAAACCCACGTGTAGTGTTTGACATAGGGCTGCACCTAATTATTATTTATATTAACAATTAATCTGATATTTTTGTGATTGGTAAATTTGTTGTTTTGTCTGTAAAATGTTGACATATTGAAGAATGCCCATCACAGCTCCATTCCCAGAGCCAAGGATGATTTCTTTAAATGTCTTGTTTTGTCTGACAACAGTTCACCCCCCCCCCCAAAATATTCTATTTACACTTAGACAAAACAGAGAAAAGCTTAAATCTTCACACTGGAGAAGCTGGAAGAGCTAAATGCTTGGTTTATTAGCTTTAAAAATGAGTCTGATTAATTGAGGATCAAAACAGTTCAAATTTCCCTCAATCTGCTTTAAAATCTGTACAGCATATGCCACCCTCTATACTTAGACCCTCGATTCAGATTTTAAAAAACTCCCCAAAAACCCTTTAACTGGGGAGAAAATGGAAGACACCTCAGAAAGAGAAACAGGAGGGATCCCTCTTTCACGATGGACAGACATGCAGTGCTGCCTTCCTCCTTGTTTTCGTGTCAGCTCTATGTTTATCTCACTTGATAGAAAGCTCTGGTCAAAGTGTCCCATTAATCACACACAGTGGTCTACATGTGATTGAACCAAACTGGTGGTGAAATAGTGAATGCAGACTTTTTATTTTAAATCTCTAATTATAATTTTATGAACGTTAAAGGTTACTTTCCCCTAAGCTCTCTTTAAATTTTAATGCAGCGGGATGCTACATTTATGCTCTTGGACACATTGGTTCAGTTGTTTGTGATGAGATGGATTGCAGAAATATAACAATCTATTTCATGTACAAATATGAACGTGCATTTATATAACTGGCTATGATTTAATCTGTGCCGCTGTTCCATCTCTCCACAGGCCAGGTCTCAGCGCGTGCCTTTGCCTTCGCCTTCATCGCTGACACATGCGTGGTGGGACTCCTTCTGGTGTCCGCCTTCTTCTTCTTCCATCTCTTCCTGATGTTTCGGGGCCAGACCACCAGGGAGTGGTACTCGTCCCGCCGGCCCTACAGCCTCGGGCTCCTGGGCAACCTGCGTCACACTCTGGGGCTTCGCTGGTACCTCTGCTGGCTCTGCCCACTCATCCCATCACCTCTACCTGGAGATGGGATAAACTTCCTGGTCACCGGATCGCTGGAACCCATCCGGTAACAGCTGAAAGTCTGAATTTTAACGGGCCGGGTGTCTTTGCGTTCGTGATGGTTAATGTTATCGGGAGCATCAGCAGGGAAGATCACCTCAGGTCAAGAAGAGGAAGCTTACGATGGGAAGATGCAAGGACAGTATGTGGTTGTTTAAGATGTTACTAGGTATGAGAGTAGGTGTAACTGTTTACCAGTATCTCCTTTAGCCTCTGAGACAAAGAAACGATGGGTCTACTCAGAAATGTACCTTGACGTAAAGGTAATCTATACGCTCATTGAGGCTGGCCTCAGGGTATTAACACAGAAATCAGCAGAGTTCCTCTGGAATACTGTGCACTGAAAACGTGTGTACACAACACTGAAATTAGAATGTATTTTAATGATTGGAAAAATGTATAATTTTCTCTACTGCTGTTTAGTCATCCTCTTGGGATCGGTGATGGTAACTACTTTCTCATACTGTTTATTTTGCCTAAATCTGACGGTCATACAAATTTGGCTTGCACTGTTTCTGAATAGACCGTGGGGTGTAAAAAAATACCGCCTGCTATCTGCCGTTGTGCATTAGCCGCTGGGATCATGATGTGCTTTCCACTTGTCTACATCTACTCCTGATCTCCAGCTGAGTTTATTGCACTGAGCTTTTTATTGAAGGATTAAAGGAACTATAAATGGTGTGAAATCTAGTGTTGTATTTTACAGACTAATGTTAAATCATTTAGTGAACACACTATTTCAAATCGTTCTTTCCCCATGTCTCACATTATGTTATTTCAGTCAGTGAGGGACCTACTACAAAGCAAACCAAACCTAGCGTGCAGTGTAACAACATGTCCCAATTCCCTACTACATACTAATTGTACAGTATATACTGTATACTAATCTTTAGAGTATTGTGTTTTAATAGTTAGTATACAGGAAATCAATATGCTTTTATACAATACTTAACGCTGTCAGACGTCAATCAGACTGTGACTTTAGAATGTCACTGTCAACTAAACCCAACAAAGAGAATGTGGTATGGATTTGGGATGAACTGGACTTCTGTTACCTCCATTAC
Organism: Micropterus salmoides; assembly: GCF_014851395.1. Lineage (NCBI taxonomy): Eukaryota > Metazoa > Chordata > Actinopteri > Centrarchiformes > Centrarchidae > Micropterus > Micropterus salmoides. The sequence goes on from NW_024044237.1 coordinate 21,187,870, forward strand.
AATCCTTTTTTTCCTCTCTTTTGTAATGATTCTCCTGGCCTTAAAATCTAGTGAATATATTTACATTACAGCCAAAGTTTGTAAGTATTTTAAATTGTTTGCTAAATATACATGTCTACTTCATTTCTTGATTTTTGTTTGCTATTTAAAATGGGTCATTTGGTTTGCCATTTGAAAGTGCTTCAATAAATTGTGTCAAGGGGAAGAAATGTTTTATCTATTTCTATTAAAATTGTTGTGGGACAAGTTGTGTTGTAGTCAAATTTAGTGCTTCCTGGAGTTCATATAATGTCAAACATGTCACTTGAGTTGTAAAATCTGGTCATTCACATTCCTGCTGATTTAATTCTGATACAGAGAAACTATTTTAAAAGTGCACACCATTTGTAAGAAGGATACTTATGAGTTTGACAAAGATGCTCTCAAGCTACACGTTTTAATAAATGTTAGCTGACCCCACAAGTGTTCACTGAGCTTCCAGCTCTAGTTATTTCTCACATGTAACTGTCCTTAGGGAGACAACAGTTAGACTGATAAGGCAGAGACTGTAGCTCAGGCGTCAGGCTAGCAGATATCAGTGTTCTCTGTGAATCTTACAAGGTTGAGTCTTACAAGAAGTCACTGGCTCCACAGATTAGAGTACAACTCATGGATGGTGATAGATTCCAATATGATGAAGCATTGGAGTCTAAACATCAGATAGATTAGATGTTCTAGGTTAAGGCCAGCTAAAGATGACCTAATAGGGAAACCTACAGGCACTAGGGGGAAGAGGGAAACATAAAAGGGACCAAAAGATGCAATCCTTCAGATTTTGGCATTTGACTCCTCGGTTCTTCATCAGTCTCCAAAACATCTTCACACCTGAACCTGGCTCACAATATTTCTTCAACACTTTGGACCTATCCTCATACAAGGGGCTTCTGTACCTGGTCAACGTCTGACGTTTTATTCCACGTCTGACGTCACAATCACGATGTGATAACCACGGGCTTGTCGTCACCTTGTTGGTTTGAACGGTAACTGTTAACCGCCAGGAGACCCGGCAACGTGCGCATCCTGCGTTTGGTGTGGCAGTCAGAACCGCGGTTTAGCTGCTCCCACCGTCTGCATTTCGATTTACTCGCTGGTAAGGCATTTTTGTTTTCGATTTTTAATGACATATCCGTATAAAACATTAACGTTAGCAGTTTTAGCCATATGGTAACTTTTGGTCAAGTTCGAACTTTGCCTTGTGTAACGTTAGATAACTAGCTGAGAAACATTAGCTAATGGTAACTTTGCCCGTAAGTCAGTGAAAACAGGAGTGATGGGTGTCAACATCTCTCGAAAAACACTGGACTTAATTGTGTGTCCAACACTAATGTGGAATGTTAACATTAGTTAGTTATCTAAAATGCTAAGTCTTTCTAAAAATCTGACTGATACAAGTTTAAAGTTAGCTATGGAAAGCAGCATGAACTGTAACGTTAGCTAACTTAACGTTACGTTTGCCTATTGACGAATGTAGCATTATACACATGCCACATTGGCTGACTTTCAGAGATGCACGTTTTTGCTGAAAAGAGCAGTTAAAGTCACTGAGAGAATTTATTTATTTTTAATAATAAACTGGGATAGTAATAGTGATTGCAACCACAGGATATTTGATTCTTTTTAAATGTCAGTACTCAGGATAATCAGCTTTTAAAGCTTGGAATAAAAAGGCAATAAAAGATTTAATTTCATTGCAGGTGTCTCTGCTTTCTGCAAAGTTGAATGAATGTATGTTACCAGTCTGATTAGAAAAGTAACATTATGAGTCAGTGAGAGAGTAACACTATCAACAAATAAAAGAGGACCACTGTCATAATGTGTCTTTTTTTTTAAATAAATTAAGGTTGGAAGAAAAATGTATGGAAAATATATCTTAAAAACCTGTGTGTCGCTCCTTATGGTAATTTTGGTGGGTTATATGTTTTTCACACAAGGACGAGTAAGTCAGCAGGATGGACGTCACAGAGGAAAATATGTGAGTGTTGTTCCCTGAATAAAACCCCATGCAAAAAGTTGTTTGGTTTAGTTACTTAGCAGCAACATATGAAGCTTTTCTCTGGTGTATGTGTCTGTGTGTGTGTGTGTGTAGGACACCGAAGGAGATGCTTGAGAAAATAGCTGAGCTGGATTATAGTCAAAGCCAGCTGAGGGGCCTGAATGCTGAGATGAGGCGCTGGTTGGATGCTGCAGATGATGATATGGCAATGCTGCGCACGGAAAACGCCACTCTCAGAAAACAAGTGAAAGCGTAACTAGTCGCACATGATTGTTTCTCCTCATTAGCAGGAGGGTTCCTCAACCGTCTGACTATCAAATTAAACACTTCAAGAAATCTTTTAGCATATTAATCACCTATAATTCTCTTTGATCTCCCTGCTGCCTTTCAGACAGCCACTCTCTTTTTCCTCAAGCATGTTGTTGGCTTACCTCCTACACAGAATGTTGGAACTTATTTTTCCACTTTCTCTGGGCTCATCACCTGTTTTCATTTGTTCTCTTAATGTACTTCCTCTGGGCTCTGTTTTAAGAAAGTACCCATCTCTGTGATGATATTTAGCTATATCTTTTAGTGAAACCTTGTGATGTTTGCTGGGAAAGTTAAACTCTAAATGACTAAATACTCTCCACAGCTAGATGAATAAAAGGTAGCGGCCCTTATCTTTGGTTCTGCAGACTCCAGCTATGCTTTTGATTCTGGCTCAGAATTGGATAAAAGCATCCACTATATCATTAGCTTTAGAGGTCTTTACCTTAACTTAGATTGTAACTATATTATTGTTCCTATTTTGTCTAAATATTTTAATATTTTTGTTAAGTGTATATGCATCCAGTGCTTTAAAACTGTTGTGGGGAAAACTGTCAGGATCTTGTAGATGTGTTTGTGTGTCTGCAGCCTAGAGAAGATCATCAGTGAAGCGCAGCAGGTTGAAGCAGAGCCTTGCAGGTCCCTCCTGGCTGAGAACCTCGACGAAAAGAGATGCAGTGAAAAGAAGATTCAGAAATTGGTGGGTAACCAGAACTGATTATATTATATTATATTACAATGTATTACTGGTGTTTTCACAAAGATGTTTTAGACTTAAAATGTTAGACCACACGTGACACTGGACAAAACAAAATCCTTGATAATATCTAGTCTTACATTGAATTGATAAACACACAATATGTAATTATTTTCCGCTAAGGCTCTCTCACATCAAAACAATAACAAAAGACAAAGTTTGATGTCACGAGGTAGTGTGTCATCATGGGAGTTGTTGTCTTTCATCGTCACTGCTGTTGTCTTCATTGCATTCAGCTTCTCCTGGTATTGAATCCTTCAGTGTTAATCGTTCAGGAGTTTTTACCAGGAGCCAAATTATCTGCAGACGTCTCCTCCCTTCCAAAACAAATGGATCAGGTGAATAAAACCGGTAGTAACGGTGAATAAAGCAGTTTCACGTTAAAAAACAGTGTTTCTCCAACACTGTTTGGCACACAAAGGACGTCCCAAAGGTGCTGCGAGCCAAGCTTGCTGCTGACATTTGCTCAGATTGTTGCTCTGATTACTTAAGATCCAGACGTTCAGGAGTTTTTTTTCTTCAGGAGCCAAATTTTCCACAGAGGTCTCCTCTTCTAATCACACAGACCTTGGATTAGAACCTGTAGAAACACTGAATAAAGCAGTTTCATGCTAAAACGCCAACGCTGTTTGCCAGACAACCACAATGCTGATGCATTCGCAAAGGGCATATGACGTACTGACAGGTGACCACATGAATCGCACTGTTAGATTTTATTAAAATTGCGGATTTGTCTGGGTTTGAAAAATTTTTGGAAACATTTGTGATCATATAAGGACACAAAAAATATATAACGTAGCAAATTATATCTTTGAATTGTTGCTTCACAGGCAGAGCTCAGAGGTCTTCACTTTCAAATTTGTGCACAGAGCTGCGACAAACAAACATTTGAATGTTTTTGTTTTTTTTGTCATTTTTCAGGAACCACTGTGTTAAATTGTGTTCTTTGCTGGAGTCTAATCTAGGTTGTACACAGAGGTCAGGGAAGGATTTTTGTTTAATTATGTTTTTCATGTGAAATCATGGATTGCAAGTTTGCTGATTTGTAATTAGATTGCAAAAAGAGTTAAAGCCAGCTTCTTTAACACCTATACTGTGAAGGTTTAGTTCAAGTTGTGCGTTATTTTAGGTTATAAACAATGTCAGACTAGTTTTGAGACTTTCACATTCATTGACACTACCCCTATTTCTGAGAAATGGTGATTGATCTAAACATCAATGCATTCACCGTTCCATAGTCAAATATGTTGGATGATGGTTGTCATTTTAAATATCCAGGCTGCCCTTTGTGGTGTTGTGTTTTTGTGCAGGAGAAGGAATGCACCATGACTTTGGAACAAAATAAGAAATTAACCGCAGAGGTATGGTGTCTGTTACTTTTCACACAACTAATTTGCCAGCATACACTACAGTTACAAGTTGTACAGAAATTTGCACATTTAAATGTCATTCTGACTTTTTCAGCTGAAGAGCCTCCAGCAAGAGAGAGACCAGGACAAGATCAGCTTGACCAAGCTCAGGGCTGCCCTTCAAACCCTCGAGGTAACACCGTGAATTCAGCAAATTCAGAGGTGTTTCATTATTTTCCTCTCCCCATTCATCCTACCAGTATTTGCATTAGTCATTTTACACCGTCAAACCACTCCTGATTTGTTATGTCGTGTGTTTCTTCAGTGTGAAATGGAAGAGGCTCAGTTAGGGCTGCAGCATAGGGATGAGGTTATTCATCAGGTAGGAACAGAGACATCAGCACTAGGTGGTTAAATATTCATCTTTCTCTTTGGAGTTCAGCATGAATATCTTGAACCGTTCTTTGTCTTTCATCATTCGAAGGTCACATTTTTTTCACATTTGTGTTTGTAATAGAAAAATGTGCGGTTAAAGCACTCGGAGGAAACAGAAGAAGAGTGTTCCAACATCATAAAGGTAAAGATCATCCGTTGCTATTGCAGTTAAAAAGACAATTCCAAAATGGTAAATACACACACTAGTTAAAATATGTTTTCTTACTTTAGTATTGACACTGTTGTGTACAATTTGAAAATGTGATGTAAAAGTGTGTAGGTTCTCGCAGTGTTGACTAATGACAGATGTTCAGGGCCCTGTTTCACCAGGTTTGCAACAATGTGAAACTTGAGATTACATAACAATATCTCCAACATTATCCCTGAGCTGTTAATGTGTTAGTTTTGATTTCTGATCATGTTTTTCTCCTCCAGGATCTCAGGCTGACAAATCAGGAGCTGAGGAAGCAGTTGGAGGACAGACTGGATGAGGCTTCATTGTAAACCTGGTCCTTGTGTTTTTAAAATGAGTATCATGACATACACAGAGTCATCTGCTTGCACTCACACCGTACTTCGTGTCTGCTGTTGGTTTCCAGCGCCACTGTGAATGCCCTGATGAGAGAACAGGAAGGATCACTCGGACCCCCTTTATCCTTCGCTGAGGAAATGAAGCTGCAGGCCTCTTCAGCTGAAGTGAAAGCCAGCATGTCAGACCCCGCTGATCTTAGACATGTATGGCCTCTCCCTCTCATGTTTAGACTTGAACTTGTAATGAATGTAAAACACAGTATAATACAACAGTTAGTTTTTGTTGATGGTGTTTATTAAACATAATGATCATTTTGGAGGCTGCAGTTTGTGGTGCTGTTGAATTGTATTGCTTTATACTGGCGGCTGTTTCTAGTATTTTGTCTATCCCATTTATTTCAATGAGCTCGGGCTCATTGAAATAACAGAAACATCTCCATGTGTAATGCAGTGCAGTTCAAGATGCCACAAACTGCAACCTCCATGATTATACGCCTTGCACTTCCAGAAGTGACCACTAGAGTGTGTCAGACAGCAGCGACATGACTGTAGCTGTGGAAATGAATAGATCAGTGATGTCTGCCACTGTGTCTGCAGGAGCAAACTGAGGCCGAGCTGCTGAAACCTCAAAGTCTCACAGTAGACCTTCAGACCAAAAGGTACTTCAGTTTCACATTATAAAACATCTCTGTTAGACTTTGGTGTAGGATATGAGAAAGGTCAAACTATAACATAATAATTCTGTTTAGTAACAAATTGAATTTCTATCTCTTGATGTTTGCTGACTCGTTATCGTCCCTCTGGTTTCTGCGTTGTCTAAGGTGTGCTGGTATCTTTGAGGGAGCTCGAGTATTTGTGCTGTTCATCTTCATTCTCACCGTTTTGGCCATTGTGGCTTCAGGAAGCTGTGCAGGAAATTTTTTTCCCATCAACACCTTGTGGAGCGGCGTACGCCTGACGTTACAGCCCTATTGCAGTGTGCGTTATGGGACCTTACCTCCTATTTGATGTAAACACTCCCTCTTATAAACATGTTTATCTGGCTGGTTGTGTTTCTTTTTTTCTTTTTAGCAGCTGAGTATGTTTTCTGTTCAGTGGGTCATAAGGCCGAAGGTTTTATTTTAAATGTTAGCAATTTTACAAAAGAAACATGGAATTTGCGGTGAATATAAATCATTTTGCACATTTAGTTTTGTGATAACAACTCTTTGAAAAACATGATTCAATAACCTGAAACAAACTAATAAGACATCTAATGACCTTTTTTCACATGTATTTCACTAGAACAGTTAATTAAAACATGTATTTCAATTTTTTCAACTCTGTCTTCAAACAATACTCACTTGTCAATTGAGAAAGTTTTTGTTTGGAACATTTTCTCCTGTTGAAACACAAAGTGGGACTTTTGTACTAAAAAGACTTAAGTTTGGAAGAAACCCCTTTTGATTTGTTCTATTTTTACACAGAACGAGCACTTTAGATTTTGTCCCCAGTTACTTAAATTTAAATAGTTTTAGGTAGGGATGTCTTTTTGGGGCCATTGTTTGGAAACCAAACACTTATGCTCTGTACATATGGCACTGTGAATATTGTATTAAAGATTCAGAGTGTAATATTTAGGAGGATCTATTAACATAAATGCAAGATAATATACATAACTAGGTTTTAGTGGTGTATAAAGACCTTACATAATGATCCGTTATGTTTTTATGACCTTAGATGAGCCATTTCCTTCTACACATACCCCAGGTCCTCTTACATGGACAAAGCCATGTTTCTACACTAACCCAAACTGATAAACTACTCCACAGAGCATGTTTCTTCACTGCGTGAGAATACTTTAGAATGACTAAATTTATTATAAAGTACATATTTTGTCTGAGGAGCAAGTGCATGTACATTGAGCCATTTGTTGCCATTTGAAAACTTTAACACTGAACCTTTCAGATAAGTAAGTGTGATAGTTATTTGCAATAAACAGGGAAATTTTTATCTTCTGATGTCTCCTCATCCTGCTTTTAGTGATTAACCTCATTAGGCTTTTATGTTGAAACCCATCTAGGAACACCAGACTGGCCGTGACCACAAATTCAAGACCTTTATTTTTCTCCACAGTGAGAACATGACAGCTATACCAGAAATGGTTTAGAGCAGTCCAGCCTGCCAGTAAGACCATTACTTAACCCATAATTATCATGATAAGGGGGGGGGGGGGGTTGGTGTCCCAGCTGCACTACAACGTTATAAAACATTTCACGTTTTGAATTACATGCACCAGTACCCTCCGTGCCTTCCCGTGCTGCCTGTCGCCCCGCCCAGCTGAAGGCGCTCCCTGGCGGTCTGTGGCTTCAGGAAAACACCCTCTTCCAGACGGAAGATCAAAAAAAAAGGGGGGGGGGGATCCTATTCAGAGGTGGAGGGACGTGAGGACCGATTGAATCGAGGGATGTTTATTGTTTGTGTGTGTGTATAGTTGCTGGCAGATGATTCATTGTCTTTGCGTGTCTGCTGGAGTTGGAGCTTATGGATGCTGCGCCGGTGCTGAGATGCTGATGACAGGCCGAGCCTATGAAAGCACCCTCTTGTATCGTGGATGGAGCCGAAAGCTGTAAGCTACAACAGTTGAAAGACGATAAACATCAGAGATAACGAGAGCAACAGGCCCGTTTGATCCAGCCTGTAAGCGGGGCACCGTAGCGGCTGTGTGAGGAGCAGCAGCGGCGGTGGCGACATGTTCTGAGCGGAGAGCCGGCGAGCGGCGGCGGGATGAAGGCACCGAGGAGACCGAGGCAGACGCGGCTGCTCGCCCGGTTCTGCGTCTGTGGAGTCGGTCTGCTCGCAGCCGCCTGGGTCTTTCACCTCAATGATGTTACAGGTGCTTCTCAAGTCTGTGTCCAACAATGCAAATCATAGCCTATTATTTAAATGTACGATTACAGTAATAATAGCCTAACTGATGATGTCAACCTGTAAGAGTATTTTACCAAAAGCAAAAAGAAATATAAAGTTAGGTAAAGGTTATGCTGAACTTTCCGCATTTCACAAACACTCAGATAGGCTATACCCTACCTACAGAGTTCATATTTTATCAGTAGTGTATATTTATATGCCAATCCCTCCTGTTAGTCTCCCATGGAACCACTGTGTATCGTGACATCTCCTTGTCCAAGAGAGAGCTCATCCAGCAAAAAGAAGACAACAACCAGACTGGCAGCATTTCTAAATCAGGTGAGACATTTTATGGTGTGTGTAGGCCTATATGTGTTTGTGTGTGTGTGTGTGTGTGTTTGTATGAGACAGGAGAGAGAATGTTTTCTGCCTTATGAAAGTAGAAAATTAATGGTCACACCAATATATTTGATTTTGGGTTTGGATATTCATGCAGTAAAGAATCTAAGTCACTGCGGTGTATGTGTGTGTGTATTTTGTGTATGAAGTATACAAGGTCCCATCTCTATTAATCTGTTTTAATCCAAGTCTATCTCCTCCTGTTCACCGATCTTCCTCCCCAGTCCACCTCATTCTTAATTTCTTCAAACTCTGTCACATCTAGATGTTTAAACACAGTTAGGCCTTTGAGGGACCCGGTTGCTAGGAAACTGAATGCTGAGTTTGTGGTTGGATGGCGTGTGGCCCTGTCATAATGACCTGCTGATTAGTAGCCTCTCATCAGCAGTTCTCTCATTGAGAGAGAAGCACTGACAGCATCTCGCAGTCTGATGCGAGATGAAGAGACTTTGTAGCTAATTACAGAGAATATATTGAGCTACATATACTGAACTAGAACAAAACGTACTGCCTCAGGGAAACACAGTACAGATTAAATTCAAGGCTTCAAAGATGTTTTACTCCCAATTACCATTTTGGTGTTTTCAAGAGCATCATCTTGTTATTGATGATAAAAAATATACTGTTTGATCAGAGAGTCGGAGGGGGGAAAAAATCACGTGACACGTTGTCACACCATATCTGTGTCTTCATCCCTACACGTGACTCGTTTTAAACCTATGCTTTAAACTGACTAACTGCAAAATGTTGCCTCTGTGAAGGATCTTATTCCCACATGCATGTTTCCCTCTGCTGTTTGTGACCTTCATCCTCAGTGGAGGTTTTATAAATCCTCACTCAAAATTAAATCATTAAACCTTGTGGGGAAAGTCACCTGGGAGACAGCTTTCCAGATTATTGTCTTGTTACTGCCTTATAATGAAAGCTTCTTTTTTTTTCTTCAGTGAGTCATGGCATTTATTTGAGCACATGTGCAAGACAGTGCAGTCTAGCAAAACACTCGCTTGCAGCTGGAAAGAGGGTGACTGATGCATTGTTTAACTCAGCCACATTAGATGCCGCTGAAGGTTGACATTAAAAGAACCGCTGGCTTTTGTAAAGAGTTGGAAAAGAATGTCAGTGATAATGTAAATACCTGGGTGGAGCTGGCATGAAGTTACATGAGGCGTGATTTCAAAGAAAACCTCAATTATATTGCAACTTAACTGGTTTAGTCGCATGACTGGTGCACCACTTTAACATTAAGTCATCCCAGCCCGTGTTGCAAACACATTTCAAACCTGAACAAACAAGTGACTGGAGGTTAAGGGTAGAGCTACAAATAACTTATTGATTAATCTGCTGATTCTAAAATGGCAATCACAATTTCCTGAAGCCCAAGGAATGTCATCAAATTATTTGTTTTGTCTGTCACAGTCCAAAACCCAAAGAGATTCAGTTTACAAGCATATGAGACATAACAAGCAGAAAGCATGCATACATTATTCAACATATTTCATATCAGTATTTGCAACGGTATGGGGCTTTTCCCCTTTTTTTTAGCGTGGTCCTTCAATCCTCAAATTCCTGCCCTCGCAGTCAAAGCGACGCTTAGACTTGCTCTACTTCTGCTAAAACTGTGTGCTTGCATTCAGATATATTGTTGCTTGCACAGATTTCCTGCACTCTAGCTTCAGCCCTTTCTCTCTCAGTCAGGCTGCCTCTGTGCGCTCGTGAAACGTGAAACGGATGGTTTGTGCAGTAACCCTGTCAAAACTCCCCAACCAATAGAATGCCAGTTGAAGTGTTGACCAATGCAATTATCCCTGTCTTGTGCTTTACAGGAGATTTCAAAAGAAAAAAAGTATACAACCCACAACATGAGGTTATAAAATCAAGAAAAAGATGATTTTTAAAAGATGCACACAGATTTGACGTCTCTGAAACTTTTGTGGGAGGCTGTTCCAAAGTCGAAGAGAAACAACAGGGAAAGCACGGTCACCTTTAGCTTTCAGCCTTGTCCCTGCTCTGAATACTTGAAACTCATCTCAGAGGTCAAAGGGCACAGCAACCCCTTTAAATACAGAGGTGCATGACCATGTAATACCTTGTATTAAAATCACTCCTTTTAAAATCAAATGACAGGGAACCAACGAAGAGACAGAATAGCAGCCAATTTTTAAAAATGATTAGTTGACTATAAGAATACTAGTAGATTAATTTTTCTGTGGATTGACTAATTATTATTATATATTTATATAATTATTAATGTGCTAATTGTTTCAACTCCAGTTTCCCTAATTTTATATTTCATAAGATTTCTCTCTGTCCATTTCTTCTTCAGGTGTCAGTGATTTTCCTGAAGACATCTTTACTCAGGAGCAGAGGAGACAGGGAGCTGTTCTCCTTCATGCTCTCTGTGTGAGTACCGGCTCTGCCTGAAAGCCAGAATTTGAGATGAAAGAAGCTTCATTTTGTTGCATTAAATTTTCAAACAGATGCAGATATTACATGTCTCCCATGTGGCCAATAACATGTCTCCTGGATTTCACAGGCTATCTACATGTTTCATGCGCTGGCCATCGTGTGCGATGTTTACTTTGTTCCATCACTGGAAAAAGTATCAGAGGTATGAACTAAAGGCATATCTGACATGGTTGAAAATAAAATCATGTACGACATAAAGGACAGTTTCTGAGTTAAAAATCAACCAGATTTTTTGTCTGCAAGTTGATAGCTGATGTTCTCTTTCTGTTCACCGGGTGTTAACTGGGGGTTTTATCAAAGCATCTGTTTATTTTCTTTACCTCCAACCTTTTTAAAGGATAAGGATGGAGTTCTTGGTTTTTCCTACACTCTGTATTTCCCACAAAAAGATGTAAACCAACAAAGCATTAGTCCATCTTTCAGTACTTTCTGACTTCACAGTCTGTGGCCCTCGTCCCCAAGCACATTTGTTTTGACTGAAATCTTTAATATTATATTATAACTAAATTGTTTAAGTAAAACTGTTTCTTAAAATAACTGGGCTCTGTATTTTCTAGAAAACATTATTCAGACCAGGAGTAAACAGTGCATTTTTTGGGGACTAATTTTAGTTAGAGATTAATACACATTTGCCGCACTAGTGACTATATACAGCAATGTGGGATTGACTCAAAAAAAAAAACTAAAACTTTTTTATAGTTTTTGGACAACATTGGAGGTCTGTGCTTATATCAGGCTTTGGACACACATACAGCACTCTAGTGGCATAAATCAAAAAATAATATGGAGTATCAGCATCTTATCCTTTAATCTGTTTAAACTCCTCTACTTCTGTCCACTAGAATCTTCAGCTCAGTCAGGATGTTGCGGGGGCAACCTTCATGGCAGCTGGGAGCTCCGCCCCCGAGCTCTTCACCTCTTTGATTGGTCAGTATGACACCTGTCTAATCAATTACTCTCTCCAATGTGTTAGCCCAGTGATTGCTCCATCAGCACTCCACTTATCTGCAATCATATGCATCTTCACCAGATTACGACAGAAGAGTCAAGTGTTTGTAGGCAGAAGCACTGATTTACCACTTTCAAGCACTAAGCAGACATGAACTACTACATCAAGAAGAGTGCGTTTCATTAAATCGATGGTTTGCCAGTGAGCTGGCAAATTACCTCTGTGGCCGAGATGTTCTCACAAGCTTTTTTGTTTTGTTTTTGTTTTTCACAAAGCAGTCAAGGTTTCAGTAAATGTGGATTCAGATGGAAAAATATGCTTTCACTAGAAAAGAATAAAAAAATTGGGAATATTAAAAATCTAGGCATTGGCACCAATAAGATAAAAGTTTCCTGGTTGAAATTTAAGACAGAAGAAGACCATTCTTTGGAGACTGTGGCCCAGATAGAAACCATTGCACACATGTTAAAATTACCTTGAAACAGATGTATTACTGTGATTTGTAAGAATGAAAACTTTGCTTCTAAATCCATGTAGCTTAGGAACTTTTCTTCATGTATCGGCTCTAAAGTAATATATTTTATTCACAAAGGGAAAAAAGGCTGGCTTTGATATGTATTGGAGTGACTTTAGGCAATCCGCAGCAAATATTACACAATCAGCAGCATAAGATAGAAGATATTTGCCCAGCCCATGTCTTTGTTCAGAGGAGAGAGAACTCTGTGCACTTGAATTTATGGGTGAGACAATCCATCATTTCCTGCACATTGTCAGATTAAATTAATTTTTGGGGATGATTTATGACTCACTCTTTCTTGTTCTCTGTTTTTAGGGGTATTCATCACAAAGGGAGACGTGGGTGTGGGAACTATCGTAGGATCAGCTGTCTTTAACATCCTGGTCATCATCGGCATCTGTGGCATCTTCTCCGGACAGGTACAAACACTGTGGTCAGGACATAAGCAGAAAAGGAGGACTAACCTCAGCTTTTCTGAACTAGAAGACGACAAATGACACAATAGAAAGTCATTAAACATTAAAGCAAATAGATTTTTTTTGTTTTTGTAAAACTTTCTGGATTACATCCCACGCAATTTGTTTGATTCAGCTAATAAAAATGTCCTATGTGTGTCTTCTCTCTCCAGCCCATCTCTCTGAGCTGGTGGCCTTTGTTTCGCGATGCTGTCTTCTACATCCTGTCCATATTGGTGCTTATCCTGGTGAGAAAATCTCCAGTAAAACATACCGCTCGCACTGGACTCTTTTTCCTGTTTAGCATGTTGTTCATTTTGTATTGTAGACTGGTCAGTGTGAAGCAACAATATTGCTAAATAAGCTAAAGCTAAATAATAGTGTATCATTGGCTGAACTATTGGAGAAAGGAAGTCACTTTGCTTTACACCTATGTGCAAGTTGGAGTAAAAAAAATGTCCATTGTAATTTTTACTGTAACACCTACATTTACAATATCATAAACAAATATACAGCATATATTGTTACCAGCAGGGAGCAACTCCTCACTTCAGACAATATTACTGCTTGAACGATACTAGATTGGTCATGGCAATATTTATTCATTAGCCAGTTCCCTCAGTCATTAAATTTTTGAATAAAGACAAAACAAAAATGTTTAGGATCCCTTAAATGAGTTTTGAGATTTATACAGAGCAGAACATTTCACAAGTCCAAAATAAACTTGTCCCTTCTCTCTGGTGGACAAACTGTAAGTTCTCAAGCATGTTTTGCATTCCTGTACTGCAGTTTCTGCATCAATTGGACTTAATTGCAGACACCAATATATCTGGGATGAACTACTACTAGTCAACATATTGGCCAATATTAGCTTATCAATCATTGTTTATGTTCCTTTGATAAGACATGTAAAAAGTGAATTTTTGAGATTAAATTAAAGTATATTTTAATTTTATTTGCAGGTGATCTATGATGAAAAAGTCATGTGGTAAGACTGTAATGAAACTTTTGTACAACACAGCAGCCTCTGTTGTTGTTGGATATCAGATCAGACTGTTATTGTGTTCAGTCTGGTTTTGTATGAATCTGCGTTGGTGTTTGTGTGCATGTTTCAGGTGGGAGACCATCATCCTGATCTCTATGTACGGAATCTACATAATCATCATGAAGTGGGTCTATTTCTCCCCATCTCACATTTCCACCCTGTATGGGCACCACACACTCTCTATCCACTAAAGATACACTGTCTTTGTGTGTGTGTTGTCTCTTGTGTAGGTTCAACAGATCTCTGTGTAGCCTGGTAGAGAGACACTGCGGGAGGGCGGGTCAGCCGTGTCTGGGCAGTCTGCGACGGACGACTGCTGTCGGAAGCGTTGGAGACTGTGACAACGACATGGTACCGCTGAAACCAGGTGTAGGAGCTTGTGTTTGTGCGCATGCATGTGTACATCCAAAACTTTAAAAAGTTCCCTCAGTCTCTGAGCAGCGTTCAGGGGAGCCAGTGACACAGTTTAGGCTGCCAGTCAAACCCATTTCTGTTCCCCTGTGGATTTCCAACAGGCTGAAATAGAACTGGACCACTTTGATGGACAAGATTTCTTTCTCCACTTTTTCTCTGTGTCACTCTGTCCTCTTTGTCTTATTAAATCCTCTCCTTTCCACTTTTATCCCCTCATTTTCCCCAGATTCGTGCGTGGTGGCCGGACAGGATTCAGGGGTGGTGATGGTGGATGAGATGCTTAACCTGCACCCCCACCAGCTCTCCTTCTCAGAGGCAAGCCTCCGCCTTCTCATCACCTCACATTTTCCCCCCTTCACCCGCCTGCGCATGGCAGGACGCATGATTATCAATGAGGTACACTGCATTACCTCGCACCCATCACATAACATCAAACCCCCCTTGGTTTTTCGGCTTGCTTGGTGGGTATTTAAATGTGTATTTAAACATTTTAACAGAGAAATATGAGTAAAATTACCGTAACTATAATGAACAATCACTGTACTCACCTTTGGTTCCACCAGCAAAGTCCTCCCTAAGTTCTTAGGTCTACTAGCTAGTTCCAAACTTGTGATTTAACGTTACTTAATTGGGTTGCACTATTAACTTTACAACTTAAAGAAGTCACTATAGCATCACAAGATGTAACAAACAAACAACAGTTCTGTTTGAGGGGCTTTACTTTGTTATAAGTATATGTAAACATTGACGTATTGATGCAGTTTACAAGGAGTGGGAAATATCTGATTATGCTAAATTATTGTTATTAGCATAACGTTTGGTCATTTGAGGTGATGCGTTATTTTTTTGTGACATTTAAAATCGTCCCATTTTACATTATTAAACAGCATTTTAGGTCAGATATGTTAATTTTTTAATATCTCCTCTTCCACTCTTCGCTCTACGATGTTAGCTAAGTCAGTTAGTTCAGTTACCGATAACTTAGTTACGTAGCAGTTACACGGTAGTAATTGGGTGTAAATATTTTGTAATCGTCTTTATGTAAGAACTAGTGATGTGTAAATCATCAACACTCTATTATATTATAACTAATGAACTTATGACCAGCTCCAGTTGCATTTAAACCCAAAATTTCAACTGAAGGTAAACAGGTTCACACTGAGAATAAAAGAGTAATCTTTTGAAGTTTATGTAAAGATACAACAAATTTGAGCTACTTTTTACTGTCAATGTGAACCAGTTTAGCTTCAGCTAAACAGACAAGACCATAATAGAAACGAATTGTGACTAATGTGTCACTTCACTGGTATTATTAGTGCTAGTGTTAAAATTAAGATAAACCTTTCCTTCAACCTGGATTGAGACTGTTGTTTATGGTTTTTGCTGTACAGAATCGTAGAGGTTATTTTCTTTCAATCCTCCCACAATCTGCCATTATCAGACATTCCTTAGCTTTAGCTCCATTTGTGCTGGAAGAAAAGTCCCTTTCAGTTAAGAGGCTGTCATTTCAACTTGGTGGTGCCTGTTATTTGTGTTTGGTTATTAGTATTTGTTGATGACATATTTATTTGTTACATTTGGTAATCAATAGTAAGTTACTACCAACAGCACAGGTTTTATATTCGATTGCAGGTGGACAGACAGATACTGTTAGATTGACATCCTCTAATAAGCTCACAAAGAAACATACTGCTGCTTGCTGCATAATATTATCCCAGACTCTAAAGCAACTCAATCTCCAAATCTGCTTCCCCATTCTCTCGGCTCTCCTGCATGCGTGCTTGCCATTTCCAGTGCCAAATTAAAGTGCGACAGCCGATGCTACCCCTGCTTTGTGCCATTCCCCTGATCACTGCTTTCCAAATCCCCTCTGGTGAATGTGAGGATATGTCTGGCTGCCTAATTACTCCTCCTGCCTGTTCTCATATTGGTAGCTACAGCCGGAGGAACTCATTTCCACAAGCTTGCTGCAGTTTTTCTTGTGTCATTTTGTTTCCTCCTTCTTTCATTTCCTTCTCTCCTTCCCCACTTCCCTCCACCACCCGCAGAGGCAGAGGCTGATTCGTGCTCGAGTTGGCCCGGAGGAGGGGGGAGCTTCAGGGGAGGAAAGTGTGGGTGCTAACGGGGCATGGGGGAGGGAGAACAGGACGCTGGCAGAGGGAGACACTCAGCCGCTGGAGGGAGAGAGAGAGAGGGGTAAAGAGATGGAGGGGGAGACAGGTGGGGGAGCACAGCCTAAAGAGGAAGAGGAAGAGGAGGAAGAGCAGGAGGAAGGAGAGGAGGATAACTCACCTTTCAAACCCTTCATCCTGCCAGGTGAGCAGTGAATGAAGCAGACACTCATGCAGAGGCAGAACGGGGTTTTAGTAGCACAAGGAACTCTTTGAGCTAAATTACATTATATCTTAAGAAAGAAATCTATTTATGTTTTTTTTAATTGAATAATAATAAAAATAAGGGCCACAGAAGTCATGTTTTTCTGACTAACAAACTGAATATTAGATAACTGAATATAAAATAACAACTAGCGAAAAAATCTGTGGAACAGAACCTCTGAAACTCACGCGGACATTACAACTAAAGAGAAATCTGTTAGACTTCACATGTACAGCAGATTTACATAAAACCTGCTATTGTTGCTGAAGTTTACCTGTTCACCGATCAAATAGTTCCAGAAACCACAGAAGAAAAGGAACTAAACTAGTAACTAAAATGTGTTTGCATTTGCACTGAACCGTGGAGATGAGGCAAATTAGACTGATGGCAGATTTAAAAAAAATTAACATGAACTTTTTTTTGGCATCAGGAACTAATTTTAGATTCCTTTGGTCAAAACACAGATAAAGTTCCTGTGTCTCCTTGTGGTGGAAACACCTTA
The DNA here is from genome assembly GCF_014851395.1 of Micropterus salmoides. Lineage (NCBI taxonomy): Eukaryota > Metazoa > Chordata > Actinopteri > Centrarchiformes > Centrarchidae > Micropterus > Micropterus salmoides. Next base: position 21,205,295 of record NW_024044237.1, read on the forward strand.
TTGGGCTTGATACTCTTGATAGAAAAGAGGCAAATTTACCAGAAAAACAGTTAAACCAATTGGCACAAGAAGTAAGTCTTCTCCACCTGGAAACATGTCTGTTAGGAGGAATATAATGCTTTTATTTTGAAAGCGCAAAGAGCAAGATTAGGAAAGGATCACTAAAAAGGTGAAGGTCAAAAGAATAATGTTTTCTTTACCTGCACTTTTTAATGTGCCGAATATCTAACTAAAGATAATAAAATACCTTTGGCTGTAACTGACAACAATTTGGACCTTAGACTTAAGCTATATTTATGCACCTGACCACAGGACAAGTCATCTTGTTGGCATGATTTTTTCTAAAACTTCATATTGGCACTGCTTTGTCACTGATGCTACTGTAGCACCTACTTCTAATGTTTTCCAGTGTTACTACTAATACTGTGTGTGTGTGTGTGTGTGTGTGTGTGTGTGTGTGCGCGCGCGCATGTGCGTGTGTTGTGTTGTCATAATGTCCTCAGATGGTTGGTGTGTGCGCCTGAAGTGGCTGCTCTCTTGGCCCCTGAGCGTCCTGCTTCACTGCACCATCCCCGACTGCAGCCTGCCGCGGTGGGAGAGCTGGTACCTGCTCACCTTCCTGTCCTCCACGCTCTGGATAGCCATCTTCTCCTACCTCATGGTCTGGATGGTACGGAACACACACACACACATTAGAGATGCAACAATTAATCAATTAGTTGTCATCTGTTAAATAAATCAGCAACTATTTTGATAATCAATTAATTGGTGCGAGTCATTTTTTAAGAAAAAAAATTACATTTCTCTGATTTCAGCTTCATAAATGTCAATATTTCCTGGTTTCTTTAATCCTCTATGACAATAAACTGAATATCTTAGGGCTGTGGACAAAACTATATATTTGAGGATGCCATCTTGGCAGAAATGTGAAATTTGATTTTAGTCATTTCCAGGCCTGGATAAGTATGGAGAAAAAAAAGAAAAACAGAGTAAAAATATTTGTGTTTTCATTTTCAAATTCAGAATTTCTAAAAACTAAATTGATCATACAAGTGTTTTCGTGGCATCTAGAGCCAAAATTCCCCCTATGTGAGAGCGTGCAGGCTAGAGCGAGCTTGATGTTGTCAGAAGCAAGGGAAGAAGTATGACGTGTGACTGAACATACACTCGTACGCAGATCTGCCTCTACGCCTGCACGTCACAGACCAACAGCTCTGTCCCAACTGCCTTTATAACGGTACCATATCCGGACAGCTGCCACCAAAACAGTTATGAAAATGCAGCAATATCTTTGAATTGCATATATTCATAGCATCACAAATAACTTGTCTTGTAAGCTTGTCTGAGTAAGGAAACCGCTGCGTTATTCATCATTTCTTTGGCCACAGTGAATAAACAAGAATGCACACCATGAAAATGTAATTATTTAACTTTTTTCTACTAATATTTGGATCTTTTTTATAAAGAGACTAATAGCTGTGGGGGAATAATAATATTATATTATTTATTTAGTATGTCAAGGGAAAATAAATTATTATAAGGATCACCGGTTAGTTTACTTCAACAGATGTTTGACAGTGGAACGCTACAGTCTTCTGGTAATTATTTGGCAACATAATAGCATAGATATTATGAATGTATCATACCCCCCCACACACACACACACACAGACTCTTTCCTCTGTATTTCTGTCCAGGTGACCATAATCAGTTACACACTTGGAATCCCAGAAGTCATCATGGGCATCACTTTTCTGGCAGCCGGCACCAGTGTCCCTGACTGTATGGCCAGCCTCATTGTCGCCCGACAAGGTGTGTGTGTGTGTGTGTGTGTGTGTGTGTGTGTGTGTGTGTGTGTGTGTGTGTGTGTGTTTAACCTGTCTCAACACATATTTACACTGTTGATAAAAAAACATTCTTTGCACATTTTAGTATGTTACAAAATTAAATCAGAATAATGAGTGGTTCCTTCTCGACCATGGAAAAAACTGGTTTGACAAAACACTCTTCACTCAAGGGGCACTTAATAGCCTTTTCTGGAGCTTTCAACCGAATTTCACAGCCTCATCAGAGGAAAAACTCATCAGTGTTTGATAGTTTTGTCATGAAAAGATCGGGATAAACTAAATGAGCCAGTTAGTGCACCTAAGTAGTTATATGTGTTTGACTGGATGTCTGTCATATGCTCTACATATTGTCTCATGAATTCCATTTTGTATTTGTGCGTATGTCAAACATTGCAGGGATGGGCGACATGGCTGTGTCCAACTCCATCGGCAGTAATGTCTTTGATGTGCTGCTGGGCCTGGGCTTCCCCTGGGCGCTGAGGACTATTGTAGTCAGCTATGGATCAGTGGTAACACCTGCTGTTTTCTCTGCCTAATATCTCATACAGCCGACTTGACCCATGACCCTAAAAACACATTTTTATCTGAGTGGAACTTTCGCCTTTTGAGCCTATAACATAAGTCAGCGTTCCCACGCGTCCTGGAAAACCTAGAAATTTTACAGTCATGGAAAAAACCTGGAAAATGAGAGCCAAAGTAAAATGTCCTGGAAAATCTTATGTTGTTCTGGAAAATTATTTAACAGGCATGCAAACACCTCACCTTTCGCTATTTTGAAACCAAAATGGGTTCCCTATATGATTTGTGCAGATCCGGTAAGATTGTTTTTTTCTGTTAAATAACAAATGAAAATGCTTTGAGAAAGGTTTATTTGCACTTATTTATTTATTATTAAGCAAAAAGTGACTTTAACATCTTCTTGACACAGTTTTCCATTCTCTCCCAGTGAACATGACAAAGAGGAGGGAAGACTCCTGTGTACTGACTCAGCAGGGATGATATTACATGCGAAAAGCTGATTTATAGGAGAAACATATCTGAAAGCAACACAGAATGCCTTTTTGCATTAGATTCTGTTATAGTTTTACATTTTGAATTGCCACCTGCTGCCTGAATTTTGCATGAATTAAAAACATTTCCACCATAATTTGGTCACATTTTCTGCATGTTCTACAAAAAAAAGTACAATAGCAATAGCTCCCCTTGTTTCCTGTCACCTCTTGACTACATGCTGATATATAATGAAAGTGCCGACCAAAATACCATTTGGATATTTCTGTAAAAGATAGAAGAGTTAGGAGTATACATGAATGCGCTCAGGGGCTGTAATGATGTATATTTCTGCATTTAAGTATAAAACCTCTCCTTGACTAAACTGAATGAACTTTGTAGGACATAAGGCATAAGGTATTTTATATAAAGTGATTTTAAAACATGTTAATGCTTTGTCATCTCTGGTTTCTAGGTGACAATCAACAGCAAAGGCCTGGTGTACTCGGTGATTCTGCTGTTGGCCTCGGTCGTACTTACTGTGAGTAGTTCTGTCTTTTTTAAAGTTAATGAATCTATCTAATTATATAAGTAAATAAAGTCTGCACCAACATCAACCACCTGTTTTCCTTCAACTCTGATTTTCATTTTATCTTCTTCCTGTCGAGGCCTGAGAGCCCTTTTTTAGACTCAGGGAAGTATGTGATAATGTTTAGAGCCGTGCAACAGGAAATTAAAAACTCCCTCTATTTCTGTCCATGCCTCCCCAGGTCCTGTGTGTCCATCTGAACTCCTGGAGGTTGGACCGTAGGCTGGGACTCACTCTCATTCTGCTTTACGCCATCTTTCTCCTCTGCTCCGTCGGCTTTGAGAGGCTATAGAGGACAAACACACACACACACACACACTCCCCCACGCACATAGTCATACAAAAGGACGCACAAACAAGTGGTCCTACTCCTTTTCCACCTTCACTGCTGCCATTATTAATCAAATGTACAGATAGATGAATTTTTGTTTCAGTACACGGTGGCTGTACATGTTCGAGCAGCGTTTCTGCAACACAGCTTCCCGAAAGCTGCATTGTTTACCTTTGATAAATGAGAATTTTACATAGTTTTGTACCGGGCACCTCCGATTTTGTGAAATAAAACTGATAATGCACTATGTCTCACAACAATACAAGTATTGCATTTGTTTTCTGAAACCAAGACTATTGTACAAGAAACCCCAAAGTGTGTTCATTTACTTATTAATACTTTACGACTGCCACAAGTAACCTCAATGGCCAGATGATTATACATGTAAGATTATGTAGTTGCTTCTCAGTGCGTGCAGATATTTTATGTCAAGTTTAATGTCATGTTTTAATCACGCCTTGGTGTGTGTAGTTGTGAACAACATAGCATGGCTGATCATCACGCTCCAGATAATTGCACTAAGCCACTGTTGTCCTGGCCTTGTACATGATGTAGCCCCATACCCTCCTACCCTTTTTCCTATAAGCTTCTCAGCACAGTTTATGAGCTGGAACAAAGGCGACTGTATGCTACAAGGTGTTTTTGAACATCTGTGTTTGGAGAGAGTCCTTGAGTGTATGTTGTTGAGTGCAATAATAAAACATTTTGCTCTGTGAGGTTTCTCTGGCTGTCTAATGCTCATCCAAAGCCTCATTATGATCTTCACATGCACTTGAAATGAGTACATGTGGCGAGAATTAGAGCAACATATGAGGAATCAAATGTCTACAAAAAGTGAAAAAGTCTACATTTCAACAATTTTCCAAAAGAGTTCTGTTGAATTATGCAAATGAAGAAGAATGCATTTATTTAGCATTGTTCACTGCCAGGAGCAGTTCACCTGCAGGAGCTCAACACAATTACATAATCATTTAAAATATATTTAATATAAACTCCAGACACGTTAATGTGATGCAATCTCATTTTAAGTTATGGCACGATTTCTCTTCATGTCTACCATTGAGTCCTTTAGGCTTTAAGTTTTCACTCAGTCCAGTTTGCACAGCAGCTATTTCACTGTTAAACACACCTTTAAAAGGAGTAGAGGAGCTGATCAGTGAGACATGAAAATCTGTTGACTTCCTGGTGTAGGTGGTGCATACTGCCTCGAAGATTGTCGTTCCTCCTGAGATTAAACAGACTTGTTAATAATACAACAGAATCTTCAGATGAACCTTTTGTCCCTGGAAAACATTTTTAGCCTCAGGAAGTCGGTGTAAAGCAGCAAAAAGCTCTGCTATATGGGACACGGGCCCTTAACACAAGATGGGATGAGGTAGAGACCGATGTGCTGTAGTTCAAAGTCACATGGATCAGAGAGGCTGTTACCTGCAGCACTTCAACACTTGGACAGCTCCACAGCCTCCAGCAGGCTGGAGAAAGGGAGCTGTCCAAGTGCTGAAGCCGGGACACGCACATCCCTGATGGTCAGCTGAGTTGAGTGGAAGAGGTAGAAAGTCCTGTTGGGGCTCATACTGAATCTTTTGTCTCCTTTGAATGCCAGTTGATCTTCTTCATTGTGTCCCAAATCCATAATACATACTATTTGTATACATTATACCAGAGGTGGAAGAAGTACTCTGATATTTTACTTAGGCAAAAGTAGCAGCAGAGTAGAAGTACTCTGTTACACATAAAAGTCCTAGGCCCTTTGCTACATGTCACCCCCTCTCTCTTTCCCACATTTGCACTAATTTAAGTCAAAAAAAGAAAAGGAAAAGTAAACTTACCCATTATGCAGAATGGCCCAATTCAGAATAATGTACTGTACATTATTTTACTGGATTCTAACTATTGATGCATTAATGTTTCCCCTACTTTAATACAGCTGGTAAAGGTGCAGCTAATTTGAGTTATTTTACACACTCCTGGGTAGCTTGTGAAGTCAATATTTTGTTTTTCTCAGTCACTTTGGTACATTTCTCGAATCAGCCTTAACATCTGTGAAACAGTAAGTGCATTTCTCAAAACAGATGGAATACCAGCAAAAGCCTGTTACTTGCTCACATCAGAATGATAAGTCCTTGTGTCACTATTTACAAACAAGATAGTCAAAATGTTTAGCCCTGTTGTGAACATAACAGTGCACTCGAAGTATTTTCTAATGTAAACTATGGCTAAGGTTTTGATGCCAATGATTGAAAATGCACGAGTCTGCACTTTTTCTGTATGGCACATATCAGTACAGTACAAAGTTATACATTGCAAGAGATTGGACAGGACTCAAAGTCGCGCTTTTACTGTATGTACTGTAATTTGTTGACAGAACATGTCATGGTGATACAAAAAGAAAAAGACTAGAATGTTTTACAGAAAATACAAAATTACAAATGTAAACATGGGAAACCCATTAAGCTGATGTTCCTGTCTGTCAGTTCCACAAATTCTCATCCACATAACAACAGATATTTTCATCAATTCAGGACACGTTTACAAAAAAACAAAAAACCCCAATGCAATGAACTTATGCCTACATGTTTTGGGTGGTAAGACTATTCATCAGAGAACCAATTTACCAAAGAGACTGAGAAAAATTAGAATGCAAAGTAACTACACAAATAAATGTAACAGTTACCCTTCCACCATTGCTTTATACAGTATATAATATTCATAGTACACAATTTTTGCTTAGTGTAGAAATAATCTACATGCTTAAATGTTTTGTAGTGACAGGAAATTACACAACATGGACTTCAAAGTACTTTTACAATGCTGTTTGCAAATTAAATTTCACGTCAGGATGTTTTTCCAAAGATTTAATACTTATTTTTTGTTTTGCTAACTTTTTCCAGGGTTGTCTTGCCTCTGTCCACAATTAGTTATTACATTTGAGTAGTTCTTCCATTTCCTTTGAGCATTTTGTTTTTTAGTGTGAACAGACAAGATACTTAAGACTTGCTTAAAATGAGTTGGTAGTGTGGACGAACACAAACCGGGCCCCAACTACAGAAACAGCACAGTATCAATATCTGCAGCACAGGCGGCCATCAGCTGATCAAAATATACATCAACTACATTATGGAATTTAAATGATTCAGTATTTAAAGCAGTTACAATGGACACATAATTCAAAGTGATTTTTATTTCAGTCGGGCTAAATCGGCTTTGATACCAAAGAAATGTAAAAATAAAAATAGTACAACAAAGTACATCATTTTACAAATACTCATAATGGAGGTCTGACATATCAGAATAATCAAATAAATTCAAACATGTCACAGTCATAACAAAAATAGAAAAAGTCAATACAGTACATAGAATGCATTAGGAGCTATATACTTGAAGTGTTTGCTATACCATAGACTTTACAAAATTCTACTAGAAAAAACTCCCAGTACCAATGGAATATCAGGTAATATAAAATGTAAAAAAAAATATAACAAAATAAAAACACTTGTGAAGAGAGTGTGTGCGCATTCATACAGGTGCAATCTGCATGCAAATCTGCCTCAGTGGGACAAATGATAAAAGCAGCTACAGGTTGTGAATAAGTCGCCGGTCTGACAGCAGCCGTTTGAAAACAACTTGTGAAGGATGATGTCGCTGCCAAACGGTTTCTAAAAAGGTAGCACAAAACATCTTTGAGAAAACGATGCACCTTTACGATTACTAGTTTTCCGTGTTCGCGTGTCAGCTTCTCTGATAAAACAGCATTATCTGAGTCAGGTTTTTCAAAATAAAGATAAATTTAGACCTGTTTGATTGAGAAATAATGCTGAAGACTGATATTTTACTATATGTTTTTGTATCATGAGCCAACTATAGTGTTTGGTTAAAGTAACCTATCTGCCTAGTAACCTAGAATCCTAGAATCAGCAATGAAAAGTTGGTTTTGGTGCAACCTCAAAGTAGAAAAGCCAAAAGATTTTGTGCTAACAGCTTAATGAGTCAAATTCTTGTTATTGGCAAAAAAAATTACAACTTTGTTTTATAATCTCTGTACTACTAATTTAAAATGGTTTACATGATTTTGATAAGCTCCATGGGTGATTGTTGTGTGTATTTCATATGATGGTGGACCTTGGCACAGACCGGCTCCCCCTCAAGGGAAACCTCTTCAAAAGATTAAGATGGATCAGACAAAGTACACAGACAAATGCCACTACAAAAGTCCACTAGTAACCAGAACAATAACAATAGTAATAATAATAATAATCCTCAGCCATATACGTTGGGATTTTTTCTTTCTCCCACATTCAGGGAGAAAAAATAGATAATTTGGCAGAAAAGAAACTGTGTTGTCTCGACAGTCCGCACTGTGTCTGAGTGTGAAAGGGTGGAGAAAATTAGCTTTGATCCTAATCCGTTTGCTCCTGGGAGCTCCCATGGAGACAGCAGTTACAATGGTTACTGCATGCTCTCTGTCTCTGTATCTAGTGTGTGTAACAGTCCAGGAGAGAGTGTGTGTGTGTGTGTGTGTGTGTGTGTGTGTGTCTATACTGTATATGTATGTGTTTGACGGCGAGCCTCGGGGGCTTTGCAGGCAGGTTGGTAGTGATAGTTTGATCCCCATGTTGACTGATCCCCCCACTGACGCTGTAGATATTAAGACTTCAAAAGCTGATCTGCGATCTGGCTCAGCTACATCTGGACAGAGCCCGGAGCTCTGGACTGGGAGGAGGTCTGACGTTTTCCATCAGGGGTGGGGTCCTGTGACTGCTGGGGCGGGACTTGCTGCTATGGTGTCACTCAGGGGTGGAGCTCTGGTTCTGCTGGTATATGGAGGCTTTATCCTTCAGCAGAGCCAGGCACAGGTGACAGCTCCAGCTCCCTGGAAAACAGATAAACACGGTGAGGCAGGGCTCGAGGGTGTAGAAATACATCGTTGGCTAGTCGAGATGAATCGATAATGAAAGTAATCGTTGGTTGAGGCACTGGTCAACTCAGTGCAGGTCTGAGGGAAGAGGTCACAGCAGATTTTCAGAAGTGTCAATTCTCTTTGGGCGCTGGCCCGAATACCATTTTGAGCTTTGAAGCTTCGATGGTAAATATTGAAAAAGTCACGTTACGGAGATCGTTTAGACGTCTGTTGATAAGCAGGCTGTCATTTCACGAGCAGTAGAACAGCAGAAGAAGGATGAATGCCCAGAAGTTCTGCAAAGGACATGAGTGAGGGAGAATCCAATGGGGGAGAGATAACAGCGGTCATGAGTGTGAGTGTGTGTGAGTGTGAGTGAGTTTCTTTATTCTCATAGCGTGGGCTAACTAAAACAGCAAGATATTATTGCCAATTTGTTTTTAACTTTGTTATGGCTAGGCTAGCAGACCCAAGTGCAGGACTAAGAGAGGAAGGAGACTGGAGGTAAATTAAAGAGGAACATTTATTACAGGGTTTGGATATTGAGCCAGGGAAGAGCGAGGCAGACTGAAAGACTAGATGTGTGCAGAACAGGGTTTGTGGCTGCTGTGCAGAGCGGTCCGGAATATGGGAATAGTTTAGTGGAAGGGTCAGCCCAGGGAGGGCAGACGGGATGAGCGCCATTTCCGGTAGAAAAACTAAAACACCCTATTACGCAAAATTTGCTTTTAACTTTTATTATAGGAACTAAATTTTCTTCTTCTACAATAGGCCTAAAATAATTATTTCAATTAGTTCATTATGTTGTTGTTGTTTGTACAGTTTGATTAACTTTAAAATGTAGGCTATTTGACTGTTTTGATCTGTAATGAATGTGAACTTTAATGTGAACTGCGTTACGTTCACTGCTGTGAGAGGAGGTCAGGGGTCTGCATGCAAAAAACCCTGAACATTAGAATCCCAAAATTGAAAATCGAATACCTATCCAACAAGCAAATATTCAAATATTTGGGTCCAGCCCTAGCCCTCTTAGCTCTGTTCCTGGTCTCTACCAACTCCTGAGACAAATATCTGTTTAAGCTACTAAATGCTCTGCTATGTTCAGCAGCTAGTCACTGTGTCTGTCTGTTGTTTGGTGCTGAGCAGGTAGTGTGCAGTGGGTATTTAGCAGATATATATCGGCGCTAGAAGAGCGATGACAGTGAACTAGAACAGGTGTGGGCCAGACAGCTAAACAATGCGCTAAAACTCGCTGTACAGCAGAGGAGAACTGCAGATTCAGGTGATAATTCTTTGTATGTTCATCACTATAAGTGAACCCTTTCACAATGTCAACTATCAACTATGAACACAACTTAACTGTGAATTCTGTTCTGTAAACGTAATCAAAGCTAATCTGTTTATGCTGTCTTGGTCACCATCCAAAGAAAAAACAGCTTTTCTATTAGTGTTCTGAAGTGCATTACAAATCAGGGTAATTAGGGGTCCAGTACCACGAAGCGGCTGGGAACCCTATTGTAATCGTTCTCGTTTTTATTATTAGGGGTCCAAGCCCGAGTGGGCTGGGAACCCGCGAATGCAAGGCATCGCGATTCCCAGTACCCTATTGTTTTCGCTCGGGTTTTTATTTATTTATTTTTTATTCTTCCGTACATTTTCGCCTAATTCCACTACTGCAGCCTAGACGGTAAGTGCGAGGGACGCGCAACTCACAGGGTAGGTTCAGGCCCATGAGACGACGGCATGCGAAATAATTTGCTCACTTTGACCACTAGGTGGCACTACAAGCAAGGTCCAAAGTTTGGCACATTCAAATCGCTGTAACTCCCACATACAGTGGCGGATATCAAAAACCTTATATCCACGTGTTCGGGGGATCGAGCTGAATCTCGTGGTACAGGCCACACCCATTTCCGCCTAGACTATTTTTTCGCGAAAACTGAAAAACCTATTTTAATTAACTCCTCTGAAGCCGCAAGTCAGATTGACACCAAGCGTGGCACGGATAATCTCTGGACCAAGCTGATGAAAGTTTGTAGAGGAAATTTTGATCCCCCTGAGGGCCTGTGCAAAATTTGGTGCAACTCGCCCCTAGGGGGCGCTATTTAATCCAAGAAAATTGTTCCACTATAACCACAAGTCACACTGACATGAAACCTAAGCCAAATTCTTCTGCATGGTCCCCTTACTACAGGCACCAAACTTCACCCAATGCCCATAGGTGGCGCTGTTATTGCAGATTAAAGACGTTATACATAACCACAAGTCCGATTGACACCAAATTTGGGTCAATTGTTCCCCATGGGCCCCTGATAACGCCTGAATTTGGTGTAATTCGGCCAAAAGGTGGCGCTATAATCAAAGCTCAAATGTGCTCGGACAATCCCATTCATTTCAATGGGATTTTCAAACAAAGGACATTTTGCCTCATAACTACGCGCCACTACACTGCACATTCATAAACCTTATGTCTACATGTTTCAGGGATGCTGCCAATTCTTATGATATAGGACACGCCTCTGTGCGATGACGTTTTCATTTCGCTACATCGCGAAAACTGGAAAACCTATTTTAATTCAATCAGCACGAACTGTGGCACGGACCATCTCTGGACCGAGTAGAGGGAATTTTGATCTGACAAAAAATTTCCCAATTGCAAGCTAACAAATATTTGCGAAAACGCTAAAAACAGCAAGTATAACATATCTCAGGCTTGGAAAGGCCGATCAACACAAAACTTGAGGACCTAATGTGGCATGCCCCCCTGAGGGGCTGTGCAAAATTTAGTACAGTTAGCCCCTTGTTGGCGCTATTCAAAAAAATCCCATAGACGTACATGCATTTTACATCTCCACAACTCCGACTGATACCAAATTTGGGGAAATTGTTCCCCATGGGGCCTTGATCACACATGACAATTTTGGTGGACCTTATGCAGTAAACCAGCGGCGCGCCCGGCCCGACTTGCTCACCCTCCGCGGGGCCAGGGGGGGCGGCTTGCGCCGGGAGGCTTGGACCCCGCTTATAACTGCTTGCAGTTCTAGTTAATCTTACTTTTACCAAAAGCTAGGATATTTTTTTAATTCACAACCCTAATTAACAAGGAATTAAGGCTTCTATTTGACATTGTAGCTTGGAAAACTACCAATGTGCGGCAGGCCTCTTAAGAATGCATTTGTGAGGAAGAGAGCACACAGTCCTGTGAAGATATCTGAGAACTCTCAGGGTATAAGGCAACAGATCAGACCAGATGGATTGTAGGTGCCCTGCTGGTGACCGTGGATATCTTGGATGAGGGTGACCTTCATGCCTTTAGCCCAGTACAAAGGGATGATATCAGGGGATATCTGTTAACTTTGTCTGCCAAATGACAAAATGTAAACCTCTGCAGTGAAGTGTTCGGCGTCAGCTTACCCTCTGGTGGTTCGGTCATGGGGGGACTTAGACAGTACATGTGGTAGCCTCGGTCGCAGTCATCACAGAACAGCAGCTGGTCCTACAGAAACACATCATGTTCAGTCTACTGATTAGAGCACCAAGAGAAAATTCAACAAGCAGAGAAAGTGAGAAAGTGAGACAGTTCACTCTCTTTCTCCTCCCTTTCTGTCCATTTCAGCCTTTTGCCCACACTAAGTCTACATGTCATTTTACACACAAAAAAAAACTTTATTTTAACTGGGCTCGACAATGTCTTTAGCAGAGGCCTGTCCCCAGCAAGATTTTTTGGGAAACACAGAGACCACTTCTGACACATATGATGGAAATATAAAAAAAGGCTCACATCATTCTCTGAGGTGCCGCAAACGTTGCAGCATTTGCACTCAATGCACTGCCAGCGATAGGTCTTCACTGCAGCCATCATGACTGGTGTGAACTGCAGGCATGTTGGGTGGCCTGCAGGAAGGAGAGGACATAAAAATAACCATGAACCGTGCACTAGTTATGACCACCTAGTTGCTTGATGAGTTGACATTATTAGGGCTCAACTGACTGTTAACTAAAACCCCTTTTCTGAAGAGCCATCGGGTAATTGTAGTTTGACAACTGTGAAAAGGCGCAGCTGGGCTGTCAAGCTTTTAATTTTTTCCCATGATGATGAGCTGTGCATGGGGCTGTAGTGAGTGGTAATCAGTATTTCAAATATATGGTGCGTGGTGTCTTTTCTTCTAGTGTTTCAAAGACCAAAAAGACAAAAGTGTAAGTAAGTGTCTAAGGATTAGGCTGGGAACTGGAAGGTTGCCAGTTCAAGTCCAGCTCAGACCAGAGTTGTGAAGCGTGGACTGGTAGCTGGCGAGGTGCCAGTTCACCTCCTGGGCACTGCTGAAGGTGGCCTCGAGCAAGCCCCTGAACCCCCAATAGCTCGGGGCGCCGCACTGAGTGGCAGCCCCGTCACTCTGACATCTCTCCGTGTGATGTTGCTACGCATGTGTGTGTATTTCAGACCTGTGTGTGTATACTAATAACAATAATAACACCAGAGTGAGAACATTGAATTTCCCTTGTGGGATTAATAAAGTATGTCGTCTTCTTCTTCTTCTTAACATACGATGCGAACATTAGCGTTACTTACAGCAGTAATCGAACATTACTCCCAAGAAATGAGCCAAATATTTACATTCGTTTGTGGGGTTGCAGATTACTTTTAATCAAAGTCACGACTAGCATATCCACAGTAGGGCCGGAACGATGTGAGATTTTTAAGAGCGATACCGATTTTGATATTTGAGGATTTTAAAATCTGATAACATAAACTAAGATTATCCATTTGTCATGTGTAGTTACGAGACCTCACCAAGACAACATGACATAGTGTAGTTAATTTTTTTACAGTACAGCTGACTGCTGTGCTCTGTGGTGTTTCTGTGGCGTATCAAACACGCAGAGTGCCCTCAACACTCACACGATCCGCCTCTCTCTCGTCTCTTTCTTTTTTAATTGTCATTTATCGACACCGATTTATCTGCAAGTAGCTCATCTCGGCCAATAATATCGGCACGCTGATTTATCGGTCCAGCTCTAATCCACTGTGTGTTTCCTGACACAGCGTTATGTTTGTTGAACACAACGTTTAATCCTCATCCTAAAAGATTTTTATCTTCAATCCATGTCTTCTACATGGATCATAAACTGGTGAGGACGCTGACTCTTTTGATATTGCTGGTATGAAATGACAAGGCTGCTTTTGTCTACCTCTGTTTCTAAAATATAGAACCCTTTAATTACAATGAATTTCAATGATAAAAATGGACACTGTTAACCCTGTAAACTGCATATGTGCCATCTGAGATAGAAAGCTCTACAGGCATAGCAAATGTAACTAAGGTGGGGCGGAGCTTACATGAACATGACGAGTTCATACCTGAGCGTCCACAGTCTGAGCAGGACACCAGCTCTTCTGATTGGCCGGTCTTCTGGTTTAAGGTGGAGTCTCCCAGACAGAAGTCACAGTAATCGTTAGGCAGTGCCAGCCCATTGGGACCCTTCTTAGTTGCTAAGTGGGAGAATGAGTGAAGAAACCATTCAGTGCACATTAGATCTGTCACTTTAACCTGAGTTATTGAGGAAGATGAGTCAAATATCTTCTTCAAGATGAACATGTCAAAACTGTCATTGTTTGTCTAAGTGTAGTATAATACTGTTTATAAATCAAATATTTTCAACTCTGAAGCACAGTGTTACAAACCTGTTCATGCCACAGCAGCCAAATCAATTTTTACCTGTGTAACTGGCTGATGATGTATTGAATCATGATCCAAACTAATGAATGAGTGACAACTGACAAAACGCACTTGTTGAATGTTTTGGCTAACACGGTGTCGCGTGCACAAAAGAAAATAGCAATGCGATGCATATGGGGGGGGGGGGGGGGGGGGATGGATGATATGCTGAAAAAAATGCCAGGAATCCCAACTGTGCAAGCATGTTTCAGTCAGGAACACTCAGAATAATCCCAAATTTGGGATTCAAAATGATCATGAAAATCAAAAAAATAAAGGAGCGGAACAAAAAAACAAAAAATAAAAATTAACGAGAGAGAGACTTCCCTTTTACAAACACATACATGCTAAATGGCATGCAACCACACCTCCCTCCCCTCTCTCTCTCTGTCTCTCTCTCAGCACTAGAGAGTGACTCACTCTTCTGCTCTTCAGGCTGGCGAGGAGTGGGTGGTGCCTCGATCTCCTCGCGGTCCTCGCCCTCCTCCTCGGCCAGGTGAGAGTGTGTATAGTGGTAGCTCAGGCCAGGGCGGTTCTTGTAGCGCTTCCCACAGACTGACACACACACACACGGTCACAGAAAAATGTTATAGTGATGGCGGCTCATTCTTATTACCGTGCAAAAAGGCCCAAGATGGAACCACAAAAGTGCGCTGTTCAGTACGCAATCACCCGACAACCGGCTTCATTTAAAAAAAATGTTATTTGCACAAGGTTCATTTTTAGTTGACGCGCTAGTAGCAAACTCATACACTGGAAGTGAGCTTTTGCACAGTGAGCTATGGCCAGCAGAAAGTTACAGAGCACACACGAAGCGGCAAAAAATAAAAATAAAAAACGCATTCAGGCGGGCAACTTTACCAATTTCTATGATGTAAAACTTAAGTTCCAGATGGGGTCTTTCAGATCACACCATGCATGGCAGAAGGGTTGTTTTTGTCTTTCAGGAGAAAAAGCAAAAGTCCCTCTTGCTGACATGCATGACACACGGACGTTGCAAAGGAATCTTCCACTTACTGTCGCAAGCATATGGCTTGTCCCTCTCCTCCAGCGCTGCAGCTGCAGCCTCCTGTTTTTTCTTGCCATTCTTGTCACTGCGACCCTAAAGAACCCATTTAACAGTTGAGATAGATGACACAAGTGAAAAATAAATTCACTTTTTTTTTTTAAATAGATTGAACTTAAGAAAGAACTTAAGATACAAAACAAGAACCTAAAAGGCTATGATGGGGAAGTCTATTCAAAACAGACAAACACGCAGGTACAATTTAGGCCCATCATTGAAATGAAGAGAAATAAATAGAAAAAAAATCCAGATTTAAACAGCATCTTTTTCTTGAGAGTAATAATAACACAGCACAGTTAAGTTGGCAGTTGCACTGCAGAAAAGAAACTGCCATATTGTGGTTAAAGGTGGGGTATGCGAATCTGGAGAAATCCAATACCATTACAAATACCATGATGTAGGGCGAACAACACGTAGCAATTATTGTGACTAATGTTAGCTAACTTGTGGGTTAGCAAACTGTTGTAACAGTTGCTGCTGCGAAGCAAACATGCAGAGAGGACGAGCACACCAGCTCCAGACAACAGCTGGAATAGTGTTGGTAGGTCCAAGCAACTTTGTTTGTTTCCCATTTACAGAGTAACACCTTTCTGCGCAAATACAGAACAGACAGCTAGCGGACCGTGAGGAAATATTCACTGAATCTGACAAAAGTAAATGCAAACACCACCTTTAAGAAAAGGAGAATTAAAACTATTGTAACTATAGCCGTAATTGTTACAATAGCTGTAACTGCCACTGCGGTTGTTTGATTTTCCGTCATTTTAACACGTCTTCTGTTCCAAAACAAACTGCAACAAATGATGAAATCAAACATCTGTGAACCACAATATGTAAATAAAACTGACCTCAAATCTCTCCGGAAGCAACTCTGGCTCTACCTCTGAAACTGACCATGATCATACTGACTGGTTTCCGCTGATTCCACTGTGGTATTTTCATACTGATCTTCTGGGATCCCACGGGGAACTGACTGCAGAAAAAGACACAACACTCACCTTGGACTTGCTCTTGCCTCGTCTCTTGGGGGTCTCGTCCTCAAAGTCCTCGTCATCCAGGTCGTCCAAGTAGTCGTCGTGGTCCAGGACTCTCTGCAGTGAGAGGATCAGGATTAGGTCTCAGTGTACTGAATGTACAAACTCCTTCTTATTTTTGAGCCAGCGTTTAGAGTTTGATGCTTGGGAAGAACTTGACACCAAGTTGTTCAACTGTTTTGTCAACTTTTGTCATTCACATTGACATTCACATTCACTGTGTGTTTGTTTTAATCTGTTGGGTGAAGTTCACCTGGAGCATATAGCCATAGAACTAAGAACAACTCCTTTCTCCAAATCTATAAAACAGTGGACTATCAAACACGCTGTCATAATCTGGGGTAGTGCTTATGTCATTGTTTTACTATTTTGTCTGTGCTTTTGTGCTCTTGTATGTTTTCTTTTATGTTTTTTATATGCCATCAACCTGCCAGGGCCTGCAGATGAAAGTTAGCCAGGATGGCTAAATCTGGCACATTTACATGATGGAAGTGTATGTCATTAGTTATATATTATGTATATATTTTTATGTCAGTTGTATTGGCAGAAAACGTGAGAGTTCAGCTTTGAGCCAGACCTTACGGACACGCCCAGAGGATGTGTGAGTGGTCGCCGAGGTGGCAGGAGGCTCCACGGTTGCCGAATCATCCTCAGGGCCACGGATGTCCGACACTCCACTTCTCCTGTCGAGGGGCTCCCCCTTCAGCAGGGCCTCCAGACTGCTGCCATCCACCGCCCCCAACGCGTCACGCTTCAGACCCAGCTCCAAATCTGCTACACACACAAAGCAAAACAGTAATGCTTGCATTGACATGACATGACCACAGCAACAGACATACACACAGACAAATGAATTAACAGAAATACTAAGATTTATCAGCATGAATGAAACCAACCCCTTGACTGTTTTTGCGGTGGGAGACAAGTTGTTCCACCAGAGCTGATACCTGCTTTGAGAGGAGGGAAGGCCAAGCGGGGGTCCTCAGGGGGATGAGAACGCCGCTTCTTCCTCCAGCGACGGGCTGGGTAGGTGTACAGCTGCCCCGGAGCTACACCTGATGAGAGACAGAACAATACAAACAGCAGGTAAAGTACGTATTGGCGTGATCTACAGCACTTATAACTCTAAATAGATATAATAAATATTAAAAATCATATAAAACAAAAGTCATGTCCTTTTTTACAGTTTGCGTATTTGAGTATTTGTAAAATAATATGATTTTATTATATCATCATGATATATCAATTCAGTTAGTTACTGATAATGATGAATGATCTGTTACATACCTGCACTCCGGTGTCTCTTCTCCATCCAGATGTAACAGTTGGACTGGGCTACACCAGTTTGAGAGTCCAGGAAAGGCATGAGGATGCTGCGCTCAGCACACAGGCGAGCGTTGTAACTATGACACTGCTCCATGGCATCTCTGTAATACTGCTCCCCCAGCCTGAAAGGTGGAAGTTGGACACAGACAGGTCTAATATCACAGATCAGTTAAAAATCATTCCTGGATGAATACTGCAAATTAAAAAGAGTTGAAATAATAAATAGTAAAACACTGTATACACAAAAATAGCATGCCTTTAAATTTGACACATTCTTGACCTTGTGGATAACAGCTTGACGAATGACTAGCCACTTGATGGCTTGTTCTGTCGCACTCAACTGCATCTTGTTAAAATCCTTTTCAATTTGTTTCTTAATTATGACCAAGGTATGTACTAAATGGGATATATTACAGCTAAAAAAAGACTTTTAAGTGCTCTCTGGTCAACAAACTATGTATTAGTGTCATTGTTTTTACCTCAAAAACATCTTTGTTATTTATGTTATTTTAACAACTTTCTTGTTCTTTACCTGCCAACATATCTCTGCAGACACAAATATATTCTGCAATAAGCGAATATCCCACAGCCACTTTATCAGTTGATAAGATCAGATAACATGTTTTTGCACACCACACAGTTAGGGACACTTTCATAATAAAACAAATTTTCTTGAAGGGTCTTGTGGCTGACACATCTACACTGTGCCACAGTTAACAAAACTGCTTTGATTCTGTGATCACACACTTTGTAGCACTGCACCACAGAGAAGCAATGTAACCACTTCAAATGGCTTTACTGCTACTTTGCTTGCATGTTGCACCTTTCTCATACACTGTAATTCATAATTCTAACGTCCACCCCCTTTGTGATTTATTAACATTAACACTACTATAATAATATGGCGGCCATCTTCGGTGTAACTAAAATGAATAATAATTACTATGGTCACGTTACACGAGTAAGTGCCCTTTCTCACAAACACATTATTTATCCTCGGCTTCACTCTCGAAACCAATTTGTCGCAATGTTCTACAGCTCACACACTGTTGCTCTGACTGAACGACCTTTGCGTTTATTAAAAGGGACACATAACCGAGCCTGACTTCAGTACTATGCCTAACACCAACAGTATCGATGGAGGGATGTCAGAACAAAAGGTTGATTGTTAGCAAGCCTCTCGTCACAACAAAGCACCCGCCAAGCTGACAGGTTACTGGCAAATGTCCTCTCTCTTCATCTGCAGGCGGCTGGTTAGCAACAGTTTGGATATATTGAGTGTAACACCACCTTAAACACAACCCTGAGTAGCTAAGTTCGGAATAAGTAGTGGCTAAGACACAGCTCCACAATGGGCTCGCCTCATTTGTATTTGCCCACAGCTAACAAGCTAACCTTAGCTCAGTGGATAACGTTATTCTCTTGGGACAAATATTGTATTCAAGATTGAGGATGCGATGTTTACAGATTTCTGCGCTCTGCAGTAACATAATGATTAATCAATCGCACACGCACATCTGTGTGGCTGCTTGTTTAACTCTTACAATAAATAAAGGTAAACTTACACTTTCACAACACTGTCGACGGCCGCCGCCATATTTGCTTATTGCGGTTGTGTGAAGTGCCACTGCGCCTGCGCACAGGCGTTAGCGAGCGTTACTGCCTCCCAGGGTGAAAAACACGAAGCGCACTATAAACAGCCACTAACCACATGATCCTGTTGATCAATGCAGCAGACACTAAAGATGTTTTAATAGATAATAGCATTATTATTTTGATGACACAAATTATGTTTAACAAACTCAACTTAGAACCCCTTAATTCATATGTTGAATTGGTGTCCAAAACCTATTCAACAAATCTATTCAAAATGTTCTCTTGCTGAATTACCAACCTGTCAACGTGGGTAACTGCCTGGGGTGCCAGATCTTGTTGTATACAGATGGATCTACAGTCAGATCCTTATCACTGTTTGTCAGTTGGTGTTTTGGTTATTTAATCACTTGCAAATCTGACAGCTGGTTCCTGCATTATTGTGCAATCTTGTAGAGGGGCCCTGTGTAAAAATCTATAGGTCATCCCTCAAAAAAAACTTGGTACAGATGCAATACCAATTATGATCAGGGCTAGAATCACCCCATATTAACAGCAACTATATGATATGATGTTGGGGAGAGTAGTGTATCATAATTTATAAGGTCTTGTAGATAAGTGATGTCACATTTCACTTAGATGACTAAAAGCCTAATTTGTCCATACCTCAATATATGAGTTTAATACAACACAAATCTGTTAACAGAGAAGATCTTGGTCCAGCATTCTCACGGACACAGCCACAGATGAGAAATCACGTCGGGGACAGCAGGGTGAGTTGAGCCAGTTTTTACTTGAGGTGTCTTTAAAGTGAGGACATGACAGTAACGTCCAACTAAAATATGTACATATATTTTAGGATGTAGTACATCTCTGGGAATAATCAATTTGGATGTAAAATAAACTGTTTTCAGAATATGGCTTTCCAAAAAAAGTTGACTCTTGGCCTAACTTGTCCCATATGAGGGATAAGTTGAGCCACATGGGGGTCGGTGACATCAATGGCATTTTATCATGCAAACTCAAATGGCAGTTCCCAACATTTAATTGGATTTAGTAGTGAAACATTGCAGCTATGTCTCCTAGTTGTTTTATATCAATGTATCGCTTTAAAGTCATCCTGTTTACCGTCATGTCCCGTGCCACCTGATGAATGGACTTTCCATTTTTGTACCTCTCCCACTACTCTGTCCAAATCCACAAGAGGAGTTGAAGTCTGTCTTTCTTCCATTTATAGAAGCATGACATGATGGTTTCTGGTCTAAAATACATAATGTCACATCATTTTGGTGATACATAAGAATGCCATCTAAAATTACAGTCAAATATCTGTCTCAACTTCCCCAGGTCTTTTGGCTCAAATTACCCCATTCTATCCCATCCATGTTCAGACACAAGAATCAGGACTCCTTGAACATAAACAGTTTTTTGATCTTAAATGTGCTTATCACATATTCCATGGGCCTCTCTCCATTACAGGGTGAGTAAAATGGATTAATCTTCAGAAATGTGTGGTCACATGACCAATTTTTTCTATGTTTGCTGAGAAACAAGGGGTGGCTCAACTTCCACACAGGCTAAAATCACCTAGTTCTTATACTATCTGCAGAGGGATAACAACATCAAAGGGTGTCTCAAAGGGTGTCTTAGGTCTTTATTATAAGGGGAGTCTCAAGACTCTCCATCTTATCTATTGTTCTGGACATGCTGGCACTTTCTAACATAAAACATACCAAATCTGAAGGGCACTGAGGCAACTCAAGTCAGCACAGTAGAAGACTTTCTTCACCCATAAAACATCTTCCACATAAGGGGAATGCATCATAGGCTACTACTGAATATATTTTCATTACCAGTGATTTGCCAAACACTTGGCATTTTACTATTCTCTTTTTATTCTGTGATAATCACATGCATATTAAAAAACAAGGCAGCTTTTGATAATAAATAAATGTACAGTATATTTGTGAATTCTCTGAACTTGCAAGGCGTGTGTTGTACATACTGTATGCATACAACAGCAGCAGAGAAGCAAATAGTGCCCAGAACATAATCTAACATGAGGCGTCTTGTTTACTGGCATCAAGTCTATTTAAAGCAAGCTAGTATCGATACCAGTTATCTATGTTACTACTCTGTATCTACTAGTTATTAATGCTACTAGATACTAGCTAGTATTGAAAACAAGTCCTAACGCCTTCATCATTTTTGTTTATATTGGAGCTCAGAATCTCACATGATTGTCAACCCAAAAAGCAAACATATATTTGCTTTGTCCTTATTTTAATGTGTTGGGGTTTTTCCTCCATCATTTGAAAATGGCAAACCAAATCCTCAAAGATAAATTAGCTTGACGCCGATGGCAGCTCAAGTAGGCTGGACAATAGAGTTGCTTTTCACCCAGACGTAATTATGAGTCTTTCCTGACTGGACAAACACTCCACTGTAAACTGGACTGTCAACTTTGCTTCTACTTTCCAAACTGGAAAAATATGTCTGCTGCAGTGTAACTGGTGTCAAAACCATCTGCAAAAAAATCTGCTTTGAAAAAATCTTTACCCCATTGATGCCATATGTGCTATTAGCTCTTACTAGTATTTATTGCTGCTGTTACTATTATCTATTGTCACTTGTATATCTTTTACTGTATTGATGCTTTGTTGATGCCTGTATGTTGTTCCTCAAATGTAAGTAGCTTTGGATAAAAGCGTCTGCCAAATGAGTAAATGTAAATTTAAATGTAAATCACACTGCCCCAACTTCACTTTCTGTTTCCTGGTCTATGCTGACACCACTTTACCCCCAATCACCACACCATCCGTTGTATTATTTTTAAGTTTTAATTTGTCACATACTCAACATATCTCTACATTGTGCAGTGAAATGCTGCCGCCTAAAGCAGCCTACTGTGCTTTGACCATAGACTGTGCTTGACATAATAAAATAACAAAATATTGACCACAGTTCAAAAGGACAATCCAGAAATATGATATCCTGATATGCCTTTAAACATTGGTGTTGTTACAGTGTATAGGCAGCAGGCAGGTTTATATTGATGTATCTGATCTTCTTGCCTACATTTTGAAAGATGTGCCATTTTCAAAGAGGTGCCCCTGTCTGTCATAATAGGTAGCTGATGAATATCCCTAAAAAGTTTTCGGATTTACAAATGTTAGTCCTTAAATGGATTGTAAGTTATTGTAATCCAATGCACTTTTTGTGAAATTCAGCGAATATTTTCTCACGGTTTCTCTCTCCATTTTGCGGGTGCTCTGAAACAAAATCTGGTTTTCCTACACAGCCCTGGCTCTGTAAATGGAAAAAAAAGAAAGTGGTGTGGACCTTGCCACACAACATTGCTTCTGAGGGACCACTGAAAAGGAGGGGTGTATTTGTTTGACATCAACAAACCTTCTACAGAACCGCTTACTCATGTCTTTTAACTGAAACCATGGATTTTAACAAGCATCTACTCTGTTTCTTTTTAAAATGAAAAGGTGTCACTTGTTCTTGACTGTGGATTTACCTTCACAATTGACAAAATGACAATTGTGAAAGATGATAAAATTTACATTATATTATTATTATTATTAGTAGTAGTAGTAGTAGTATGGAGGACCGATCCTGACACATTCAGAAATAAATACAGAAATAAATAAATAAATGCTCAATAAATAAATAAGCATCCGATTAAATACACAAAAAATAAAGTACATAAATAAATGTAGGTAGTAATTAAATTATACAAGGAGACATAAATGTATATATCTATTTTAATTACCTTATTTATTTATTGTCCGTTATAATCTTCAACTTTATTTATTAATTACTTCTTTTTTAAATGTATTTATTTATGTGTGTGTTTTAATATTTTTGTCTGTTTTATTCTTGCGTTGCATTTTCTACCCTATTTATTTTCACCCATGGTATTTATTTCTGCCTGTCCTTTTTACATTTCTGTATGCATTTCTGCCTCATTATGCAAATGAGGAGGGGCTGTGTCTCAAGGGGTGAACTTCTCTCCTATTGGTGGACCAGTCAGTCGTATTTAATCGGATGCTTATTTATTTATTGAGCATTTATTTATTTCTGTATTTATTTCTGAATGTGTCAGGATCGGTCCTCCATAGTAGTAATAGTAGAAGTAGCAGTAGCAGCGATAGTAGTAGATATACACTAAAAACACTGTGCACATCAAAATTACAGCTATACCCTTCAAGTTTAGGTCAAATGCCATAAGGTTAACATACAGTGAGGAAAATAAATATTTGAACACCCTGCTATTTTGCAAGTTCTCCCACTTAGAAATCATGGAGGGGTCTGAAATTGTCATCGTAGGTGCATGTCCACTGTGAGAGACATAATCTAAAAAAATAAAATCCAGAAATCACAATGTATGATTTTTTAACTATTTATTTGTATGATACAGCTGCAAATAAGTATTTGAACACCTGCCTATCAGCTAGAATTCTGACTCTCAAAGACCTGTTAGTCTGCCTTCAAAATGTCCACCTCCACTCCATTTATTATCCTAAATTAGATGCACCTGTTTGAGGTCATTAGCTGCATAAAGACACCTGTCCACCCCATACAATCAGTAAGAATCCAACTGCTAACATGGCCAAGACCAAAGAGCTTTCTAAAGACACTAGAGACAAAATTGTACACCTCCACAAGGCTGGAAAGGGCTACGGGGAAATTGCCAAGCAGCTTGGTGAAAAAAGGTCCACTGTTGGAGCAATCATTAGAAAATGGAAGAAGCTAAACATGACTGTCAATCTCCCTCAGACTTTTGCTCCATGCAAGATCTCACCTCGTGGGGTTTCAATGATCCTAAGAAAGGTGAGAAATCAGCCCAGAACTACACGGGAGGAGCTGGTCAATGACCTGAAAAGAGCTGGGACCACCGTTTCCAAGGTTACTGTTGGTAATACACTAAGACGTCATGGTTTGAAATCATGCGTGGCACTGAAGGTTCCCCTGCTTAAACCAGCACATGTCCAGGCCCGTCTTCAGTTTGCCAATGACCATTTGGATGAAGATCTGTGTGGAGGAGTGGGCCAAAATCCCTCCTGCAGTGTGTGCAAACCTGGTGAAAAACTACAGGAAACGTTTGACCTCAACAAAGGCTACTGTACCAAATATTAACATTGATTTTCTCAGATGTTCAAATACTTTTTTTTTTTTTTTTTTTTTTTTTAAGATTATGTCTCTCACAGTGGACATGCACCTACGATGACAATTTCAGACCCCTCCATGATTTCTAAGTGGGAGAACTTGCAAAATAGCAGGGTGTTCAAATACTTATTTTCCTCACTGTATTTGTGATGAAATGTGGCTTAGTTATTAAGTTTAGATGAATATTTTGCCCTTGATGCCAATTATGCAGGAAATAACCCATGCATATGATATGCCAGAACAGTTTAGTTACAGATGAGAAGTCAAATGAAAACAAACTACAAATAGGCCTACTATGATTTTACCTCCCAACTAACCTAAGCCTAATATTATGGGGAATCTGTCAGATATAACTTAAATGTCGCCCCGCAGTGAACAGTTAACTTTTATCAAGTATAGTTACCCATGATAAGCTCACCCCTCCCCGTTCATGAGGGGTCTGACCATGAGACAGACAGACAGGAGAGGAAGACAGTCCTTGTGGATCAATCTACGTTCATTCACACTGACAGTCGACCAGACCGATAGCGTTCCTCAGACCACTGAATGAGTATCATTCAGTGGTCTGATTTCCTGAAACTGTCACAGTGACCAGCCGTAGATCGTGAATTGTATTTAGCTTGCAAGCTAATGTTTGCTAACATTAAGCTGGCTCTGATACAGCAAACACTTATACCAGGGCAGCAGTTACTACTAGATAACTAACGTTGACGGATTGCCCAACAGCCCATTTCAGAGGTAATTATTGTACTTTTTACTCTACTTTACAAATTAAGGATTTAACACTGTATAACGAGACTATAAAATACAGTGAATAGTTTTAAAGTACCTTAAATTCCCCAGCAGTCTTACGTCAGTTTCACCTCGATTAGCTGAGCTTACAATTCGGCAGTTAAGGGGAAAGTTAAGGGAAACTTAAATTGCTGAGCTTTTATCTAAATTGTACTGATGTGAACCAAAGACTGTGAGCGCGTGTTTGGCATTTTAAGGAAACTCCTAAGGCTGTCTGAAACTCACTTTCGAATTTGTAAAAACTGGATTATATTTGTTAAAATGCAAAAAAGGGAGATTGTACTGTGGTTCATCAGCGTCGCCAGGTAATTTTTTCCGGGGCTTTAGCCTCGGATGTTTTGACTGTAGCCCCGAATGTAACCCAATAACAGCAACAATACAAAACAAATATTTTCCATATTAATATGCAATAATTCTCATGACGCAGCCTGTCTCACAGGTCTTCAAAGAGCAGGGGCTACTCGCAATAATATTGCTACATTTTGTTTGTAGCAATATAATTGCTACACTTGCCCTCACTGTTACTGGTGAAAATGTGCCACATATAAAAAGACTTTACTACTTCAGGTATGCCTACATGTATGAAGACTCAGTAGGGATTAAATAAAATGAGAAAAGTTGATATACAGGAGACCTGTCAGTAATACAGAATGCCTGAGAGCTTTACTGCATTATATCACACTATATTTTTTATTTTGAATTGCCACCTGAAGTTTGTGTTTCCTTTTAAATAAATAAAGACACTTTCTCAAAGGATGTGTAAAACTTATTTCACCTCTGCAGACAGAAAGAGAATATGTCTCTTGTAGGTTCACTGTAGAAATTATCTAGGTGGTTCAACTTAAAAACTTAAGTTCAATTGCTGCCTTAAAAATGTGAGTAAACTCAACTTTAAGAAAAGCTTTGTTTCAAATCATGATGTTACGTTATACAATTTGTTTAATTAATGATAATTTGTTGTTTGAACTTAATACTGTGAGTTAAAACAACTATCTATGTTACATTGTGTAATATTACTGTACTCAGAATTGGCGGGACTTAATCTATAAGTGGGTGGTATTAACTGGAAGTTAAATTTCTATCAGAACTTGCTATATTTATTAGAAAACCATTTACAGAACAGCCTCAGAACTGGAGCTTCAGAGAATAGTAATTGATTTTTTTATATTCATATATTTATAGTTTATAACAAAACAGATATTGACACATTTTACTCTGATGATACTCATAGAAAGTATCTGTACCGGATACTCGTTTTAACCAAGTACTTGATAAACCCTAATAATTAGTTGATTATCTATATGTTTTTCTCAAACTCAAAAGACGCAGCACCTAGGCAATCCTCATACTCTCGCCTTTTTTTTCAACTGATAACTTACATACGTAAGTTCAATCAACATGACAAAAGTGTCAAATAGTCAACACAATGAATTAATGCAAGTTTAACTTTCTAAAACTCATACAGTTGAGTTCAAAATCCAAAACTTGTCAGAGCTATTTGAGTTAAAAAGAAGAAGTAAGTTGACATGACTAAATGGGTCTATGATTCTTTTCAGTGTTAAGACTTTCAGTGGTTTGAGCAGATCCCAGATGTCTTCCCTAAAATTAAAATGTAGACCTACACCTGGAATCAATGTGTTGGTGCCACATTCAGTGCATCATGGAACAACTTATAAGCAGCTTTAAAAAAAGCTGAATGTATGACTGAAATAGCTAAAAGTCGCTGTCAGTATTTGCTGCCCGTCATAAACAGGCCTGTAGAGACAGGTTTAAATAACTTGTTCAACTCTTCACACCAAAGTAGAGCTGCAATGATTTGTTTAATAGATTCAAAAATAGCTAAATATAAATAATTATAAATACTGTAACTATTTATTTATACCATTTTTTAAATAACAGATGCCAAACATTCCCCAGTTTGTCTTTTATGATTGTAACTTCAGTATCTTTGCATATGGATTTTGGTCTGTTGATCGAACAAGAAAGGGAAGTGTGATGGACATTTTCTTACTTGACACTCTTTTTCTGGCATTTTATAGACTCAAGATTAATCAATTCATTGAGAAAATAGTTAGCAGAGAAATCCATAATAAAAGTAGTAATTTTGTTGCAGCCCTACACTAAAGGCAAAAACTATTTTTATCTGGTCGTTGCCTTGATGTACTAAGTGGTGTATGAATATAAAATTAATTGCAAAAGAATTCCCATTTTAATGATCTGCAGACAGACTTCAGAGAGGAGGGATAAAGCCCATTGTTTTTAGTTCTGGTTATCAGTCCTGCTGGTTTTAATGCCAGCTTTACTATGACGAAGAGACAACAGAAGGGCATTAAAATAATTTGTTGGTCAATCAAACCTATGTATGGTAAAACAGAAGAAAACTGCTATCTATTTAAAAACATTACATGCCTGGGGCACAGTCAGTACACACACACCTGCACACACACACAGTAGCAGGCTCTCTTCCAGTCCCCAGCACAAGCGCTGCACAGCTTTTTTGCTTTGTAAATACTGTATGTATACAACTAAGTATCTGCACTAAAAAAAATAATTTAGAGGGACGTTAATACAATTTCTGTCCACTGAAATTCAATTTAATGACATTTCACCAGAGATACCATAATATTACACCCCTTCAAAATAAAAAATACTAAAACTGCACATTTCTATAGAAAGCTTAAATTTCTGGTAAGCTAAGTTATTTATCTTAATGCAGCCCTAACATAAAAGTGCATAAAAAACTGTATCTAACACTAAAACACACCTATCAGGCTAGCAGGGGGCAAAGTCAGTAACATTACACGCACACACACGCACAGTCTCTCACAGTTTCTACTCACCAAAAGCAATGGCAAAACTTAGACACACATTAGCATCCCCCTATAGATCTATAGAAAAGGGAAGTATCTGGGTAAAGGGTGTAATTAAAATACCTTCATTATACGGAAGAAGAAGAACAATCCGTTTTGTTTGGACCCACACTGTTTCTTCCTCAGGGCGT
This sequence comes from Micropterus salmoides, assembly GCF_014851395.1. NCBI lineage: Eukaryota > Metazoa > Chordata > Actinopteri > Centrarchiformes > Centrarchidae > Micropterus > Micropterus salmoides. Next base: position 21,233,655 of record NW_024044237.1, read on the forward strand.
GGCAGGAAAGAGATGTCAACCTGACTGGAAAGTCGAGTTTCATTTTATATAGACAATTAAAGGTGTGGAAGCCAAATTACACCAACATATCACACATTAAACATATCACTAGCAGGCTGTGTGGAAAGATAATTTAATAGTCACGGTAATAATTATTACGATAGCAATAAAGATAATAATAATAATAATAATCTCCATAACATCAGCAACACTAAAAGCACTACACTTGTTTCCTCATTAAGACCTGGATGCACAAAGCATTAAATTTAGTCCAAGAAGTCTCTCTCTCTAAAGTTATTTACTGAGACGGTCACCATCTCTGATAGGCTGCTCTACATCCTCAATACCCTATGCTTTCCATTTCCTCGACTGATCTCTTTCACCCCAGGCTGAGAGCCATGCCTTTATTTAAAATTTTGAATGTTTGTGAAGCCACTAAGTTGCTTATTTTGTGGTGTGGTATTTCTAGTATAACCACTTTCTAACAGCATAGTTAATTTACAAGTAAACCTACAAATGACACTTACAACACTTCAGTAAGCAGTACAAAGGCCTAAATAATGATAATAAAGCGCTTATGTTGTGTAATAAAACTCCTGCTAAATATAGATTGACTCTGAGTGTTTTTATTGTTATATTTTTTCTCCTCAGTTGGTTTAATTAGTGTGAAGCTACACCATCTATGTCTCTAACTGGAATCCTGTCCTGCTTGTTTCAACACATATTTATGTGTTAAGAGAAGCAGTGGGAGCCTCAGTCAGTAAGTCAGTCAGTCAGTCAGTGAGTCGTGCAAGATGAGCCTGAACATCCCAGGATTGCTGGTGATGGTACTCTTCTACCTGCTGGTGCTGGCCACTGGCATTTGGGCTTCCATGAAGTCCAAGCAGGCACCGAAGAGCAGCCAGACAGACCTGACAGAGACCACTCTGCTGGGCAACAGGGGGATCAGCCTGGTGGTGGGAGTCTTCACCATGACAGGTGAGTGTGGGCCGAGGAGGTGGAAATTAAAGATATTGTCGCATTTTTGCACCTTTGAATTTCACTGTGATGCAAGTTTAAGTTTATTTATAGATATTGCAGAGTTTATGATGTCTCACAAAGTAAAGGAGACAACTTTGCAGTGAGTCTAACATTGCAAATCTACGTTATGTTACAACATTAGAGCACCTGTTTAACTGCATTTCAGCAACTAGATGACAAGACATCTTCGCACCGTTATGCGAAAACCTTCTAGAAGTCTATGTAATTACCATTGTTTGATATGTTATCTGAGCATTTTGTTTAATTAAATAGACTAGCTTTATACCTAATATTCGCAAGCTTTAACTTGTAGCTCTCACTATCTTTTTGTTGTCCCATAACAATCCTTTTGTTAATGCGTGCCCTTCCATGCTTAAATACAATTTGCAAAAAATAGACCCTCCACTGTGAAAATAAAATATCCTTTAAATGTTACTTTCCATCTATACTGAACCCAACAGTGATCTTATTAGACTTACTTGTTTGAATTTCTTATTTCTTTAGTAGATAATCATTGAAGATATTCAATTGTTGACATAGTTTGATGTGGTGTTTCAAATGTGCAATAAGATTATGATAAATTAAGGCAGTGTATAAAAGTGTATAAAATACAACATTGAATTGTTCAATGGCATAGAATATATATATATATATATATATATATATATATATATATATATATATATATACATGTTTTTTTTTTTTTTTTGTTTTGTGGACATGTTGTATTTCTCACAGGTTAGTTTAGCCTAAACAGAGGGTTAAAATGTGATGGTCTATATACTGCTGCTAATCATTTTATATATATATATACATGCTTCCTACAGCTACATTTGTTGGAGGGGGCTTCGTCGTTGGTATGTCAGAGGCCGTGTACAATCCAACTATGGGACTGATCTGGGCTGTTATGCCCGTTACATCAGCCATGTCTTTTGTTGTCGGTAAGCATTATAATAATGACACCATATGTATGTTTATGTGTACGTGTTTGCCCCTCAATTTGATATTTAATATAACATTTTTTCCAGTAGTGATATAATCCTAAGGTGCAGATGTGACATTGTACTGTCTGTCAGGGTGTCACAGCTGGCAAAAAGAATTTGGGTTTCTTATTGCTAGATGTGGTCGAGACTGGGCAGACAGATCTGTCATGTATTTGCACAAGACCATTTTGGATATTCATCACAGATTTTACACATAAACAGCTGTTTAGTGGCCTTGAGAACTACTACTGCATATGTGGAAAAAGGTTGTATACAGTGATGGAAATGGTTTTACTAGGGGAAACATACAAAAGTTACTTAAAATTAGAAAGACTACTGAGATCTATTGATTATTTTCTTGATGATGCTGCCTATTCAGCTTCCAAAAACATGTTCTCCTACCATATTCTGCCCTTCTGCTGTCATGTCGTCTCCTGTCTTCTCCAGCTTTCTTCTCATGTCCACTACATTGTTTCCTCTCCTGTCCAACAACAACAATAATCACATGAATGATTAATAACTATAAATTCACTACAGGATTAGAATTGAATATTTTAAATCTAACTTAATCTTGTTTCTAGAGCAAAGTTACTATATAGACTCTCTGCTCTGTTGAACACTGACTTTCCTCCGTCTGTGTGTGTTTGAGTTAAACTCCGACACAGACAGCAACATTTCTATTATCAGTTATAAAAACCTTAAAACAATTTCCAACACTGGTTGTATAAGGACTTTTGTGGCTAAACTGTCCGTCGTGAGTGACGGTGTTAGCCTAAATGATTAAGTTACTTTTGCAGAGATGGTATGGGCCCGGGGCAGCCTGTCAGCTGAGAACAGGAGGCTGTTTGGACAGAGTGGTGCATGCTGCATCCACAATTATTGGATGTGAGCTCCAACCTCTAGCGCCAATCTCTCCAGATGTAAAGATTACAAAAGAAAGACCTTGAAGTTCTAAAGGACCCCTCGACATGCAGCAAATGGGGCCAGGCCAGATTCAAACCCAGACTTTGGTTCCCTCATTATGTGCGTTAATGGGGGAGTGGTTTTACTATTTTTGTCTATTTTTGTATTTTGATTGCCTCACTAAGATAAATTCCAATCAATCATGTTAATATGGCATTGAGTCCTGATCTTGAATCAGTACTAAATCGTCTCTTTTAAACAGACAAAATGCAGGAATACATACTCACAAATCTGCCTACCTTTGTGTGATTCACTTGTTAAGGTGGACTTTTCTTCGCTAAGAGAATGAGAGACAGAAAATATGTGACAATGATGGACCCTTTCCAGATCAAGTATGGAAATGTAATAAGTGGAGTTCTATCTGTGGCACTGCTGATATCTGACATCATCTGGGTCACAGGAACTCTAATTGGTTTAGGTAAGTGACACTGATGTCAGTTTTCTCTAAAAGTCTTAACTCATTTTGTCAATAATACAATTATACATCCTACCATTTTTTATTTATATAAATGAATATACATGATTTCCAGGATATTGTCATTCTTTTGATCAGAAGGACGTTATTAAACGTGCCTTTAACTTGCTACTAACAAACACTGCTGTTATTATGAACCATTGGAATTTCCAGGAAAGAAACAAGTATCTTGTATTTGGGCCAGTATTATAAATTTAAATAAATAAATTTATTCATTTAGCTGACGCTTTTATCCATAGTGACTTACAATTGCTATACATGTCAGAGGTCACACGCCTCTGGAGCAACTAGGGGTTAAGTGTCTTGCTCAGGGACACAATGGTGGATGGGTCACAGTGGGGGACTGAATCCAGGTCTCTCACACCAAAGGCATGTGTGTCTTATCCATTGCGCCATCACCCCCCTATATCATGCTAAACAGAAATTGTGTTAAATGTATTAAATTTGTATATGAATCTGCATTTATGTGATTATGTACCTATATAGGTGCAACAATGAGTGTGATCCTGGATATTTCCTACACTCTCTGCATTTGGATCTCTGCCACAGTAGCCATTATCTACACACTGCTGGGAGGCCTCTACTCTGTGGCCTACACAGACGTCATACAGTTAACCCTCATTTTTGTTAGTTTGGTGAGTTCCTTGCATAGGAAATCCTTTCTTCCATAGGCCCTTAAGGGACAAAATATCTTATTTCATATTATTTCTTATGAAAAGCCTATGGTACTTCCCTCCTATCCTGCCATGCCTCTACTCTTCTGCTCATCAAACAAGTATATCAGCATGGATGGTCTGAAACTGAACAATCATAACACTACCTTACTTTATCAAGGGAATATGCATTCTTTAAAATGTTTGTCTGTGGCTCATTGTCTTTTCTACAGTGGCTATCTGTCCCCTTCGTCCTGATGAACCCCCATTCAGCTGACATCACCAAGACCGCTTACAACTTTACCTACCAGGCTCCCTGGATTGGTTCAGTGAAGAAAGAAAGAGCGTGGGTGTGGATTGATAATTTCTTATTATTGGTAAGGACTACATTCAGTAATTTTGTACTATAGGAATAGGTTGAATGAATAGGCAGTAGTTTGCAATGCAATTAGGCCTTTTCCTTAGAAGAAATATTTACAGCTTTGAGCATCCTGGCTCACAGTCACACAGCTTACTGGGACACTTGAATATAACACAGCCATTGTTAAGGTTAAGGCGCTAAAGGTATGGTCACATTTCTGGTGCAGGGTATGAACAAATATTGATCAGAGAACTATAAACAGTGTATGAGAGCAATACTACAGTTTGTAGTTTGGTAGTGTGATACAATACTAAAAATTGTGATAAAAGTGTTAGCAGATATTTTGAAATTGGAAAAGGAGTTTCAACAATCAAGGTCTAAAGAAGTACACCATTTATTGGTAAATATAAAGCTTAGATATAATACTTTGCAAAACATTCTGAGAAGCAGGGGCAAAGGTACTATGAGAGGGCGCACAAAATTCTGTCTTGGCAATTGAGAAAAGAAGAGAGCTCTAGGACGATCAACTCAATCCAAACTGAAACAGGTTCTGTATCATATAACCCAACAGAAATTAACGATGCATTCGAACAGTTTTACACACATTTGTACACATCAGAACTACCGGAAAATCTTGTTAACACTGATGAATTTTTGTCCATGATTGAACTGCCCAAACTTGGCCAGGAAGATCAAAATAGTCTTGATCTGCCATTTACCCAAAAAGAAACTGAAAAAAGACAACGATATGAACGATCAACACTGTTCCTGTAAAGCTGGGTAGGCCTCTGTTCATTATTACAATCATTAAAAAGCAGTACAGTAGGGCTTTATTACATTCCATTGAGTAGGAAGTTAGCTAGCGTTAGCTAACTAACATTAACGTTACATTAGGAATGATCCACAGCCGACAATTTTCTGGATTTATTTTAGGTTTTGCCCCAGGAACAGCGTTTGACCATATCTTAGAAAAATACAGCCAAAAAAAGCTAGAAAATGACTCTTTTTACATTAGAGTCAATGGAGCGCATCCACAAAGTGTCCGACTTCAGTTAGCGAGTCCTATACTGCACTGTGATTGGCTAGCTTTGTATTTGGGGAGTGTTTTAGCGAAGGGTCCATTGTAAAGTACCCTGGATATCCATGGGAAAGCTAACATGGGACTATGGCTCAGGGGGACTTCAATTACCAAATTTTAAAATCTACCACTTGGCAGCTCAAATGAGGTTCATCTCATCCATTATTGAGGGAGACGCCCCTTCCTGGACAAAAATCGGACTGCACCCCATGAAAGAAAAGGTCTGCAGTGACTTCATTTACAAACATAATTCTGGAACTGTACACAGGAGGACGGATAACATCTGATAAAAAGTTGGTATGAGGTTCACAAAAGTCTTGGATTGAAGGTAGGACTGTCACCTAAAACACCTTTAAAGCAAAATAAGCTTATACCAATGACTCGTGATAATAAGATTCTGGATATATGGCATCATAGGAGAACACTTGGAGAATTGCTTTGACAAGGGACTTTTCATGTCATTTGAGCACCTGAAGAGGAAATATAACCTGTCCAATCAAACCTTTTATTGTTATCTCCAACTAAGATCCTTTCTGAGAGCTAATTTAGGTCCTGAAATGACTCTGCGTCATGAATTGTTGTTGAAAGATTTCTTTATGATGGGAACACATACAAATTTATTTCCAAAATGTATTGCCTGTTGATGAATGAGGGCCCAAAACCATGTGTGCATAAATCTAGAATGAAATGGGAGTCAGATCTCAATGTTGCAATTGATTAACAGCTTTGGACAGAATTATGTCACAACAGCCTGTCAACTATTATCAGTGCCCGATACAGATTGATTAACTATAATATTCTACATCAACTATACGTTTCCCCAGAAAAATTACACTCAATCAAATCTAACCTGTCAGAAATGTGCTTCAGATGTAATATTGAAGTTGGCTCCTTTTTGCACTGTACCTGGCTGTGTATGAAAGTTTTTGGCATGATATCAGCTCCACTCTAACCAGGATCACAGGAGGTAATGTTCCTGTGGACCCTGAACTTTGTTTATTGGGAACTTTACAAGTATTCCCATTCTCTAAACAATCAGAATCAGAATCAGAAATACTTTATTGATCCCCGAGGGGAAATTCTTTTGTCACAATTGCACACTTGTCAAAGATAGATAGATAAAGAGAATATAAATATAATAGTATAAATATAAAATATAAATGCACAACTCAAATTCATTGAAATTGCTCTATGTGTGGCTAAGAAGTGCATTGCAGTGTCATGGAAATCTGGCTCCCTTCTTCTTATTGACAGGTGGTCTGTTGAGATGAATAGCTGTATTCCCCTAGAAAAAATCACTTATTGTCTCAGGAAACGATATAACACCTTTTTGAAAATTTGGCAGCCATATTTAGACCACATCGGTATATCCCATACTCCAAGCACTTAATGTCGTTTGTATTGACCCAGCACACTGACCTTTTTTTTTGTTTGTTTGTTTCTTTTTTGGGGGAGGGGGGTAAAGTAAAATGTTTTACCTTTTGTTATGTCTCTATACCGTTTGTATACTGACCTGTTTGTATGCATTATGTATATAAAACTGAAAAATAAAATATTTAAAAAATAACAAAGTGTTTCTATCGAGCAACCTAGCACATCCACTCAGTCAAAGTTGAACAAAGGTGAAATCTGACCTGCCAGTCCCCCGGAGCTGGCTGGAGGTTGTAACAAAAACGGAACGTGCTTGAATTCGTCTCTCTGACGGGCTTCAATCAAAGTGAATGAGAAACAGAGTGAATATTCATAGCACAGATGTGTAATGTTACTATCTTTTGTGTCTTAATGTCAATTGTAAAAACAGCCTATCATGGGATCAATAAGAAAACTTTACCCTTGGGCATCCTAAATCTAGGGGTTTGTGACGCTGATGTAATTTCCCCCGTTCAAGTCCAGCTGAGGGACCTCCTCACTCTTCACTCACTCTGCAACCCTCACTTTCCATCACGTCTCTGCTTTTGCTATCAAAATGAATGATGTTATATATTTAATGTACTATTACTTTTAAATTAGTAAAGGTGACACAAGACTAGATTATGCTATGCAAATCATGGCTGCTGGTAAATTTTGTCTACCAAAATGTAAGCCGGAAGGTGAACTGGTAAAGCAATCTTGTCACAGTGTGCAAAACCTAGGGAGAAGGAGGACATTAAATCAACTGCATTTCCCTGTTATTTATTGTGTGACGTGAAATTCCACTGATTTTGGTCGCATGGCCACTAAAAAATGAAGTGACTCAAGCAAGAATAACTTCCATTGTGGTCAATGATGTTTTTCCTAAGGCTCTTAGTAACCTGGGATATCAGGACTTCCACCAGAGGACCCTGTCAGCCTGCTCTGGAGCCACAGCCAGGATCACCTGCTTTATTGCAGCTCTTCTCATCTTCATACTCGGAATCCCATCTGTGTTGATCGGAGCAGTCGCAGCATCAACAGGTACGGAAAAATAATAAAATAGAAAACAATAGTGAGAACTTGATAATTTATGTTATGTGTTGTTAACATGCTTGGTGTCAGACTGGAACGTGACTACATTTGGCTCCCCGTCCCCATACGAGCGTGGAGATGCCAGTCAGATTCTGCCCATTGCTCTGCAGAATCTCACCCCAAACTACATCTCCATCATCGGTATCGGAGCTATAGCTGCTGCCGTCATGTCATCAACAGACTCGGCTCTGTTGTCAGCCGCCTCCATCTTCACATCCAATATCTACAAGAAGATCCTGAGGACCAAGGTAAGAGGATACCGGAGGGGAGGAATAAAGTGGTAATTTTTTTTCTGTGTCAGCATCCAGTCTTTTTTTCCCCTGCAGGCATCAGATCGGGAGCTTCAGTGGGTGATACGTGTGACAGTGGTGTTGGGGGCTTGGCTGGCACATCGCTCACCTTCCTACACAACAGTATCATGTTTTTCTGGATCCTGGGCTCAGACATAACCTATAGCATTATGTTCCCTCAGCTCGTCTGTGTCCTCTTCTTTAACATCTGTAATGGCTACGGCTCCATCATGGGATTACTAGTCGGACTGTTGTTGAGACTGCTGAGTGGTGAGCCAATGCTAGGCTTGCCTATTGTTCTTCACCTCCCAGGTTGCACTCTTGAGGAGGGAGTATATGTCCAGCGTGCTCCTGTTAGGACCATCTGTGTTGTCCACCATCTTTGCCACTTTGATATTCTCCTACGTGGTTTCGCTGCTCTTCAATAAAGAACTGATCCCTGAGAGTTGGGACGTATTTAAAGTAAAAACCCACAAACCACCACAGGAACAAATATTAATGAGTAATGGCACCACCACAAAAGACGAGGAGGAGAACCTTGAAGTTCAGAATGGGACTGAGTTAATGTTGACCAGAGAAATGACTTAATGGGATGCTAACATGTTTTGTATGGAGCTATAATTATCATGTCTCTTGTTTGTATACCAAATACTTTGCTTTGACAGTCCTGGAAAGTATATTTGCTGAAGTACTGTAGTTAAGTACAATGTTGAGGTACTTGAATATACTTGAGTTTTCCCATTTTTTTTTTTTTTACTTAATAGTTCTTCTCCCCTTTATTTCAGAGTTACTAGTTACTTTTGCACATTCAATCAAATTAGTGAAATTACAAAAGATAACAGATACATTTATTACGTATTGTTATGGGTTAAGATAAGACTTTATTGATCCCTGCAAGCTCCCCAGCAGTATATAGATTAATCAAAATCAGCCCCAACTTTTACCCTCTGCAACATGAAGTGACAAAAACATTGATGAATGAGTAATTCTAATCCAATTCAACAAAATTCCTTTGTTTTTGCTGTTCGCTGAAGACATTTGGGTATAAGATCAAAAGATGTGTATGAGACAATAGTTCAGAATTTCAGCTTTTATTTCCTGGTTTTAACATCTAGATGTGTTAAACAACTTAGGACATATCACCATCTGTATTAGACCACAGCATTCTTAGGTGAGCAAAAGTATTGGAACAAATAATCTTAAAGTAAATAACATTTAATATTTGGTGGCATAACCCTTGCTTGCAATAACTGCCTCAAGGCTGCGACCCATCGACATCACCAAACTGTTGCATTCTTCATTGTGATGCTATTCCAGGCTTTTACCGCAGCTTCTTTTAGTTCTTGTTTGTTTCGGGGTGTTTCTCCCTTCAGTCTCCTCTTAAGGAGGTGAAATGCAGCTCTATTGGGTTAAGGTCAGGTGATTGACTTGGCCAGTCTAAAACCTTCCACTTTTTCCCCCCCGATGAAGTCCATTGTTTTGTTGGCAGTGTGCTTTGGGTCATTGTCCTGCTGCATGATAAACTTCCTCCTGATTAGTTTCAATGCATTTCTCCTTAAATTGGCAGACAAAATGTTTCTGTCCACTTCTGAATGGATTCTGCTGCCACCATCATCAGTTACATCATCAATAAATATTAATGAGCCTGTTCCAGAAGCAGCCATGCACGCCCAAGCCATGACTTTACCTCCACCATGCTTCACAGATGAGCTTGTACGCTTCAGATCATAAGCAGTTCCTTTCTTTCTCCACACTTTGGCCTTTCCATCACTTTGCTAGAGATTAATTTTGGTCTCATCAGTCCACAAGATTTTGTTCCAGAACTTTTGCAGCTCATCTCTGTACTTCTTGCAAATTTCCATCTGGCCTTCCGATTCTTCCTGCTGATGAGTGGTTTGCATCTTGCAGTGTGGCCTCTATATTTCTGCTCTCTGAGTCTTCTTGGAACAGTGGATTGTGATACCTTCACCCCTGCACTGTAGCGCTCGTTGGTGATGTCACTTACTGATGTTTTGGGGGTTTTCTTCACAGCTCTCTATTTCTTTCACCAACTACTGTTGTTTTCCTTGGCCGACCTGTTCAACGTCTGTTGCTCAGTACACCAGTAGTTTCTTTCTTTTTGAGGGCATTCCAAATTGTTGTACTTGCTATGCCCAATGTTGCTCACTTGAAAAATGGGTGGATTCAAACAAAGGGTGGTATGTCCTGAGTTGTTTAACACATATAGATGTGAATACCACGACATGAGAGCTGAAATTCTGAACTCTCATACTCATCTTTTGATCTTAAACCCACTTGTCTTCAGTGAACAACAAAAACTTAGGAATTTGCCTTACCGTTCCAATACTTTTGGAAGGGGCTGTATGTTATGGCAGAAAATTGTGTCCTCTTACATTTAATCTGTTATGTATGATCTTTTAATATTATCATTATTATTACTTATTATTATTGTTATAGATATGTATTGTGTTTTATCCTTAACCTTTCCTCTCCCATACTCCTTATGTTGGTCTGTCCACATTTACTAGGGTTTAGGTCAGAGCTGTGAGATTGTTTTGGTGTTTTCCCTCTCTTGTTGTTCCTCACCTCTCATGGAATGTTCATTTAAGGCTGAGAGAGGATCTCTGTTCCCCAAAACATAGAAACCTAGACTGTGTAAATGATGATGCATCCCTTTGCTCGGGGGCCAGACGCCCGATGCCGCCTTAGGCGGCAGGTCTCTGGACCAGCTGTATATGTGTTTTAGTACTTCTCTGTTTATTCTCTTTTGTTAAATAAATTCTTCAAAGACAAAGGTTGGTTGTTACTCAATTCAATTGTTACTCAAGAACTTCCACTCACCCTACGATGGACTGGACTATGAGTGATGCCCATCACCAGCTGGAGCCTCACGCAGACGCACACACACATTGATGTACATAGGCTATATGAGCATAATTATATTTTTGCATTATTTTTTTAATACCTTTACTGGTTTTAATATAATTCCTAATTGTTCAAAGTATTAAGTCAAATATCTAGTAGTAGTAAAGACTCCAATCAATTGTCTCTCACAAATAGTCTGACAGATTCTTTATCCTGGTTGTTCATATTTATGTTATAATAAATTTAATATAATTTGGGATGAACTTTGGGATGTAATTTTGAATGTTGTGTGGTTTACACAGTAAAATAAATTTCAACCTTTACTGATTAAACCGATTTCATTTTGTCATTATCAGCCAGCATTGTTTACAATGTAAAGATAGCTTATTGATGATTAACATGATTTCAAAACATGCAACTTATTTAGCTTAGGTATCATCAGAAGGTATGCTTTCACAAAGAGTTCAGGTAACCTTTCTCAAATATGTCCATTTTGGAGGAAAGCAATGCAGTGTTTATTTTAAACCATGTATCTTAATAGCCTGCAGATGCCTTTTCAGAATCAGAAGGAGCTTTATTGTCAAGTAGTGTTTTACACATACAAGGAATTTGCTGTGGTGATATGTGGAAAAACATAAATATGGAATAAGGTAAGTTTTTGTAGCAGCTTGTATAGTGTAGTGTTTTGGGGTAACATATATATTATCGCAGGAGTCCGGAAGGATAGTTTTGGATAAATAAATAAAAAGTTTCCAGCCAGGGAATAAATGACAAGCTGTGTTTTCCCTGAATTGACTGAAACACGTTTGTGTCAGGTTGCCTTTGGCCTGGATTTAGGATGACATGGTAAAACAAAGCTTTGTAGAAACAAGGGTAGGCTCGCTATCAATACTACACCGACTGAAGGGGTCATAAAAAGACAATTGAGGCTTAAACTGTTCACTGATGACCATGTAAAGATAGTTGTTCCACTTATGGTGATTTCTTACTTTCTTTGTGTTTGTATGTTCTATTTTAGGAGATACTTTAATCTGACAGTGATGATAAATAAAATGCAAATTAATTATTTATGTCAAATTTGATCTAAAATCATCAATCAATAGATGTTACAAGCTATAACCTAGAGTAGCTCAAATTTTAGTAAATGTAGTCAATTTACTTGATCAGTCTGGGACTTTTGTGTTGAGTTTTTCATGCTTGTCTGTGGTTACTTTCTGTCTTTGGGTGGCTACAATCACAGTAAAGTAGATCAGTGCTGAATTAGTGTGGTCTGTTCTTCTTCTGTACTGATTGGGTGACAACAGTTCAAATTTAGTGGCTGTAAAATCCACAGGGCGGAGCTCATTATCATTTTAGAAAACGCCATTGTTTACGCCGCATGTTTAGTTAACAAAACGCCGCTTTTTACGGCGTGTCAAAATAAAACGCCATTTGTTTTAAACGCCATTTTGTTAGCAAAACATGCTACAAGAGTGACGTTTTTGGACCTTGATTTCATCAAAGTGAATGAAAAATATACTATATGGATTGTTTAATCTATGGTTTTAGTATTGTTTTATTAACGAGGTTTGTGTAGAGCAAGCTTGCACTTAGAAAACGTTTTTATAGGCTTACGTTATGTGATATCGAACGTTGTATTATTCATTGCACTCAGTTGAGAATGTCTAACGTTACACAAGACGAGCATTTAGTTTCACTCGTAAAGCAAACATTTATTTTGCGATAGTCTGTTATAACTGACCACGTAGTCGATCACTTTGTCATCCATGTTACTGTTTAGAAGCTAGATTCAGACAGACTGTCACCTTTTTCACGTAAACTGCTCCTACATACGCCATCGATACTGTATCAACATCACTGTAATCTCCTTGACTCGAAATGTACATTAAACTGAATGCAGCATTGTAGACAATATTTTGTCCTTGTAATCCATGTTTCCATTGCATGGCCTTTGGATATTGCTGGAAATTGTCCCCTCCTTAAAGGGTAAATTATTATCATAACAATTTAATAATGCATTGCATTTAAACTTTTCTTACACAAAAAGCGATAACAGTAGCCTACTGGTCCTACCAGGCTGGACATGCAGTCTGCCGAAATATGTTTCCCCCTTTATAATGCACAGATGATTTGTGTATACTTCACATCATGACTAATAACAAGGTTGAATATGGGGACGTTTCTATTTTCTCTTTTTTCTTTTCTTTTTTCTTTTTTCTATTTGTCTCCCCCCTTTATAATGCACAGATGATGGCCTACTATCAAGTATTTAATTTTGTGTATTGTTCACATCATGACTAATAACAGGGGTGAATATGGAGACGTTTCTATTTTCCCAGCAGTAGTTATAGTGGAATACAAATAATTTCAGTCTATATATTCAACCTGCCATAAAATGTATGACAACGGCAACGGCGCTACTTGTAGCGACGCTACTGCCCAACACTGGAAATATCATGGTGAAGTTGTTCCAGACAGGACCATGTAAATGGTATTTGAACACATTTTCAATCCATCCAAATGACATGGATGATTAAATTGCAACATAAACTTTTATTTAGTATTTATGTAGTTATTTGTAAGTCATATAGCATATTGATATAAGGGCTTCTGTCAAGGCTTTCAAGCTGGAGACACTTCAAGGTGGACTTAATCCACAGTATAGTTTCAGTTTTACATGTTCTCACTAATATGAGTAGAAGTCCATGCAACTATCCAAAAATAAGACTTGATGCAGGCAATTAAAGGCTAACATGGTTTAAAAATACTCAATAAAAAGCTGTTTCAAACCAAAAGAAATACTAAACCAAAAATCAGTCACACAAAAAAAGGTTCCTGCAGCTATTCTTTACTAATTATTGAATCACAGATGTTTGAAATGTATGATGGTTAATAGCATGTCAATGTAATACAATGTAATAATAATTTTTTTTGGCTTTATTGCCAAAACATGCGTTACCTCTGACATTGGCTAAATACAGATATTGGAAGATGGAGATTTTGGGGTTTTGGATTTAAGAGCAGCATACCATGATCCACCTGGTCCAAACAACCAGACCAGGGTGCGGTGATCGCTCAGAGGAGAGAAAAGAGAGCCAGGAGAGGAGCCATGCTGGCCCAGCTTGGGTTCAATTCTGCTCCTAAAAAGCCAGTCTGGACAAAATGGGAATCATTTTCCCATATGTCAGGCTGTTTATTGTGAAGATGAAACTTTCATATAATCATCTGGTTGCTGCTGTTTGCATTCACCCCAGATGCCAATTCAAAAAATACACTGTGTAATGTTTGGGGTGTATACGTGTCTGTATATATGTATATAAATAATTGTAAATATTGTTTTGTTTTATTTTGTTACCATATTTTAATATAGGCCAGCACTTTATGTTATCTTTTTCTCCATGTTGCTCACTCAGCATAATTTTGTTTTGTTTTTTTAAAAACAAAAAACAAGCAATTAAGAAAGATAAAAGCAATAACAAAATAAGAAAGAAGTATTCTCTTTTTTTCTTGTACTATCTTCTCTATCAATCACTTTCTTTTTGCATAAAATAGTCCCCATCGTTGGTCTCCACTGTTGGAACGTGCCAGTTTTTCTCTCAATCCATTTACTATTGCAAAATAGTCCTCTTCAGATAATTCCTGCAAGGGATGAAGAACAGTCAGGTTGGAACCCAACATGGATATGTGTGTAAGTATAACCTTGTAATTTTGACACCATTTCTGTGTGTGTGTGTGTGTGTGTGTGTGTGTGTGTGTGTGTGTGTGTGTGTGTGTGCACACGCACATGTGTGCATGCTAACCTCAATGAATTCACCCTTGATGGCCTCTGCTCTCTGCAGCTCTGTCTTAATGACCTGGATGAACTGGTCTGTCCGGTCTTCTGTCTCAACGTTGCAGAAACCAGCTTCCTCAATGAACTACAGGACAGAAGAGGTAAAGTACAGTGGGAACAGCAACAGCAGCTGACAGACATTATTAACACATTAGCACCACATAGTGCACACAGCCACACCATTTGTGCATTTGAGCTTTCTGTACAGTAGAAGACTTTTTATGAGTTACTCAATATGGGTGTGTCATTTGTGTGCTGTGTATCTGTGTACTACCCTGTCTTGTGTCTCTGCCTGAAACCCTGTAGTTTGGGTTACGATCACTGTGATCTGGGACTTTAATGTTCTCATCTGCCAGTCTCCTGGATTATTGTTTCGTCTGTCGTTTAGTTGGACTTTTCGGACTATTCACTCTTTGTTTATTTTGAAACCCTACCTGCAACCATAAATTGTATATTTTGTGTTTGAATTATTAAATAATCAAGAGAACTGATTTCGGCCCACTACCTGAGCTCACTGCATCAAACGTGACAAATGGCAAAGAGGACTAAAGTGCTGAACTCCCCCCAAGGGCAGTGTAGTCCTTTTATGAACTATTACATAATTAGGCTCTACTGTATATTTACCTTGCCATACTGTGAGGGAGTATAGAGGACGTAGCCTCTCTGTTTGACGTAGGCCTCAAACACTGGTCTTCTCCCCACAGCAGTAATCACTGATAAGCAATTGGCCACCTGGCTTTAACCATGACTGGACACAAAGAACAAATGCAAAGAGACATTTGGAAATCAACAATGTAAAAAAATGACAATTAATGCTATTGTCTAAAGTATGAAAAAAAACTCACATGGAAGCATTTGAAAAGTGCCAGTTTGTCATTTATGTGCAGGATTGTGTCTCTGCTGTAGATCACATCAAAGGAACCTTCTGGGAACGTCCTCTTAGTGGCATCAGCCACCTCAAACTGGACCTGAGGTAGAGCACATGCCATTACTGATTTTTAGAAACAAACAAACCATTAATCAAACCAATATCTTTGGTGTTTAAACCAATAGGATAAGGGAACATTTAGACGTACTAATGGCAGCTTCTCAGTGATCGCCCGCTCCATAGCAATATCCACCATGTTGTCTGACAGGTCCAGGCCAAGCACTTCCACTCCAAAGGTCTGAAACGTACCATAATCATAGCCATCATAATAGTCTTTTCAATCATTATAATCATTATAAATTCCCTCTATTATCATTATTAGTATCACCCTAACTACGGCCGATTTCTTGGCTCTTACCTTAGCCATGTAGAAGTCTCCTCCACCAATGCCACAGCCAACATCTAGAACCTTCTGTCCGGGCTTCAGGTTCAGCAGGTCCACAAACTCCTATTAGTACAAAAAAGGTAAATTCTTTGGTTTAATCAAAGAATCCAACAGCTGTCAAGACATTTCACTCAAAACCACAAATGTTAAGGAAAAGTCAGGGGAGCTCCTAAATATTTTGGCAATCTATCCAATAGTTGAGATATTTCTGTCAGGACCAAAGTGGTGAGTACATTTATTTAATGCTGTTGCTAACTTCACAGAAAAACCACATGTGGCACATATGAAATTTAAAATGTGAAAACATGTGAAAAAATAATGTTTTGTACATGGGAAATGTGGTTTTGGGAAAATTTTCGTGGTGTAATGTGTGAAGCCCATGTAAATTCTGAAGTTGCAGAAAAACACATACATTTTCCATTATTTTCCACATGTACTCTACATGGTACCACTTGTTATAACATGTGCAACACATGTCATCACATGTGGGCACACTGATGACATGGAAAACGTGGGAAATGTTCGTGGTTTTTCTGCAACTTCAGTCACACAAGACATAAATTTGTTACAGAACTTTTCACTTTTGAAATCACACCTCTTTATTCTGTGTTCTTTTTGTATACCTTCTAAGAAGCACTTATTGAATCCTTCCAGCCTATTACTTTGGTATTTTCCACACTTTATTCCTACCTTGGTGGTGCTGGGCCCGCCTGTGCTGATGTAACCAGCCCCAAACATCTTCTCGTAGCGTAGGATCCCACGGCGGGTGTACTGCTGGTTGTCCAGGAACTGCTGGAAGGTGTTGAACTCGTTCTGGGAATTCGAGGAGTGGGGAACCTTCTCCAGCAGCCAGCAGATCTGATTAGGATTGTTTTTCATCTGGACAAGTGATTGAAAGGATGGAGACGGAGGGCAGGGAGTGAAGGGGAGAAAGGAGAGTGTTAACTGCACATCCTCATGCCTACATCACACATTACTATGTCCTTCTAGTTTAAACTTTCAGAAGACTTAAATTAAATGACTGTACCTCAATATAGGTCTTAACTTTCTTTTTTAACACCATCTCAAAACCAAACTTCTGGCCCCCCTCTGGCCCCTCCACTTGTACTGATGATACCATGTGGCTGTATTGTGTGTCAGAGCGGTAGCAGGTGGGGTTGAAGTCCCTCTTGGAGTCACCTTGGTAGATGTTAGAAGTTAAAAGAATCCTTCCCCTTATGTGTTTGTTAAGAAAAATATATTGTCTACTGTTGCTAAACATTCATAATCACCTGAGAAAGACTAATTACATTCAGAGCAGAAACTGATTCAGTTCTCACCAATGTTTAAATCTTTCTCACATGAAAGAGAGATTTGGACGTTTTATTGTTAGCTCAGTACCTGACCGGTGGTTGCAGGACTCCCTGAAGAAGAGAAAGCCACCGGGCCGCAGCCAGCCCAGCATCTTCTCCATGAAGGACTTCAGCTCCTCGTCACTCAGGTACATCAGCAGCCAGTTGGAGAAGATGAAGTCAATGCTGAGGACAACATTTAATGGATATGTTAAAATATAAGGAACAGTTTGTTTTATTTTAATTTATCTATTCTTCTTATGTAAAACAACAATGTCAGTATCTTACACTGCAAGTGCTGCACTGGCTGTAATAATTGTTCAATGCCTAGGCCTTGAATATCTTTTATGAACCAACAGCAGACAGCCCATCAAGCCCCCAAATGAGGGACTTGTATGAAAAAAATGCAATGTTAGACATAATCATAATTAACACAAGTATAAACCATATTTACAGTTTTGTTGTGAAACAAAACAACAAATTAAATTAAATTAAAAACCAAACTAAAATTGTTTTCTTTTGTCTAAATAATGCAAGTAGTCGGTCTGCTTTAATCCAACAATGTCTGAAGCTGTGCACGTAGCGTAAGGGTCTACAGCCATGGCAGTGTGAGGCTGTACTAAATGCTAACATCAGCAGACAAATCAAAATTTGGGATCCATCCAATAGTTGTTGAGATTTTTCAGTCTGGACCACAGTGGTGTGCTATTCCTAAAGATATTAAGTGTTAGTAATGTACAGATATCTGAAAACACACCTGTTTTGGATGACGTCCAGCTTTGTGACATCAGCTTGGATGAAGGTAGCGTTGCTATGGTGACCATTGTCCTGCCTGTTCCTCTCCACAAAGCTGTCCATGAAGTCGACAGCAGTCACATGGCCAGCCCTGGCCAGCAGGTGGCTGGTGTAACGACTGTAGAGACATTTGTCAGTAAATGCACTTGTCTTAAAAGCAGACAGAACCAGTGAACAGAGCTTGTATTGAAGAACTCTTTCAAAGCACTGAATAACAAACCAGCTTGCATTCTTGTATAGAAATAAGGCACATTTTCCCACATATAGTCTTGTAGAGACAGGCTTTCCCTCCGTCTTAGATTGTTGTGAGCATGGCCTGATGTTGTCCACTGTGATTCTTTTGCTGGATTTCTATCTTTGCAACAAGAGAGCATCATTGGCTCTTGTTTACAAAGCTTTTCTAAAGATCCTTTCACTTCTTGCATGCAAATCAGGAGCTCATCAGACTCACTTTCATGTCTTCTGTCCTAAATTTAACAGATACCTTGAAAACCCTGGTCACACACAAATCCACTACTACTAGACAGTTGATTGCTTCAATATGCTCACCCGATGCCAGCTCCCAGTTCCAGCACTCTGTATCCATCCAGGCAGGGCAGCATGGAGAGGATCTCGGGCAGCTCATGCTGGGTCAGCTCCCTGGCACCAGCGTCCAGCATCATCTCCTCCACTGTGGCGGCCTTGGAGTGCTCCTTCCAAAACTCTGTCATGCTGCTACGAGCTGTGAAGCACACAAGTGTCCAGATTAGGTCAGCAAAAATTAACACAAATTAAACCCAATAAATAAAATACAATATTAATTTTTACAGGAAGAAGAAAGAAATTTTAACTGTACTGCTTACACACAAAAAGGGAGGAAGGCTACATAGTTACACAATGATAATGAGACATACATATTTAATACATTTAAATAACAGTGCTGTAGGCTTTTAACCAACCTTGTGCTCAAGCAGCAGTCAAGATTGTGGATATTCATATGACGAACTAATATTTGTGTCTTAATTGCAGACATAGATCACTAAATACTAGTTTTAGTAATTATATTTCCTCTTGAATAGGGCAAAGTTCACGTGATCCCTTGGTGAAGTAGTTGAGAAAACAAAAACAAGTACATCATATACTAATTATATCTGACATAAAATGTACATCAACATTTTTTTAAGAAAGTCAGAAGAAAGACAATAGGTGTTAAATCCATTCAACACTGAGATTTAACAGACATTTCAGCTAAAATTCTTAAAACATAAAATCTGTCTGAGACACAAATTAACCATGAGCAAGCAGTCTTAAAACAGCACACTGATGTGGCACATATGTAGAGACTATGCCGTTTAGAGTTTCAACATTGTCATTTTACACTTAACTGACACTTACTACCACAGTTGCAGATGTTTTGCATGCCTTTGTCAGGAGGGCATGAAGTATTGTCTTCTTCAATAACACAACAGATTTCACTTGCTTTGTCAAAAGGGAGATTAACAGATAACATAGTAACTGGAAATGTTTAAAATAAATAAATACAGTCCTGAAACCCTCAATGAAAAATGCTACAAATATTTTGATTAAAGTCATTCATCAGTTTTTCAGAGAGACAAGAAAGCAATTAATCTGTAACTCAGATTCAGGACGTGATGCAGAAATGAACTGGTGGCTAAAAAAATGGTTTGTACTATGACATTCATATTAAAATGAGCAAAAAAAACACCTCATACCTCTTTCCATGGTGGTCTTAGATTGATTTGAACTTATTGTAAAATTAGTCTGCAGTACCCATGTTGTCTGGCAATTAACATCCTAATTATAGGAAAGTTACTATAAGGACTGCCTCTCTGACAGAGTGCAGTTTTGAACTTGTGTGGGTGATACTTAAATAACTGGGGGTGTGGTAGGAAACCATGGGCGTAACCACACATGCTTACACTTACAGGTAAATCACGTGACACATGCCGGCCATTTACAACAAACTTATTACAAAAGTGAAAATGTGTACAGTGGAATAAAATGCTTGTGCTAGTAAGTGTAAAATTGCCCAGTAAGTTACAGAAATACTGTGATTAAATAAAAATAAAATAAAATAATAATTTAATTAATAATTAAATTAATAATAATTAATAATAATGAAATATATGAAATATAATACATTTAAATATACAGTCTATGATTTAAATACTAATATCTTAAAACGTGTGCACATTTCTACTTTCTTAAAGATGTCTGCATCAGCCATGATTTTTAGACCAGACCAATTTTAAATATATGTGGCACTTTCTTGTCACAAATAGTGCACCTTGCTGTGTTTTTATTTACAGGTGAAAGTAGCGAGTGTTTGCAAGTTTGATGCAGAAGTGTGTCGTTTTGTTTTCTCAGTGCTTCATTTTTATATATTTCAACTGTTTTATGTGTTTCAAGTGTTTCAACACACCACATCAAATTTGAGTGAATTATTAACTTCATCAAAATAAAAAAATTGAAGGTTCACATTTCAATAGAAAGCTTATATTTCAGTTATTTCAGTTAATTTTCTTAATCTGCAGCCCTCACATAAAAGTTTATAAACAATCATTTAAGTAAGGAAAATGTCTATTTAATGCCATAACACACCTAACAGAGTAGAATGCGGCACAGTCAGTAACATAAAAGGAGAAGGCCAACCGGTTTGGTTGTAACCCCAGGCAGGGTGTTGAAAGTCAACCTGACTAGAAAGTCATGATTCCTCAGAGACAATCAGTTGCCTGGAGCCCTGCCTGACGAGTTCCTTCAAAAACTTTGAGCATGTGTACCTGTTTTGAAGGCAAAGAGTAGTCACACCAAATGCTGATTTGATTTAGATTTTTCTTCTTTCTTCCACTTTTTTATTTATCATTTAACAAAATACAATCTATTAACATGTCTATTTTTGAAAGGATTTTTACTTTAAAGAATTTTTTCCACATCTGCCAAATGTTTGCCCAGTACTGTATATACAGCTACATCTTAATATATTAGAGAATATTGTATAAAAGTTCATTTTTCCCCATACTTTAATTCAAAAAGTGAATCTTTAATATATTCTAGATTCATTACACATTAAGTGAAATATTTCAGGCCCTTTTTTGTTTTAATCTTCATGATCACGGCTTACAGCTCAAGGAAATTAAAAATCCATATCTGATAATATTAGAATAAAGAAATAGAAATGTTGAACTGAAGAGCCTTTAATCTCCAGCCTTGAGAGGATTGTCAAGCAAAGCCTATTCAAGAACTTGTGGGAGCTTCACAAGGAGTGGACTGAGGCTGGAGTCAGTGCATCAAGAGCCACCACGCACATACGTGTCCAGGATATGAGCTACAGGTTTTACATTCCTAGTGTCAAGCTACTCATGAACCAGAGACAACGTCAGAAGCGTCTTACCTGGGCTAAGGAGAGAAAGAACTAAACCGTTGCTCAGTGGTCCAAAGTCCTCTTTTCATTTGGTAAAAAAGTTCCCAGAGTCTGTAGGACGAGTGGAAAGGCACAGAATCCAAGTTTCTTGAAGTCCAGTGTTTCCACAGTCAGTGATGATTTGGGGTTGCCTCAGTGCCAAAACAACTAGTTACTGGTTTGCTGATCATGGTGTTACCAAGATTGATTGGCCAACCGACCCCATTGAGAATCTATGGGGTTTGTGAAGAGGAAAATGAGAGACACCAGAACCAACACTACAGACCAGCTGAAGGCCACTATCAAAGCAACCTGGGTTTCCATACCAACAGCAGTGCCACAGGCTGATTGGCTCTCTGCCACGCAGCATTGATGCAGTAATTTGTGCAAAAGGAGCCCCAACCAAGTACTGAGTGCATAAATAAACCTTTTTTAGAGCTTTTCATCTTGCAAGAAGGTCAACGTTTCTCTATTATACCTTCTTTATTGTAATATTCTAATATTTTGAGATAAGGATTTTTGATTTCCATGAGCAGTATAAGCAGTAGTCATCAAGATTAAAACATTTCAAAATTTCACTTAATTTGTAATGAATTTAGAATAGCATAACCCACCTAATTTATTGAGACAGGTCACCAGCTCTGATAGGCTGCTCTACAGCCTCAATACCATCCACTTTCCTTTTCCTCTTTCCCCTTAGATTCATCTCTTTCACCCCAAGTTGGGAACCACAGGTTTATCTAGAATGTTGAATATTTATGAACCCACGAAGTATAAGTGTTGTATTGCTGCTTTTACTAAAGTATAAGATAGTGTACCATACATGACTTTATTTTTAACTGAGCCTGTTGCTTTTGTTACTAGGGCTGAGCAATTAATCAAATTGTATTTTCAATTACAATTTTAGCTTCCAATGATTAAGAAAACAAGATAATCAAGATAAAAAGATTGTGCCGCATTCTGTTTCACAAAAATGCTCTCCTTTTTGTCTTGTGGTATAAACCCAGCACACCCTTTTCCTTTACAGCAGTGGCTCTTGCCTCTCCCTAAAGGCCTAAAGTCACTCTCAGCCTGGCTGTGATGTTTAGTTCAGCTTGACCAAGATGACCGGGTGTTATTACTGCTATGACTTGTTAGTCAACATTATTAACTTAAGCCTATGGCATTTTATACTGCATATATTAGCCTAGCAGTGGGCTATTTTGGATTTTTGGGGCAATGCATAAATAATAATTTTCCCTGAAAATATGTCGTCTACTTTGCTGCATATTGCTCCAAAACCTGTTTGTTTATATAGTACAGCATTAATGGTGCCTTCACAAATCTGCAGGTTACCCATGCCATGCGCACTAATGCACCTCCATACCATATGGACGCTGGCTTTTACACTGTGCACCCATAACAAGCCGGATAGTCCCTGTTCTCTTTAGGCCAGAGGTCACAGCCATCCAATACTGGTTTTCGGCCTTGTTCCTTGTGTAGAGATTTCTTCTTATTCTCTGAATCTTTAAATCTTTAAATATACAATGAAGAGCCTTTGCAATTTTTAGTTGAGAAACATTATTATTAAATTTCTGAATTGTTGGAAAGACCTAGTCTGTCTGGGATGCTCTTTTTATAGCCAGTCATATTACTAACCTGTTGCCATTTAACCTAATTAATTAATAAATGTTCCAACAGTTGTTTTCTTTTAGCATTACACAACTCTTCCAGTATTTTGTTGCCACTGTCTTAACTTTTTGAAATGTGTAACTGGCATCAAATTTGACCCGGGCATGTAGCTTAATTCTTAAATAATAACATTTCTCAGTTTCAACATTTGATAAATTTATGTTATTTTCAATTGATTTTGGGGCTTTAATGCTTTGCACATCCTCACATTTTGTGGACATTTTATACGGCATGCTAACGTTTTTGGAAACGGGGATGTATCAAAGCCCAAATAAGCTGGGAGAATTTAGTAAATGTACTTAAATGTATTCTCATAGTTTTGTTTATGAACTGGTAATTCCTGTCTCGGCCTTGTTGTGGCAGTAACGGTGCAGAAGTTTAAGTTTTGACCGCGTCATAAGAAGAAAACAAGGAAGCGCCTGTGCAGCAGCAGCAGCAGCTCTGGACAATGATTTTTAACGGCGAGAAGTAGCTGTCCGTTGATTGTCTTTTGAGTGGCGTGTAAGGTGAGACGAGGCACCGCATTTTATCCATCACATGTCAGTGTACCTAACCGGTAACACGTGTAGACACCCTGTTTTAAAGAGAATAAGAGTTAGCTAGCGTGTGAGCAGGTGAAGTTAGCATGGTAACTTTGCTAGCTCGGTTAGCTGTAGCCACAACCGTTATTTATGCACCGAACGTTCGTGGGAGTCCGTTCCAATGTTCGAAAATAATGACGTCTTCTAATTATGTCGTCTGGTTCCTAGCAGAACCCAGAGCCCTTTAAAGAGGCTCTGGCAGAACGTATGAGCAGAACCCGACTCTGGACTCCAGCTAAGCGACAGGACCTTACGACAGCAAAGAGGCAGTAGTGAAAATGAAACAGTATCGTTAAGTGAATTGGAGGTGGTTGCTGATGTACCAGACTAAAATGATTGATCATCTGAAAATCATTTTTATGTACTGTCGGTATGACGTTCCCTGTATCGGAAGAAGGATAGCTAAGTTATGTAACATAATTAACCTCTAACGTTAACCTTAACGAAATTCTCTTAGTCACAGAAAGAAACACGGCAGTACAAGTAAGGTTAGCAGGTACACGCAGAGATTAGTTGGCAACATTGAAATAGTGAGACGGTATTAGTACTATGCGATGTAACTTAATGACTCCACTTATCTTTTCCGTAAAAGTCATTGTCATAAATGGTAACTGCTAATGTGGATTGGTCCCTCTGCCAGATACCAAATCCATTTAAAGGGACACCCCAAAAATTTAGTATTGTACCACCATAAACTATCAAGAGACATTTGTTATAATTAATGCTCAGATATTCTGACTTTTAGTCCCTAGTATGGGTCAAGCTCCAAATAGTTGGATCCTACAACTCCCATAATGCAGCTTGATAGGACAGGAGACAAAGCAGATCTGTTTAACATTGAAAAATGATTTACAGCACTGGAAAGGGAATGCTGCTAACCCCTTCCTGCCTGGTGATTGCTCTTGTCTTATAAACCACTAAAGACAGCCTGTATAATAGGGATGTCACCAGATGCCCCGTGACACGATATTAAACGATACTTGCGTCACAATACAATATTATTGCATATATTGTGATATTTTGCAATTTATTACCTTTTTTCCAACTTCAAATTATGACCCCAAAGTAAAGCTATGTCAACATCTGTTTACTCTAAGGGCCCCTATTCACCAAAGCATTTTTTGCCAGCTGAAAACACCAGCTGCTCTTCTAAAAATGCCCAGCAGGTAGCGCTACCGGGCGTTTTTGAGGCACAGCGGTTTTTCTGACTGCTTGATGTTACAAGTAGTTCTATCTAACTTTACTGGATGTAAAAATGTCAACACAGAGTACAGTACTTACTCTTAATGAAGAGAAGGCTGAAGTAGGGAGAGAGAGAGAGGACGGACTCGCCTTATGTGGGTTCATGAGATTTCGTGGGCGAGAAAACATCTCTTTGTAGGTTGGACGAAGCCCGGTTCCAGGATAGTAACAGTTGCTACGGTGTGGTATTTGTATCAATACAGTATTGCCATGGAAAATATCGCGATACTATGCTGTATCAATTTTCCCCCCCAACCTACTGTATAGTATTCCTTGTGACTAGTAAACTGATGTGTAAATCAGTGGAGAGCCTGTTTACTTAAGGTGACAAGAAGGAGCAAAGGTGACACCAAGACATGCTGTTGTTGTGATGTTAGCTATAGTAGCGGGAGAGTTGAAAGGGTCGCTCTCTGGAGCTGATGTGCTGGCTCTGGGACCGTCTTGTCCTTGTTGCATGTTAGCTTCACAGCAGCATGTGTATCAACATTTTGCTAACACATAACTTAGCTAACATTAGTTACATTATTTGCTGTGTAGTTTTTTGCTCTATATCATCATGGTATTTGTCATGGTATTGAATTTCTCCAAAATCACTTACTCTAAATGTTGAGCAGATATATGAAGATAAGCTTGAGTGCTACAGATGTTCTCTATAATGTGTCTGAATTTATATGTAACATTTATCTACAGCAGCTTCTTAGCACATTTATTTACATTATTAATCTCAACAGCTAACTGTGGAAATGGAGGCTGGAGGAGGAGAGGAGAGTATGGAAGTGCAGGGGGCAGCTGCAGCAGCAGCACCAGGCTTTTCTGGACACCGACAGACTAATGCAAAGCCAGTTTGGGCTTCGCTAGAAGAAGCAGCCCAAATGAAAACAGAAGGGAACGCTTTCTACAGGGAGAAGAACATTCGTTCAGCCATCGGGCGTTATCACCGTGCTTTGCTGATCCTCAGAGGCCTCGACTCTGATGTGATGACGCCAGTGAAAGGGTTTGGACCTGAGAGACCTGCTCTCACACCTGAACAGGAGGCTGTACTAAGAAGCACACAAGTGGACTGCTACAACAACCTAGCTGGTAAATAAAACATCATAACCATGCAAAGTCAAGGGGTTAAAAGAGTGCTACAATATCCAGCTTAAGTGAAAATACTGTTATTTGACTTAAATATATCCCAGGTTCTGTTAAAATCTATTCAAGTAGTAGCTATTCAAAAACTATTCCGAGTATCAGTTAAGTAGTCTCATGTAGTCATAGAGTCCTTTAGCATAATTATTTTCTTGTGAACATGCCCACCAACAAATCCTTTTGCAATTCAGAGATTCTTCAAAGACGTGACTTCCTTTCTAAGAGAGCGTTTTCATTGATTGCCTTACAAGGGAAATTGGCAGCTGGGTACAGCATGTACAGTATTTTCTAATATGTATATGTCTCTTTCAGCCTGTTTGCTGCAGAGACAGATTGTTGACTATGCTCGTGTGCGGGAGTACAGCCTGCGGGTACTGCAGTGGCGACCAGGTGATGTCAAAGCACTTTACAGGGCGGGAGTAGCCACTCTGGAGATGGGAGATGCACAGACTGCTAAACAGTACCTTGCCCAGGCCTGCAGAGACCAGCCTAATGGTAAGAAAAGAATGAGCACATCAGGGTCATCCACAGTCGTCCATATGAATGTGATGTGCTGATGGCAATGTACAGAAATCAGCAGCTGGAGTTTTGTCATTGTCTACATAGGTCAATGACAGTACTGTTGTGCAATAGAAGTGTTTTGGCAGCACTCAAAACCCAATACAAAATCCATGTAGTTACATGAGTCAGTGAGAGGAAAATAGAATTGAGCCTGGAAAATACACACGGGGTCACAGCAAAATGTGTAAGGGGCAAGTGAAGTGCTAGCTGTTACGTGGCTTGTTGGCTGTAGACAGCTGTAGAAAGCATACCTTTATTTATAGTTTATCTAGTAAATAACCTTAGAGCAAAAAAAGAACATTTGTCAAGATGCTTTTGTCTCTGACCCAGCATTCAAGACAGAGTGATGTATTTATAACCTTAAAGACATACTTAGACATTTTGGGAAATGTGTTTATTCGCTTTCTTGCCAAGAGTTAAATGAGAAGATCAATACCACTGTCATATCAGTACATTAAAATATGAAGCTACAGCCCGTTAGCTTATCTTAGCATGAAGACTGGGGAAACAGCTAGCCTGGCTCCAACAAAATCCACTTACCAGCACCTCTAAAGCTCACTAATTAACATGTTATATCAACACAGATTAAACGAACAGGATACAACTTTTAATACCTCTTGTATTATCTGTTTCAGAAAAAAATATTTGATGCTCTGCAAATACAGAGCCTGCTAAGACCAAAATGCAATCTTTATCCTTATTTCATGAATCGATTTGTCAGTTCATTCATTTTCAGCACATTTTTGCTGGAGTATGTTGCATGTAAATAAAGTTTTCTTTTTATTTATTTATGTTTTGCTCCTTGCTGATTTTCACTCAAGAACATTTGGCTCTGTCACAGAAATTGCTGGATAAATCATATCCATACATGTAATATCCCTAGCAGAATTGACCTTTCACTAAGCCACGCCCACCTTAGTTACTGTTGCTAAGTCCGACAAACTGTCGGAGCTGTTAAGACTTATCTCGGCGCTGCCACTATCTATTACCGCACTCCCCAGATAAATATTGACAAATTTGTTGGAAAAAATGATCTCAGAAAGAAGCAGACAGTTTTGCAGTTGTGAACCACCGTATCCCCGACGATTGAAGAAAGGTAGGAAACGACTTCTTTTGCATTAGAGGGAATGGAGTGCAGCAATGAAAGTGTCGGACCTCTGTTAGAGCAAGTCCTATACTGCGCTGTGATTGGCCAGCCGCGTGTTCGGGCCGTGGCTTAGTGAAGGGTCAATTCTGCAGATTATATCTTAGCCTCCTCCAGCGTATTTGAACATATGTGGGATAAAGGAAAGTATGCCTTTCCAAAACAAAACCTCTTCATTTTTCTTCTGTCGCAGATGCCAACGTGAGGAAGCACCTTCAGAGGGCTGAGGAGAAACTGAATCGGGAGTTACAAAAAGAGAAGGCCATGTACCGAGGCATGTTTGCACCCAGCCTGGGGAGCAGCTCCGGAGAAGGGATTAACCAAACCAACAGAACTGGTGAGGGAGTTTAGCCTGCCAGCTCAACTCGCCAAATAAAGCCTCAACCTGAGCGAGAGAGACTGCTCAACCTCAGCAGATCACAAACCAACTGAAGAATGTTCACACATCTTGAATTACTAATGTTACTGTGTCTCCTGTAGATGTTTTTGGGGTGAGCATAGTAAAGTAAGAACTGTACATTATACAGAGTACTGGAATGTGGTCGGTAAAGATGTCGCTGCTGAAAATAGAAAGGAGATGACTGTTAAGTTAGTTTCCTAGCAACACAGAAACGGAGCCGGTTTATAGCCCAAAGGAGCAAGAGTTTGGATATTTCACAAAAATGCTTCTGAAAGTTTAAGTGAGACTCTTATGCACTACTCAAAGTTCTGATTATGCCTTCATGATTGCAGTTATCTGATTAGTGTTGTGAATGTTGATTTTGTGAGTTTTCAAGTAAAATATTTTTTATAAATGATGTCACAGCAAAAGTTATTTAATTGAAAAACATTATATAATGTAGGTATTTCAGGCACAGTACATGTTAAGATATAAGTTTATTTTATTAATGGTAAGCCATGTGAAGCCACATTTAGTCAAATAACTCATCAATATTTTAATAATTCAATATTCTTTTGAAAATCCTGAGCACAATATCAAGTTAAAGAGTATTTGCTTGGTTTTGGTCATTATTTGGCCAATATGATTGTACTGCAGAGGCAGTATTGCCCATCAACAAAGAATATCACATTCTCACAATAGCTATAATCACTGAACAAGTCACAGATCAGCATGCAGAAGAGGAGTGTACACAAACACATTCATACTCATGATTACAGGAGGATTCAACCAGTATGTGATGTGAAGCTGTTCATAACTAAAATAAGGAGTTAACATTCAATATCTTTAAGTTTGGCTACTTTTTAGCCACAAAAGGAGCCCAGAATTGTGTCCCTGTTAAGATGCCAAATCCTTTTAAACCACTCACACTGGATAAACTCCACTGAAACCCAAATTAATGAAGTTCTTTGCAGCTCCTAAAAGGAATTTTTCACCCCTATTTGTCACCTATGTCCTCTTCACTGGTATTCCTCTCTGGGCCTTGCTACATCCTACAGCATTCTCGCTTGCTACTGTAGGGTGCAAAATTGAGAATAATACTACGTCAGTGAGGAAAGACTTAGAGAGACAATGCAATAGGCTGGCTACAAAGCCCTCTGATTATGCCTCTGGCATGTTGTAGTTTTTTGGGGGAGCTATAAAAACTGGATGTCTTTAAAAATGTACAAAACATTACTATAATGATGATGTGAGCCAATAACACAATTAATGGGTTTTTACAGGCTTTATGTGCCTGAGAGGAACATCCATCATATTGGTGGCAGAAGGTGGTGTTAATGTGATATGTTATGGCCAGTATTATAGAACCTGTGTATCTGACTAATCAATCAAAAGTCTTTGAAGCTTGAGAATGAAAAATGATGGCACTTCTTCTACATGAAATTTAACACCAACCGTCACTTGTGTTCTGAACGTTAACACGTGGAAGAAGATGATGTTCATTTATTTTACAAGGGTCACTTTTTGGAGGGCTTCCGTTTGAGACTCAGGGACCTCATGGAGCCAAACACTCTCCTCCCCAAGTCCCTCAGTGAACGAGAGCGCTGGAGGGGCACCCGTGGAGGAGGCGATGGAGAAAAGGAAGGGGAGGAGAGAGGGGAGAGGGAATGGCAGCTGCCTTCCAGGCTCTGAGAACGAGAGAGGTTAAAGAGGCTGGCGGTGGAGGACAGGTGTTTGTCTTCCTCCTTTGCTCTCAGCAGTCTGACCCCTTCATCTCTGCCGATGTACATGCCACCTTGCCCCACATCTAATGAGGAAACCCAGTGTGCCCGCTTTGTGGGCCCCTCGCTGTGGTTTCGAGGCACAAGCAAGCCTTGGGACTCACTCCTGAACAAAGCCCTCCTGGAAAGCCTGAGGCTGCTGCTGCGTCTCTCCCCTTCTTCCTTCCCTCTTTTTTTTGAGAAGATAGGGGAGTTTTCTACTTTTGGCCTCTTGTCATTACTGTTGGACGAAGACTTCATCCTTCTATGCTCCCTCCTCCAGCTTCCGACGCTGTTCCTCCTCCATCCGTAGCCATACTCCGCTCGGTCCATCTCCTCCCTTTCGCTTTCGGACTCCTTGCCCCGGAGGCGTCCCTCAAAGCCCCTCCAGAGTTTGTTGGAAGTCTTCCTGGGTGTCTGGGCTGCTGATCGCTCCTGGTTTTCATCCCAAATGGAGCTATAGTCCTCTCTCTTGGCGTAGCTGCTTACTGTGGCTGCCCTGATCAACTTGTGGGAGGCATGCTTTCCTCTATAAAGCCCCTCCCCATCCACCCTCTTCCACCCGGCGCTACCCCCACTTCCTCCCCCACTCTGCCGTAGTGAACCACCCCTTGGTTGGATACCGCCATGCTCCAAAGGAGAGCTCCTTGTATTGGTGCGAGGCAGGGAGCACTGGAAGGGCGCATCCCTTCTGAAAACAGAGAGTGGAGTGGCAGCCAAAGGGGATGGCTGGAGAGGCCTGGGAGGAGAGCGGCCCCTGGGGGTGGGGCGGGAGGCAGGGGAGGAGGCGGTGGACGAGGGCGCGTCGGATGAGGAAGGGATCTGCTGGTAGTGGCAGTGTGAGGAGTAGTGGGGAGAGGGGATATGGATGGACTGATAAGGGTGTATGGGGCTGCTGGAGTGTGAGAGAGGAGGGGTGAGACTGGACTGAGACTGTGGAGAATGGGTGACACTGAGAGACAGCTGTATTGGTCTCTGGGGATTCAGGTCGGTCAGTCTAGTATAGTCATGTGACTGATCTGTCTGGGCTGTCAGGCGAGTTTTACTGTGACCCCTCACCTCGCCTGCAGTATCTGTTTGAAAGCAGTCAATGTCGAGCTCCACACCTTGTTCCATCAGTCCAACCACAACAGCCCTAGAGAGGCCAGAGAGGCGGGAGATCTCCCCCACCATGGGAGAGTCTTCACTTAGCTTGGGACTGGTGTTGGACTCTTGGATCAAGCTGCTGCGTTGAGACCCAGGAGCTGATCCAGAATTTGTACCAAAAACTGATGATCCAGTCTCAGGTGGAGCACCGCTGCTCCAGTCTAAGGAGCGACAGAAGGCAGATGACCCAAATCCAGAACTGGATCCAGACCCTGAAGTGACCTCCAGGGAACTGCGGTGGCTCAGGCTGCTTGGACATGTTGAAATGCGAGGGCGAGTCCTAAGTGCTGGGGTGGGTGTAGCAGAGAGTGATGTGGCAGAAGCTGTGGAAGCTGCAGCGAAGTCACTCCTCAAAGCTCCACAACTGCCATTTTTGGAATTGTCCACCAGTCCCCGGCTAGAATTTAAACCAGGGGTCAGGTTCAAGTTGAGGTTGAGATGCAGATTTATGTTCAAGTCCTCTCCGGTTGCTGAAGGAAGGTTACCCAGGTTGATTGAATTCCTAGTGGCTTTGTTCCCCGTAGTGCTGAGGCTGACCCTGGCAGAGTTTCCTAGCAGTGACTTACAGGGAGTCATGCTGAGGTTACTGCGGCTCTCAAAGGCAGAAAGGGACTGGGTGGAACCGTGACTTTTGCCAGGGGTACAAAGCCCTCT
The DNA here is from genome assembly GCF_014851395.1 of Micropterus salmoides. Classification (NCBI taxonomy): domain Eukaryota; kingdom Metazoa; phylum Chordata; class Actinopteri; order Centrarchiformes; family Centrarchidae; genus Micropterus; species Micropterus salmoides. Next base: position 21,265,767 of record NW_024044237.1, read on the forward strand.
GTGCTTAACTAGACCAGGGGTGGCAGCTGAAGTGAGATCAGAGGTGGAGGAGGTTACCCGTCGGTGGTACTGGCGAGCCAGTCGAGAGATGTACTGCTCTAGCTGTGTGAGGGAAGCCGGGGCAGGGGGCTGGCGAGGCTGGTGAGGCTGGAGAGGCAGAGTTTGATCAGCAGTGGACTCTTGTGGTTCATCTAGTTGGGGTCCTTCAGGGCTTGAAGAGGCTGAAGGCTCCTGGCTCTGTGAGGTGAAGAGGGGGCTCTGGAGGGCGACGGCATGCAGCGGGCTGGGGTAGGTGTACACCTCTTTGGTCCGACGGGACACCAGGTCTGTGCAGTAGTGAGGATCCAGCTGGGGTTTTGGATGGAGGAAGGAAGTGAAGGAAGAGCAGGTGGGATCGATTAGCCGGAGGAGAGAAGAAATGAGGGAGTCGCTGAGTCCTGAGCAGAGGTCAGACAGAAAGCTCAGACCAGTTGCTTCAAGGTCACTTTGGACTGTAAGAGATGAGAAAAGAATTTCAGATAAAATACTACTAATTTTAGATTATCATTCCCAAATATTTATACATTCATCTCTTTCCAGACATAAGAGCTCCACTGATGTCAGAACACTGCTTTGAACCATTTTCAGTTGACCTTTTTGAACCAGCTTAATGTGACTGCTGCAGATTCATATTTCCATGGATCCACAATCTGTACCAGCTTACCTGAAACTGGTGTCCCTTCTGTTGGTTTGTGGTCTTTCTGGCTGTTCTGCAGTGCAGAATGCTGCTGCTGCTGCTGCTGCACTGCACCTTCTGACCACAGGATGTCAGTGTTGTCAGCAGACAGAGGAACCTGCTCCCACAGCTTCAGGGGTCTAGCCGGTGGCGCCAGTCCTCCCTGAGCAGCTTCACTGGACACAGAGTAGCAAGAGTCCGAGAGAGAGCTCCCGCTCACTGAATAGAAACCTTGACAAAAGAAGAGGGAAGAAAGACACAGAGAAATAAATGCAATGTAATAATTGTACATGAATCTTCTGCTAACATCCAAGTGAAAATATCCAACATTTTTTCTACTCAAGAATGCTAAAGATGCTGGAAAATAGGGCTCGCTAGAGTCCTCTCTGGTTGTGATGTAATATACTTACCATTATTTCATTTGCATTATTTATTCTCTAAATTTGGGATTTGACTTGAAGATTAAGCTATTTTGAAATAATGACTTTCAGGGTTTTAGATTTGAGCTGAATTACATGCCAAGTTTTCAGATAGCCTCTACAAGAAAGTAAAGAATAGTATAAAAGCAGGCATGCATGAGTGCAGAGCAGGGAGAGGAATGTTGGAGTTGGGTGTAGAGACACAGAGACCAGAGACACAGAGACCAGAGCTACAGTGACAATGGATAAGAGTTTGGCAACAAAGGCTGAAAAGTTAACAGTGAGAGAGAAATTAATGAGTCAGTGCCAAGTCAGAGTGCAAGTAAACACAAGTAAAAAGAGCATGGTTAATGTTTAATTGTTCTTCAATTACACAAGGCGAGGTGTTGTTATATCAGAAGGTGTCACAATGTTGGTTGTTGTTCAGGTCAGTCATGTTGGCCACTGAAGACAAGTGTTTAGGTATGTGTTTACCTGAACTAGGTCTGGAGTCACAGTCCAGATGGACTATACCACTAGGGTCCGGTGTTGGGGGAGAGAGCAGTTCAGAGGGGGTGTCCCAGGACAGAGTAGACCAGCGTGAGTTACTCCCCCTGCCAGATGAGGAATGGACCGTCCCTTCGCCTGAATTACTGCCACAGTCCTCAGGGCAGTTCTGACAAGGCAATACCACTATATCTGAGGGGGACGGAGCCTGAAAAAAAGAAAACATGGGACAGGTTAGGCTTGAGCAACAATAATTAAATCAAATATCTTTGACCAAAATATCTAAATACTGTAACTGTGACTATATGCTTATACAACATGATAAATCTATGCAAAATTACAAATAAAATAATAAAATCTTATGTTCACTGCAGCAAACTATGTTCTACTGTTTTGCATTATTTTACATAGAACCTGTAATAACTCATGAGTTTTCCACTACAGTTTACTTTCAATCACTACTTTCGGCTTTTTTTTTACAATAACATGTTATGATCTTATCATCACAAAATAGTTAGACTGTTAGAGGTTTTCTCATTCTGTTTTCAGCCATACTTCAGATGTTTATTGTGTGCTTTTGTGCTGTATGTGCCTGACAATGTAGCATAATGGTGTCCAGTATGCTGTTTTCTTTACTAACATTAATGTTATCTTCTCTTTATTATTGCTTCAGCAGGTTTATAAACTTTTTCAATAACTTTTGTGATTTTAATCTTATATCCTTTTTGTCTTTTCAGGTGACTTTAAAACATCTATCCAGGGTTTACACTTTAAAAAAAACTGTTGCATCAATGTTGATGCAACAGTTATTTAGATGAAACCGTGTAAGAAGTTTAGAGGGGAAATGTCTAGCTTACAGCTCATCTGAAACATGAGACGTGGCCCCGACCAGACATTGCTTTATTACAAGGCATCACAAGACAATGGTTTATTGTATTTTATAAGTTTATCGTGTTTGTTTGTTTTTTTAAGTAAAAAGTACAACATCTCCTTCTGAAAAGTAGTGGAAGTAGAAAATAGCATCAAATGGAAACACTTCAATTGTACTTCAATTGCGAGGCGCAGTATGACCCATATGAAAAGACACGGAGGGTTGAACGTCCATGATATCATTTACCAGAATGACGCTCTCAGATGACATCACATCACTTACCAGAACAGTCAGGAATAAGGCCCCACACACAACAGCAACAATAACAATCGCCCCATCAAGTTAGCAAAGTGCCTCCATTTCCTAGATTAGTAAGAGCTTGGTAGAGTAACCCCCCCCCCCTCCAATTATCCTCCAAATCCCCTACCCACCCCTCCAGGACAGCAGCTCCTGCATTAGACTGATCGAGCCCAGACAACAGAAACACTGTGAGTGGCACTGATCAATCCTCTTGTTGCTGAGGAAACAATACAGGTAGTGACTCACTGCTGGGCGACGGGGGGGGGGGGTTAGAAGATAATGGGAAAAGACAGATGACGTAACAAAGAGCAGCCGGAATGGCAGAAGGGAAGGGGGGTGGGAGGTGATGGGGTTTACTGTGGAGAAAAGAAGTGGGAGAAAGAGTTCCAGACTTTGACCTGTCTTATCTCCTCTCTTCCTCTCTGAGATCAGGAGCTTCATCTCACTACTGTCCCCTGCTTTTCTATTTTTCCCTCAGTAAATAAAGTGAGTCGTGGCTGAGTGGGTGACCAAAAAAAAAAAACAAGTGAGAGGGACAAAAAAAGAGACCGAGAAATAAGAGAGTGAGTCACTGAGTGAGTGAAGGCAGTGAAGGGAGGGTGAGGTGGGGAGGGGGCGAGTGGTTGCCGGGTGAGAGAGAAGGGCATCTTGAAGGACCCCAACCTCCCCCACACTCTCCCCTTGACAAATAATCCCCCCCCCCCACTTCTGTAATATCCTTTGAGCCAGCCACCCCGAACTCACCATAGCTACAGCCGCTCTCTGTAACTCTAACTCTCACTCGCCTCTCCTCCCACACAGAACCACAACAGGCCTGGCGAACGATTTAACTCATCCTCAGCCTGACACACACACACACAAGGCAGTCTGGTTGTGACTCTCACTCGCATAATGTTATGTTGTCTGTTTGGAATCAAAATCCTACTCACTGCAAATGCACTTCTGCACTTGTAAGGGCCTCAACTCAAGTTTCTTTCCCTTCCCTTCTCTAATTCTGTCTATTTAAAGATATGAATTAAGCCATTAAAACGCCCCTTTAATGTGTATATCTGCAAAAATCTCTTTTCTTACACAAACCTCTCCATATTATGCTCCGTAACAACGTAATGCTTTGCACATTATATGATTTAATGTTACACAGAGACCAGAGCATGATCAAATCATAGGAGGCTGACAGATAAGTGGGTGGGGGTTTGCTCAGACCTATGTAATATGATATTCCTCCATGAGAGGCAGCAGCCCCTCTGGAACAATATGAAGAGAATGTATGGGTCGATTGGATGATAATGCTACAGTGATCGCAGCTGCACAAGAAACACAACCTCCCCTCAATAAGTGCATTATGTCATTACAGCAGGACAAATTGCAGCGGTTGCCATGTTGCAGCACAGTCATTTGGTCAAACAGTGTAGGATGGAGAGAGTGTTTGGTGAGGAGCACCTGCTTGCATTATTAATGTGGTATTGAAGTTTAAAGACAGCCCACGCTGTGCATCTTCATCTTCACCAGCGAGTGGAGCGATGTGCTCCACTCTTTTCTGAAACATTCAGGTGACTCTTTGGTTGCACATAAAAAGTATCAGCGTAACAGACTTCTTTTTCTTTCTTTTTTTTTCTAGTGAACTCAGAAGGATCCTGAGGCAAAGAACCAGAGACAAAAGCTGTCTCACCCCACAAGTCAGGTTAATGGCTCTCTCAGTGTAAGATTATGCTTTCCAACACTAAACCTAATTTCAAGACAGGCTGCCTTCAGTAAGCACTGCAGATGGTGTAGAGACACATGCGCATACTGATACATCATGGCTTTAAATGACAATTATTCTTATCACTGATTCGTCTGCTGATTGTTAATCTAAATCCAGCGAATGTTTGGCTTCTCTTTTTTTGCTTGAAAATGTCTGATTTCCCTACTTCTCCCACTCCTGTCCTCTTATGTGCTAACATTGAATACTGAATGGCAACAGTGGCAACAATCAGTATTTCACCAACTGGGCCTTGACACTCATCCTGAAGTCAAGAAGAGTTGCTGAGGAGCGAAAAAACTGAAATGTTACACAAAGTTTTCTTCTACTTTATATTACGCATAATGCAGAATACTTCATTTGGAAACCAAAGATGGTTCTATTTATAAAAACAGATTGCCAGCTCAAAACTGAATTATTTATTCTAGTGAAACATATTTATGCAAATTAAATGTGTCTTCTCTCCACAAACAATACTGAAGAAGCATTGTTTGGTATTACTTTTTTTTCTTCAGAAACTTGCGTGCTTCACAGATGCCAGAACATCCATGAAAAGAATGAATACAGTCATTTTGATTTGCATCCTAACATCACCGATGACACATCACAGGCATAATAATCCCGACCTTCCAAATATGGGTATGCACAGTGATTTACACTTGCCCTTGCTCTGCTGTTAGAGAGAGAAAAGGTGAATCACATTTCAAGAGTTTAATTCCAAAACGGAAAAAAACTAAACAAAGCTGGTGTTAAAGTGGAGCGCATTATGTTATGAGTCATCTAATCCTCAGCTTACAAAATAGTTATATTTTTAAAAGCAGAACAACCAGTGTTTTTCAAAGCAGTAAGATATGGATTTCAGGTAAATGAATATAATGTGCTTGGAGATAAAACCTTTACAATAAGTCTAACTTCTCCGCCTTTATGGTTGTGAATAAACAGTAGGAGCCCCATCTACTCTCTCCTCCTTGTTCTCTCTCCAGCTGCTGCAGCGTATAAATTAGATGTGCTCACTTTTGTAACAACAATTTGTCATTATGCAAATGTTTTGTGTGTTGGTGGAGGCCGACCAGGGCAGAGGGCAGAGTGCCAGCCTGCTCTGCTAACACTGGCAGCTCCCTTCAGAGGTGAGAATGAGCAATGCTGCTCGGCCTCTCCACAGGATATCTCAGCACCGGGGGGGAAACTACAGAGGAGATGTTGGTAGGTGGGCGGTGAGGAAGGCAGCAGATTATGAGCCGCACTTCCATGCAGATGCCCTCGCTCAATGAGGCCGCAATTTCTGTCCCCGCACCGATAAAAACAGATTTCATTATTCAGAGTTGTTTTCGTCCCTCTAGTGGAGCCTATAAGGGATCTGATTTCATATTACTTTGTCATATAAATACACCATTCTGCAAAATGTGGCCTCAGCTGTGGCCTTATTTAGAAAGAACATGTATTAATGTGCTGCAGGCTGCCGACTAACACGACTCGACAAGTACCAGGCACACATATATTCACAGTGTAATAACACTCTGCAGAGTGAGGAAGTATCTGTTACTTTCTCAGAATATCACTAAAATGTTATTAATGCGGCCGAGAGTGACCCAATAAATATCTGAGGTGAAGAACTCCCAACACCAGCAGACCCTGAATACAACATGAACCTGTCATGTCACTGGTTTATCAAATCTGGAAGTGATCTAGAGATAATCCATGACTTAACACGGACAGCACTGCGCCCTCTGTGCAAAGCAGTGAATCCCCTTAAAGTTTAGGTCCGTGGAGAAAAGTCTATTTTTTGATGATGTTTTGGTCTTAAAGAACAATTTCACAAGAGGATCCTTTCATTAAAACAAGGTTGTCTATGTAGTACAAAAGGTGGAATTGAAATAAGTGCCCTATGATTTTTTTTTAAAAGCTGGAACTAATTATTATCTAGAAAAACTGTTTGTTCAATAAAATGTCCATCACATTCTCCCAGTCCCCTAGACAAATCCAACCAAGTGTCCAAAACCCAAAATATATTCAGTTTAATATAAAAAAGACAATGAAAAGCAACTATTCCTGAAATTTAGACGTTAATAGGTAATTAATATAGCTTGAAATAGCTTGAAAACATTGTTGATTATGTTTCTGTCAATCTTATAACTGACTCATTTTTCAGTTCTAGTTGTCCCCGTTGCTCTTAATATTCAGTATTTTCTTGCCAATTTCCATTTTAGATTAATCAAGACTTCTAACCAGACAATCCTGCTGGGTGCACTCACAGTCACCTTTATCCCTTTTAGCAGATTTTACATCTTGATGACTTCACAGGTTCAAATGTAGTTCATGTTCAGGAATAATGGACCAGATCACATATGGCCCCAGGATCCAGGCCTTATGATCGGGACCAGTTCACATCATGTCCTCCTGTATTACATGTCAACGCACATTCCCCACATCTCTCAACACAAAAAGACCTGCATATGCATTTCATGACACTGTTGGGAAATGGGTTACTTTATATTTGGGTGTGTTTAAAGATAAGACATCCTAACCCCTCAGTTTAAGTCACTCTCCACTGGAGCATTCAGGAATTCACAATGAAAGATCATAACTGCACTTTTAGCTCAGGACAGGATGGAGTCTACCTTCATGTTGTGATCAGAGATGATTTGAATGCAAACTGGGTGCCAAAGTGACCTTTACAGCTGATGAGCTTACCAGCCAGAGCCAAGAAATGCAGCAGTGTCTGGTTGCTGGCTTGTGTGTTACTACCTACACCTGATTTCAGTGCCTGTATCCCACCACATCCGATCCATCCTAACCTTGAGGCAGGGCACAGAGCCAGCCAGACAGGAGCTGGTCCTGTTACCCTGACCCCAATGACATTTGCTCTATGTGACGGTAACACGCACACAGCTGCTGTGTAAAATGACCCAGACAGCACGTTTGGATGGTCTCTGGCACCATCTCACTCAGTTGGGTGCGATACAAATCTGTCTACTGAGCCGCAGAGGGACTGGCTCGTTGGCAGATCACCATCATCCCCGCATCCATATTTAATAATCTCGTAATCTAGAGATCCGGGCTAAGAGCTGACAGACGCACTGACTGACCTGTTGCCTGCGGGATGTGGCAGAGCCATGGTCTGCGCTCTCCGAGGCTCCGCTCCCCTCCTCCGCCCGTGACTCCTCGGCGTTGGTGGCAGCGGGGGCTCGGTCCTCCAAAGCGGCGTCCACCATCTCCAGGTGTTTGCACCTGAGCACCTCCAGCTCCAGCACCCCGGCCAACGTCGCTCTGAGGCGCTCTCCGATGCGGACGCGCTCGGTGCCCGACCACAGCGAGTTCACGCAGCCGCGGCGGCCGGCCATCCTCGTCGGGGTGCGGGCAGGCGGAACCAGGGGCGCACCGCTGACCACCGCTCACTCGCCGTTCAATGGATGAGAGGAATGAACGGGCTAAGGTCCAGCTCCAGACAGAGCAACACGGTTCCAGACAAGCGATAGCAACATAGCAGGCGCTTGAATTAACGTAATAAGGAAAATATAATCCTTACCATCTCTAATGTGCCATGCAGCCTACAGCTTCAGGCAGCCCCGCTGGCTGGCACAAGACTTGAATTAATGAATCCATAGGTACACCGAGGGAACATCAACCAGCCATGCCGCATATTAATCCACACTTAATTTCCTGTTGACACTGTCCCCTTTTTTCATGTCACTCATACGCTTTCCCGGTCCACTGCAGTTTCCATGGCGCTGGGCTCCGTGCGCTGCGTCCCCGATGAGACAATGCAACAGACGGACAGAGGGTGATAACGTTTGGCTACATGTGGGAGCAGGCGGGCAGCAGAGAGGAGGAGCCACTGCACCAGAGCTGCACGGGGATTGGTCGGGGAAGTTTTTCGAACGGACGCGTGGAAAAAAATCCGACTGCCCAACTTCACCGAGGACAAATACGTTCCTACAGTGTTCCCATAGAGGTGGGGAGGTTAGAGAGTGCCCTCAACATGCCCTTCAGTCAGTGGTGGAAATTAACTTAGTAGGCTATTTTTACTCAAGTACTGTAGGCTACTGTTTTTGAGGTAGGCTGCTTGTCCTTGAGTATTTCTATTTTCTGCTCTCCACAACAAATGATGATGTAATATTACAGATTAAGATACCCAGTAGTATATAAAGTGATAGAATTAGCTTTACCATACCATTACCAACATCTGCATTAAAGTAAATTAATTATAAACGATCCAGTGATATTATAGCCTATGTATTAATCTGAAATAGATCATTCTGCATAATAAATACTTGGACTTTTGGTAAGTAATATAGTACATATATAATATATTGATGCTACTTGATGTGTTTTTGCTTAAGTAAGATTTTGAATGCACTTTAATTTGTAACAGAGTATTTCTAAAATGTGATATTGCTGCTTTGACTTAGGCTAAGTAAAGAAGAACTGTTGTTAATCTTATTACTAACTCTGGTGCTTTTCCTGCTACTTCACACATAAAGTATCATTAGTTAATCAAGTTAGACCGTTATTATTGAACTTTGTGTTCAAATGGTGCATAATCCCAAATAAAGTTGTGTTTAATGAAATTACAACAAAACGCACAAGCCCTCTTAAAGGTGAATCTGGCCATCCGTCTGAAATGCAAAAAGATTCATATTCTTCTTTAACTAATGTAAAATATCATTATTATTAATAAATCTGTTATTTTGGTTGATTCAGACTTGATTGCAATTTTTGTTATGTTAGATGTAACCTACTTCATACAATTCATACGTTTAGGAATATCAGAAGTTGGAGGATTAATCAGGTTTATCAACTAGACTCATTGGTAAAACTGCTGGAAGAAAATCTAATATGAGTGGTGCTGATATGCTCCTCACATATCTGTATTCTTTATGTTTGACAGGTGCACTGCACTTTTCTCTAGCGCCACGTTTCAACCAGCAGAGGGGGATCTTCACCTGCAACAGAACATCTGTGCCTGCTCATGTTTCTGCAGGCTGGTGGCTCTTGGACTAAGGCTAAAACAGCGGATATATGTTAAGGAAAGGAAAGTTTATTTTCACATCACATTTCAACAACAAGACAATGCATAGTGCTTTACATAAAACACAAAAGCAACATGGGGAAAAGAGTGAAATAGAAAGTAAAACCAAAATATCAGCAGTATCAGCAGACCTGCAGTTTTCTGGGAGTTTGTTCCAGATATATGATGCATAAAAACTGACCAACTGCTTTGGTCTTAGTGAAGACTCAAGCAGCAACTTTAACCTTTCAACCAATTTTAGCCTTGACAAATCAATCTCAACTCAAGGTCCATTTAGCAGCTTAGCAGTTCTGAAGCTTTTGACCATATATCACATGATCTTGACCACCGGAGTCGAGTTTTCCCACTTCCAGAGGTGGAGGAAGTTCTCTTTTAATGTAAAAACTTGTGCATTTAAATGTTTACATAAGTGAAGGTACAAAAGTATTCGCCTCAAAATATGCTTAAAGTAATAAAAGCAAAAGAAATCATTATGCGGAATGGGCCATTTCAGAATGTCCATCCATCCATCGTCAACCGCTTATCCTGCGTACAGAGTCACGGGGGGCTGGAGCCAATCCCAGCTGACATCGGGCAAAAGGTGGGGTACACCCTGGACAGGCCGCAAGTCCATTGCAGGGCCCCATTTCAGAATATATATATAATTATATTATGTCAGTGTCCCAGTAAGCCACGGCAGTGTGACAGTGAGCCAGATGAGACCAAGACAAGGACCCTTAAACTGAAGCAGCTAAATGGAATTCAGCCATGATTCATTTTACAATTTAAACCAGGTAGTTTTCCTACTGAGACAAGTGAAAAGTCCTGTCAGTGCTTACTGGCAGGCGTTCTCTTGTGCTCAGCGCGACAGAACCTTTTTCTTTGTAAGTGCAGTAAATGTAGGAGTCAGTAAATATTAGTAAACAATAATAATAGTAAGAAAAAAAGAACGAGAAACTGCATGGAAGACAAATGGGAAGATATTCACATTCATTTGCTGCAGTCAGGAGTCAACAAAAATGTGTGTTTATGTGTTTGTGTGTTGGTTGGATTCAGAGCAATCAAATGTCATGATAAAGATGGCGCCAGGTTTGGGTCCAGCTTCCCATAGAGTCCCTGTTTATCTGAATCATTACCACATGCCCTTCACATGGTGAGCTACTCTAATTACACTTCTCTCTTCATGTTTGTACTCCTCTGTCTGAATGTGTACGTGACAGCGACACCATTGTCACAAGTAGATGTGAGATGTGAGATAACCAGTTTGTGTGAATCTGGTTTGAACCAGTAAAGACAGTAAGAACACACACACACACACACACACAGATGCACCCCTGCATCCACACACTGCCCACCAGGACGAGGAGTGTATCTTTGTGTGTTGGTATCACATTTGTTGACTCCTCCCAGCTCTGTCCCCTATAAATCACCAGTGGTCAGAGCAGCTCGTTGAGAATTGTTAACTTCCACCCGAGGGGACTTCACTGTCAGCCCGGGCCAGACCGCCAGGCAGGCTCCATCAGCTGCACCGCATCCATTACCGCTGGTCTCTGCAAACTGCCTCAAGCAACAAACAACCAATGGCGCCTTTTGAGAAATCCATGGAGATGATGCCCTTCAAGCAGAGAAAATGCCTCAGTAAGTCCCATTGGTTCTTTGAATGCGGTAGTTGCTACATGTACTTGCATTAACACTGTATGGATGCTGTTTTTAAATATGTGAAATGTAGATAGAGAAGATAGTGCACTCTATTTTCCTTTTAGAAACAAGAAAAGATGAAGTGTGCAGCATTCGGTCTAAATTCCCCAACAAATTGCCCGTGAGTTGGTTTTTCCATTCTGCTCTTAAATTTGATACTTTATATTGTGTGTGGTGACACTAGCAGCTGATCCCAGATGTGTTTTTATGTTCAGGTAATTGTTGAACGTTACATCCGTGAAAAGACTCTTCCCCTGTTGGACAAAACAAAGTTCCTGGTTCCCTCCGAGCTCACTTTGGGTCAGTTCCTCTGCCTGCTCAGGTAAAGGATTTATGTAACTGTGTGCTCTGTAGAATCATAGACTGTCTCACAGCTCCTACTCACTTCACACCCAGCTTGTTTTTGATTGTTCTAGCCCCTTTATTATCAATGCAACCCTCCCTTGTCTCTACTTTCTCCCCCCAAGCTGTCAGATTTGCCATTGTTCTCTGTCTGCCTCCCTCATGCTCTCTTCTCCATTATGCTAAAAAGTTCTCTTTTGTTTTCCATCCTTTCTCCACCGCTCCAACTGTCTCTCTCTTTCCTTTCTTTCTGTTAGGAATAAGATTGCCTTGGACTCCACCCAGGCTCTGTTCCTCTTCATAGCAGAGAAGAGCATGTCCTGCATGTCCTCCAGCATGGGGGAGGTTTATTCCCACCACAGTGACACTGACGGCTTCCTCTACATCACCTATGCCTCGCAGGAGATGTTCGGAGCACCTCAAGCAGCAGCCAGGCCACCCTGCTGAGCCTGAAGCAGATGAAATGAACTTAACCCAGACCGATGGTGGTGGCACCAACTGGAAAACAAGGACAAACTGAGCCAAGCTGAGTTTTTTGACCAGTTTTTTTGCCCCAAACTGTATACCAGCCTACCTCATGAACCTTTCTGGACATTTAAACACAGCAAATCCCTCCCCCTTGTCCCAAATAAAAGCTTCAATGCAAAAACTTTCACTTTGCTGTAATGCCAGTTCACTGTAAAACCACCACAACCTTCTGCACGCTACACAAACAGGGTCAATGTCTTGCTGGTAATCAGAATCCTTTTTTAGCACTTATCTCCCCATCCTCATCTCCTTTCTTTGAATGCCCCTTCATCCCCGCCTTCCCTTCAGAATGTGAATCTGTGGTCCGGACTCTCGAGGCACTCGGTGAAAACATGAATGTCAGTTTAATGCTGCTCTGATTTGTTCTGCATCCAGCTGTCATGTGTATCAAAAAAATAAATTCTCCTTCCTTTTAATTTGTTGTCTTCGTGTGATATTTAGAGTTTATAAGAGATACACACAGGTAAAAATATCATGCGCTATGAACTGTTGGTGTTTTTTTCCTACTTACATGCTGCTTAAAAAAGTGTCCCTTTAAATATTTTTAAGGTAACAGCTGTGTTTTATAGCTTCAAGTCCAGATGTTCTGAGGTCATTGAATGGAGTAAAATATTATATAAACCACAGAGAAACTGTTTAATCCTTCATGTTAAAAAAGTAAAAAAAAAAAAATCTACTATGTCTACTAAAATACCACAGTGGGGCGTGATACACCTAAAATCTAGTGATTTCCCAGTGTGTACTGCACACACTCATACAGGTGCCTCATTCCTCACCTGCCTCTGAGAAGTGGCACCCCCTCCACATGACTTTGTTATGTAAGACTGACCCAGTCAACTATCTGCAGGGGTCAGTATGCCAGAGGGCCAGAGGGATTATTTTTAGACATACTGTAGATGTCACCTAAGAAAGAGTCAGGGGTGTGATGGTAATGCAGATGACAAATAAATAAATAGAGGCAGAAAAACAGGGAAAAGCTGCTCTCCATAAACAGTGGAAGAAATGGAGGGAAGAGGGGGAAAGAGACAAGGGGGAAGATAGTGACGGCCCAACAGAGGAAGACAGGAAAAAGGAAACACTGCATAGGAGAGATATACAGTGGGGGAGAGAGCCAGCTATCCAAACACACAGCGTTCAGAAACACAATCATACCTCCTCTCACTTCACACCACTGCGGGCATTCCAGCAGCTCTCTGTCAATAAATTATCGTACCAGAACAAGAGGAACGCTGCAAGCTACTGCAAGCTGTAAAATATCTTTCTGACCACAGAACAGTTTCAGTTGACAAAAACTCTTAAAACAAAGTGCCGCAGTACCAAACATCTGTATGCAATTTTGTAAAACATCACACTGCAGGTTCATGACAGCAACACAACACTGCACACGTTCATCACTGAATTTTAATCACTGCAGCATATTTAAAGAAAATCATCATCATCAATGTAGAGCAATTTTGTTTATTGAATTATGCTGTAAATATAGATCATTTAGTCTAGAATCTGACCTTACATGTAAGTAAATCCTACATTCCTACAAGGTAAAATTGTGCTTTTGACTGTACAATGCATCAATTTACATACAGTTTCCTGTTTGTTTTATTCAAGACACCAAATCTTGTATGTGTACATAAACTACAATATGCTACAGTAAAACTGTGAGCTGGAAAGCATATCACAATAATAATAATCTAATTTACAGCAGCCGACACATTTTCAAAGTAACCAAAAGAGTAAGATGCTTCAGTCGGACATATAGGCAAGTCAGTAGAGCTGTCTGTTTCCAAACTTTTGTATTTGGTTGGATTCAAATATTAGGCTGTATTGTGATTGACAGTGCCCTCTGTGTTATGATTTTATTTATTTATTTTATTGTATTTTTATTATTTTCCATTTTAATTTTACTGTGTATCTGTTTTTATATTTCTTATAAATACATATTTATTGCCATTATTTCATCAATTTTACATTATCCTTCTGATCTTTCACTGCTCTCTTCATTGTAGTCTGCCTTGAGGCCTCAGTCAGTGGATCAGGACCACTCAAGGGGCCCCTCGGAAAAACCAAGGGCTCAAGTCCACACCTGCGATTGCAAATACACTTTATTTGAAAAAAGTTATACTTTGCAACACTATCAACTATGAACAGTACAGCTGGTTCAAAATAAATATAAGTTATATATCAATAGGGCTCTTTCTTATTAATGCAACATGAGTCACAACAGGGAGTGCATGGAGAAGTGGCCCTGTACTTCAGCTGCAGCAGAGAAGAGCTGAAGGTACAGGAAGGACACATCCAGGTGTTGTGTCCTAATATGAGTCTATCCAAAAAATGATACCTGTAATAACTTGTCAAGACACAAGAGAGCGCCTCTGGACTTTATCAAAACTTAATTCTCCTGCCACTGTGATAAAAAAACAAAAAAAAAACAGCTGCTGAACATGTGTATTAGAGGCTGACTGATAATCTGGTGAGTCAGTGTGCAGAATTTCAATGAGCCTCCATGGCTGAGGCTGAGTGTGCTGATGAGGGAGGGACGCATGACTCTGAGTGTGTCCTGAAAATGAAACGCAGCGCTGTGTTTTGGAGGAGGAAGATTGGTGCTGTGATGTGGCGGCTGATAGACATAAACCACCAATGTAAAAGAAAATGTAAACACACATGAGCAGATGTGCAGTGAAAGATATAGTATTGGAGTGTTTATGTTTTTCTTGGCCCTGCATCAATCACCTTGTTGCTGTTCCCTTTAGTTCACATGGGAAAACATCATATAATTGGTTCAAATTTACTATTAAGCATTCAGGTGCATCTGATCTGCATTTCAGTTTCTTATCTTTTGAATTATGCAAACAGACCTCAGAGCAGATTCAGATAAAAAGTAAAGGTGAAGAGGTGATTGTGAAGTGAATTTAAATCTCCATTCAGACTCCAATATGACTTTAATGAAGCTAAAGCTTCCAGTCTGTTTATGAGTTATGCTTGTCTCCTTGAGCCTGAATTTGTAGCTTTGTAAATTGTCTCCATGTGTCCTCAAAGTGCTCCAGAGAATGTCACAAGTGTCTGCCTCCACCACTGCTTTCAATTTGGCCTCAAAAATATGCAGACTCCTGTCATGGGCAAATGGCCTTACATGTCCTGTGGCAGTGCTGACGATGGTGCTTTCTGTCCTACAGGGGGCAGTAGACTGCATTGAAACTATCAAAAATGAGGGCATTTCAAAATAAGACTCTTTATGTCTTATGTATGACCTCTGGGTGATAGTCCTTCACATGACCCTCAATGACAAACAAGTGCAAATGTTTTTAATTATTTATCTGCTTTTCCAGTGGGACTTTCTCCTGTAACTCAAACATCTGATGAACTCATCAATGTTATGTATCATAGAAAGATTCAATAAAAATCTACATAAACCATGAGTCAGATGGTACTGTATTCCTTTTTATTTATCTGGCAAAATAAAGGGAAGGGAAGCATTTGGAAAGAGCCAAAGTTAACAGTCAGGAAATACAAAAATATAGATAACACAGCTGTTTTGATTTATTTCCTCTTTCTCTCTCCAAATGGAAAAAAAAAAAAACTTTATTTCTTTGGATCAACATATAATAATATGGACTTGATACTTATAAGACATCTTTTACACACAGGATGCACAAATCCATGTTCAGCCTTCATCATGCAACCTCTAACTACTCAGTTCATGGTCCAGTGATGTCTATTCATCAGTTTGCAAATCATCCCCCCTCCCCTCCATTTATTTCTAATAGATATCTAATGCACAAAGATGGAGCTCCCTCTCTCCCACCTGAACCCTCTAGTCTCTCTCTGGTGAAAAAGATCACAGCGATAGCTCCTCGTGGTGTGTCAGGAAGCCTGGAGACTCGCAGCTTGATAGAGGCTGTTCATGCTTGTGGTTGGACTTTTGTCTGGAGAGTCCTAAACATGATGAAAAGCACTGACACGGCTGGTCTCCAGGCTTCTCCCCACTGTTCCTCTAATTCTCCAGGACTGTCCCACGTTTGGACGGGGGCACCAGGTGTTCAGGCAGCGTGGGCGGCAACTCGTGGCCCTCCAACTTCACCTTGATGAGGTGGTTGGCCAGGGCGAACTCCTCATCATCGAGGAGGCCATCTTTATCCACATCTGCTAGCTTCCAGATCTTTCCCAGGACCGTGTTGGGCAGCTTGGACTTCAGCATCTCCTTCTTGGCTGCGGCGCCAGACACTTTGCCGTTGATGGGCGAGAGGGTGTAGAAGATCTCATCATATGAAGGCTTGTCACGACCCACCACCCACTCCAGCTCATCGATGCCTTCGCTGGCACCCTCTCCATAGCCATGACCAAAGGGGCCGCTCATGGTTCCCTCAAAGGCTCCGCCCTTGACAGACTGGCTGGGCATGGTGGCCTCTTCCTGGCGCACCATGGCCATGAGACGGGCGATGTCGTTGGCGAGCATGTCCTCCACCGTCTCCAGCAGCTTGGGCTTCAGCGCTGCAAACTTAGAGAAGTCCTGGCCGTTCAGCAGCTCCTAAAGGAATTGGGGGGTTGAGAGAAAACAGGAATTGGTGATAGAAATAGATCAGTCTTCAATGGTTACCAATGAGAACAGCATACAAGAAACAGGATTTCCTGACAAACCAGGAAAAATAAATCTCATCTCAGTCCTGGCCCATCCTGGAGGGCAAGAGCAGGAAAGAAGGGCAAAGATGTGAAGAGAGTGAAGGTTGGAAGGTCATTCTACTCTGAAACATTTGTTTTGTAACACTTTATATAAACAAGGCGAAAATAAAGTCACAGTTATGATTCAATCAAATACTACTACACTGAACAAAATTATAATCGCAACACTTTTGTTTTTGCCCCATTCATCATGAGCTGAACTAAAAGATCTAAGACTTTCTCTCTGTACACAAAGGCCTATTTCTCTCAAATATTGTTCACAAATCTGTCAAAATCTTAGTGAGCACTTCTCCTTTGCCGAGATAATCCATCCACTTTGCATGTGTGATATATCAGGATGCTGAGCAGACAGAATGGGTATTGCACAAGTGTGCCTTAGGCTGGCCACAATAAAAGGCCACTCGAAAATGTTGGGGGGGGGGCGTCCGGAAACCAGTCAGTATCTGGTGTGACCACCATTTGCCTCACGCAGTGCAACACATCTCCTTCTCATATAGTTGATCAGGTGGTTGATTGTGGCCTGTGGAATGTTGGTCCACTACTCTTCAAAGTGCAAAGTTGCAGTCAGGTCGAGATGAGGACGACGAGCATGCAGATGAGCTTCCCTGAGACAGTTCCTTACAGTTTGTGCAGAATTTCTTTGGTTATGCACACCGATTGTTACAGCAGTTGTCCGGGTGGCTGGTCTCAGACAATCTTGGAGCTGAAGATGCTGGATGTGGAGGTCCTGGGATGGTGTGGTTACACGTGGTCTGCGGTTGTGAGGCCGGTTGGATGTACTGCCAAATTCTCTGAAATGCCTTTGGAGACAGCTTATGGTAGAGAAATAAACATTCAATTCACAGGCAACAGCTCTGGTGGACATTCCTTTTTTTTATTTTTTTATTTTTTTTATATATTTTTTTTAATTGGTGGACATTCCTACAGTCAGCATGCCAGTTGCATGCTCCCTCAAAACTTGCGACATCTGTGGCATTGTGCTGTGTGATGGAACTGCATATTTTCGAGTGGCCTTTTTATTGTGGCCAGCCTAAGGCACAACTGTACAATACTCATGCTTTCCGATGAGCATCTTGATATGCCAAATCCGGTGAGGTGGATGGATTATCTCGGCAAAGGAGAAGTGCTCACTAACACTGATTTTGACAGATTTGTGAACAATATTTGAGAGAAATAGGCCTTTTGCATACATAGACAAAGTCTTAGATCTTTGAGTTCAGCTCATGATGAATGGGGACAAAAACAAAAGTGTTGAGTTTATAATTTTGTTCAGTATACATCGCAGTTTGTCTCACCTGCATCTTGGCGAGGTTGGGGAAGTCTCCAGGTGAGATCTGGTGCTCCTTCTCAATCTTATGGTAGATCTCTCCCAGGTTGGCTATCAGTTCCTTCTTCTTGGAGTCCTTTCCAAACACACTGGGCATGTCCTTTTTCAGAGAGCTGATGATGTAAGCTTGCACCTGAACACAAACAAGAGACATATTTTCTGTGATTATTGAACTGTGCTTTTGTTGCAACTGTGTGGAGTGGGGTTATTTATATTTTTATAATTTTGACTTATTTCTTCAAAGTAAAGGCTGGGTTGTTACAATCAGTTATGTACTGAGCTGTAAACTAATTAATGAACTGACTTAATAAACAGAGTTAATTAACCGAGTAGTGGTGTTACATATATGGATACTAGTGCAGTGCCTGTTCACAGGGGCCAGTGTGAAGCCTCTCTGCTCTTTCATTGAGACAGAAGATACATTGATTAACAAGTTAATCAACCCTTTTGTGGAAAATCCACATGAGACACAGATTATCTTAAACCAAGTTGGGTTGGGTTTATGAAATATATGTATCTTATAGTAGCAGAAATAACAAATAATCCCTCTTCTCTTTTTGTAAGTGTTTCTGGTTTCTAGTTTATCAAATTGCTTTAATCTTCGACATACTATTGTTCTCACTTCTGTCTGTGGTTAGTTAAGAAACTGAACACATCACATAGTTGCATAAAACAGTACATTTTCTGTGTAATCCTACTCTTGTGGGGAAGGAGAAAAAGACAGTGAAAATAAGATCAGGTGCTTTTTATCCACTCTTACAGCATGGCTCTATGGATGGAAATGTTAGTCAGTCTACCACTTTGTTCCTGATGGAAATATCTCAACAATTATTGGATGGATTTCTGTGAAAGTCCCTGACTTTTCCTCTAGTGCGTACAGTTTTGAGTGAAGAAACAAATATTGGCTGGATTGCTATGAAATTTGGTACAGATATTCATGTTCTCCCTGATGAACTGTAGTAACTTTGGCAACCACCTGACTTTTCCTCTAGCGCCATCATCAGGTCAAAATAGTAATCTGTTTGTTTTTTTGACCAAATACCAGAGAAACTAGTAACATTCCCCTCAGCCTCACGTACATTGTATTTATTACTAATTAAAAATGTTAGCACCCTAAACATCGGCATGTTATTGTCACTGTGAGAATGTTAGCATGCTGACGTTAGCTTTTAGCTCAAAGCACCGCTGTGCCTCACAGAGCTGCTAGCATTACTCTGGACTCAAGTCTCGTTGGTACTGACCTTGGCGAGGCGTGCTCGTTTGATGAGGTCATTGAGTTTGCGTAGTGCCGCGTTACGTGGCAACGACTGGATGTCCAAGAACAGATCCTGCTCCTCTGCCTCAAACAACTTCCTGTTGTCTGGGACCAACAGGGGCTGGGCCCAGAACGACCCGATGTAAACGCGCACCACCTGCAATAAAGTTTGCACAAGTTAATCACCATTAGTTCCACTGTTCATAGGAATGATTTCAGAGGTCACATACATGAAACTGCAATATGTCTTGAATGTGTTAAACACAAAAATACATTTGTATACTCATAACAGAGATACAGTATGTGTGACAATAAAGTACTGTGAGGTTGACAGTGAAGCCACAATTACATTTTAAAATCTACATATGTGTTTTGTGCTTCACGACACAATACACTCTCAAGGTCAATAAATAATTCTCTACACGATCCAAAGGTTTCTCTGAGATCAGTTTATGGACGTGGCCCGGGATCAAACATTAACTAAACAGTCAGGGAAAAATCATAAGACAAGCTGTTTCACAGGGTATCAGGTAGCAAAAAAAACTCCACTTTTATTACACTCATAAATTTCTTCTGTTACAATGACAAACATTAGCATCAATAATCTTAAAATCTGTCTGCATCCTTGGAAACGTAATTTGACGTCTTTCCAGGCCTACCAAAGACTGAATGAGATTGAAATGGCGTCCATTTAAATACATTTGCCAATTACACAAAAACACAAACAGGAAAATCAAAAACTTTTTACCTCGGGCGTGTTGATGATTTTGCCCAAAGACCACATCAGCGCTCCGTAGACCCTCATCAGCTGCTGAGTGCTAATCTGGTCCGCCTTGTTCAGCACCACACGCATTTTGTCCTCATGGTTCTTAAGGGCTCGGATCACCTCAGAGAACTCATCCGAGATGTCCAGCTTGTGGGCGTCAAACAGGAGGATGATGCGGTCCACGCGCTCAGCAAACCACTCCAGCACTGCGGCGAAATCGTAACCTAGAGAGAGGAAAGGAGAAGAGGCCGGCTGTTTAAAGAAGGGAATCTGCACAGACATTGTTGTGATAATGACTCGCACTATAGACCAGTTATCTTTGTTTACAGATTGTTCACTACTTTGAACTGACACAAGGTGAAATAACTTTAAATCTAGTATGTATTAAGGTCGGAAAAAATAGTCTGACATTAGTTTTCCAAAAGGATGCTGTTTCACACACTGAGTGAGGACAGGCAGTATTTGGATTAAGGATGCCATATCATGTCAGCCACTCTGATCCTTATTATTTTGAGTACCAGTGGATTTTTTGAAGCCAGTACTGATATTGATATTTGGAAGCCTAATTACAACAATATATCAGCAGATAGCATTTTTTTCACGTAAACAAACAATCTTTACACATCCCTTAGATCTGTTTTCTTGAAGAATTGTGACCAAGACATATTTTAAGTAGGAACTCGACAATGCTCTCTAATAGACAAATCCGATATGTAGAGTACCGCACATCTAGTTTGGCATTTCTGTACTGCAATTTCTAGTTACTTAACTGACAACTAATAAGCCAATATATCAGTGGAATTGCTTGTGACAGGTCATGTGATCAACAATGTGGTAAAATGTGTTCTATGTTTAGATGCATTTCAGACATGAATCTCTTCACAGAAAGACATTTCTTTTAGTGAAATTCCTAATACAGGTGACTGCAAAGTTCACTGATATCATGGGACAATACTCCAGCAGTTGTGTACTTGCACAGACCACTTGTCACTATAAGATGTCTGATAGAGAGTCCTTATAGCGTAAGAGCTGTTTTAGTTTACAACAACTGCTACAGACCCAGTCAATATCAACATCTTTTCTGATCAGATGAGAATCACCTGTGAAACATAAATCCAGGACGAGGTATTCATAACTGGTGAGTACAGAGGAAGATGCACAGTGAGGTGGCCAGCTTGCATGTGAACTAACTTACAGTGGATTGTCTGTTTTCCCCACTCATGTCAGTGTGAAAGCATAGCTCGCATTTTGCATTAGTACTGTGCGTACAAATATCAGGCGTAAACCAAGTAGTGATAGGTGTAGTGTAGGAGAAATACAAGAATTCAACCTGACAAATAGCTCAATTGCTCCAATCAGTCATTAAATTGTGTGTTGGAGCAGGTTTAATTGCGAGTTCTCCATTCAGTCTTATTGATAGTGTTTAGACAGAGCTTTCTCCCCTGGTTACTTATTAACTAGCTTTACTGAGACAGCAGAGGAGGTGAAAGAAGTTAAAGACAGTTTGAACCTTGAGTCCCTCTGGAAAACCTGACTTGTCAATCTACAGCATGCACTAGCCTTAGCAAAGAAATGACCTCTAGCAGGGAACATTTTCAGCAATGTGCTTTATAAACAATAAGCTTGCGAGTAATGATACATAAAAAAGAGTAAGCAAGAGAGCAAGCATTTGAGATATACACTGAAAACATGGGTTAAGATCAAATGTTACGCAGTGTCAGTTATGATGATAACACCAAAAAGTGTCAAGGCCTGAACTGCGTTGTGCTACACACATGTGACTGCTGAAGAAACTCAATGTACTCACTTCCTTTAGTAATTTCAGTAACAAGGGGACTAAGTCAAATTACATAAAACAGGCCTTTTTCTGCAGGTTTCCTTTGCTTTGAGGAGCTGGGGAGGGAGTAATGAACAGGGAATTATGGTTTTCATTAGTGTCCGTGTGTCATTTGAAGAATGCAGTTGCTCTGAAAGCTCATCTTGGCTACTCATCAGCGCCAGATCTGCTGCACATGCATTCCAACATGGCTGGCTTTTGTCTGCGTCTGAGCACATGTATATAAAAGAAACGTAGAGATACAGTAGACAGATGGAGCGAAAATGAAATGGCGATGAATAGGGAGAGGGATAGGAGTAAAAAAAGAAAGAGAAAGATGGGGATGGGGTGGGGGGCACACAGTAAAAGTGAAAGTAACAATGTAACAAGAGATGGCCATAGTGGATGGATGCTGGAAACCACCTTCGGCGCAAAGGAGTTTGTGCCTGTTTGGGCGCATGACGACATATGAAACTAAGGGGGAATAAAAGGGGAATATTTAAAGTCCAAGATCCCTGTGGGAGCAAGCCGAGGACTCAATGTCTCTGAAGTCTGTTTTTAACACGTGTCAGGCAGAGAGAGAGAGAGAGAGAGACAGCTGCTCAAACTTAGGCTTACTTATAGCACGTAGCATCAACAACTGCTCGGTCTCCACCATATGCACAGACATGCAGGGATACACCCACACACGAATTACAAATTTGGACTTCAATGTGCCAATCACTGATACAGAGAGCAGAGAAGTGGAAAGACCAATTTGAGCTGCTTGTTGTGTAGTCTCATTAAAAAATACATTCACATCTCCTGGATAATTAAAAGGAACAGTTTGATGCTGAACACACGCTGAGAAGATCAATACCACTATTGTGTCAGTAGAGTAAATATGAAGCTATAGCCAGGAGCCAGTTAGCTTAGCCTAGCATAAATACTGGAGATAAAGGGAAACAGCTAGCCTGGCTCTGTCCAAAGGCAACAAACCAGTTGTAAAGCTCAGTAATTAACATAC
This sequence comes from Micropterus salmoides, assembly GCF_014851395.1. NCBI lineage: Eukaryota > Metazoa > Chordata > Actinopteri > Centrarchiformes > Centrarchidae > Micropterus > Micropterus salmoides. The sequence goes on from NW_024044237.1 coordinate 21,288,719, forward strand.
TACATATATGTTGTTATTAAATTAAGGTTCAACTACCAATGATTTTTATTAATTTGCCAACTAACTTTCCTTATTAATGGTGTAGTCTAGAAAAGTAAAAAAAATGTCCATCACAACTTCACAGAGCACAAAGTAATGATATTGCTTTTACATTACTTTTTTGTCTGTCTTTTGTGACCTTTTGTTACAGAGCCAGGCTAGCTGCTTCCCCCTGTTTCCAGTCTTTATTCGAAGCTAAACTAAGCTAAGCTTCTCTGGCGGTAGCTTCATATTTAACGTACAGACATGAGAATGGTATTAATCTTCTCATCTTAATCTGGGAAAGAACCCGAATTTTCCCCAAATGTCAAACTATTCCTTAGAGGTACTGTATATGAGATTCTGAACATTAATTTAGCAGCAAACAACTATCTGGTATGTAGAGATATAGTGGAGTGATTCTATTCTCATCTAACTGTGATTTATTTCAAAAAGAGATGGTTAGAACTGTAAAAAGACTAAGAAAGACAGTTTGCCGAGTTATTTTGTTTTTGTCCACTTTGAATGAGATGGGTTTTTTTTACCATGATTTGCTAGATAAAAGTTTTTCTCAATGGAGCCTGGTGGGCCACAGCGCCCTTTTGTTTTTATCCAAGATGCTGGTGCTCTAGTACCACATTTAGTGGCAGTGAATGTTGCATACAGCACCTTTAAAACAATGCTGCACTTAACTTCTGAGAATTGTTGATAAATGGCATAAACGTTTGTGTATACATGTTAAGCCATGACCAGTGACAGTGGGAAAGTCAGTCTCATTATAGCTTTCACTTCATGGTTCCCTCAGGAACAAGCATTGAGGCATACTTGCTGACCTCATCAAAAAATAATCCACAAAAAAAAGCATTATGCAATGAAAAAGCTTGGCTTCTTATGCACAACACAATCTCACCATTTCTGAATGTAATGTTCTTTTAGACTTTTAGTAGACCTTCAGAACGTACTGGTCAATCGAGCCAGTATGTTGAGTACATGCACACACATGCATGCACGCTTGCCCGTCACACTTCAGCTGCACAATCAAATCATTCCTGTTTATATATGACACAGTCAGTACAGTATGTCTGGGTAGTACTGTATCTGTGTTTATACAGAAACAGTTAAGAGGGTGACGTGTATGTGTGTCTGTCTTTGAGAGTAAGAATGTATGTCTGTATAGAAACAAAACTGTCTGAGGTAAGAGGCATCAGATTTTGTCTGCTCATCCTCTTTTTTGGATGGAGTCACCTTGACATGAACCAGCCTTTTTATTCATGTAGACACACAAACACTTCCTGGTTTCTTATCAGATGGCTCATTTACGCTTGTAGGTTTAGTTGCTTCTTTGGCCTTTTCAGTGTCTTTGCCAGCTATCTGTACTCTTTCCATCGCTCCAACTGCTTCTTATTAGGTCTAAAACAAACACTTTTTCCATCATGGATAATTTTCTCGATTAATTGATTAAACGTTTGGTATAAAAAATATATAAAATGTTGGGAAACAGCGAAAAATGTCTTCAAATTGTTTGTTTTGAGCTTCCACAGTTAAAATCCCAAAGATATTAAAAATATATGGCATTTCTGCTTGAAAAATCAATCAATTATCAAAATAGTTGCTGATTCATTTTCAGTCATTTAAGCTGTGCTTCCTAATATCTTTTCTCGTTTCCTTTTTGCTATGTCTCGTGGGAAATTAATAATAAAGAGCAGATTCATTGACTGCATCAGCTCTCTGTGCAACACAGGCTTTAGTGGAAGCGGGAGGGGGGCAGTCTTGGGAAATTCTCTGCTATGTTTGCCATTTTACTCCACATCCTTTCCCTAGAGTACACAAAAACTCTACTGCTTGTATCTGCGCTTCCTCTAAATGGGGCTCAAATCAGGTGGCAAAAGCAGAAGCTGCGTTCAGCTGCACTGTTATCTTCTGCCTGTGATCATCAAAAGTAAAAGAAAAACTGTGTACGTGGCAATTCTGAAGTGACCCTGCAGGTCACACAGGGGTTAGAGCTTGTGGAGAAATGGATAAAAATATGAACGGATTTATTTCCACACAGCACAGGGAAACGACTCAGATATAAAGTGATAAATGATATAGCATAGGACAAGTAGAAAGGGTACAGAGGCTACATAAAGGAAATGTTTCCACTATTGCCGTTAATTCAGTTTTTATATAAACCTAGCTCCAGGCCAATCTGAATACAGAAAGAAAGGGGGAAGGACGTGACAGAGGATAGTGTTGGGTAGAAAACCAAAGGTAGAGAGACAGGAAATGCACTTCAAAGTGTTTAGCACCCTCTCCTTGTTACTGTAAAACTGTGAAGGGCTCCATCTGATCACATGACCTATTTGCTTAGGCTTTAACCTGAGGGCTTTAAGAGTTAAATACAGGTTTGAAAGCTAAATGAGCTAGACTGCTAGAGTTAACTTTGCAGAGCACATGCACAGAAATACTAGAGTTAGGCCTAAAGACAGGAAGAGTATTAGGGTTGTTTACACATGCTTCCTTCTCATATTTGAACTTGCAACTTCCTGTGGGTTTATTTGACATGTGTGCAAGGCAAGTATTTCAGTGTTTATGACCACAGAGGGTGTGGCTCTGACAGCAGTAGTACTAATAAGTAGGTGAGTGATAGAGCAGGTGAAGTTTAATGTTCACATCAGGCAGACCTCTGCTGATCCTCTGCTTCTCCCCTGACAGGATTCCAGGAGTGTCGATGATACTGATGCTCTCCAGGACTGGGTTAGGCATCTGGGCACACATGAACCTGCCAAGAAAATACAGGGAAGAGAGAGGGTCAGCACAGGGCACGGAGGGGAGAAAGAGAAAGTAAAAGAGAGAGAGATGCAAAAAACCAGTCTGGTGACTGTGTTTACACATAAGCTTGGTGTTAAACAGACATTATTCTGGAGCTGTTCAGTAACAACCTTTATGCTCATATGCTTACATTAGTGGAACTCCCTTGCTGGAAAAAATATACAACTAAAACACAAAGTAGTAGTTAATGGAATTTTCTTTTCTTTTTTTTTTTTTAATGGATTCAGGGTGCTTCCCTTTTCGGAAGTTATACAATGTTCCCATTTATATAATTAGCTCAACAGTAGGTACATATTAAAATAATAATGCCAAATGAAAAAATGAAGTTTTTCCAAACGTCACACTTGATACCCGGTGTTGGATTTGTTTATATTTATTTGACAGGGACAATGTTGTACCAGATATAGCTAAAAGCTAATTCCCACCTGCAGTCCCTTTGCCGGTGCCAATAGTTCCTTGGGCAGTGCCAATTAAAACTTATGTTCAAACTACGGCTACAAACTAACAGCTACTTTGATTATTGATTAATTTCCCAATCATTTTCTATTTGAATCTGAATCTACTTTGGTGTGTAAAATGTCAGTAAATACTGAAAGATGCCTGTTGCAATGCCCTAGAGTCCAAGGTTGAAGTCTTGAAATTGCTTGTTTTGTCAAAGATATTCATTTTACTGTCACATGAGACACAGAAAAGTAGCAAATCCTCACAATTAAAAAGCTGAAATCAGCAAACATTTGGCAGTTTGACCAAAAAATGACTTTTATTAATTATTATTGCGATTTATCAAAATAGTTGCCAATTCATTTTCTGCTGGTCGGCTAATTTATTAATCGATTAATTGTTTCAGCTCTAGTTGACACCTTGAATGTAGTTTAGTAGTTACAAAAACAGTGAGACTGCTTGATAATATAGTCAGGTTTTCCAAACAGCGGGGATGGGGGATGACTTGCTTGTAGGTCCCCATTGAACGTTAGGGAAACACTGGGACAATCCATTTTACGTTTCAAATTGTAGGCCTGAGTCATTCCCAGTCCAACATAATTCACTGCACAATGGCCTCTTTTAAGATGGGACACTGGGGTTTAAACTTAAAAAGGGAAGTCAAGACACACACACACACACAAACAAACACAGACAGATATACACAGAGGATGAGTGGTTTTGCATAAACCCACGGTGTCTCACTTCGGACAAAGAAGGGGATTGTTAAGGAACCAAGCAGCACAGAGTACTACTTCTCGCTCTGCTGCCCGTTCACTCAATCTGAACCGATACTCCCAACATGAGCTCAGAGGCACTGGGTCATAAGACTGGGAGAACTGTGCTTTTACATTCCTACAGTAACCATACGGAGGTCAGACACACACACACACACACACACATCACCCTAACAGAGATCCCATACCACATGTAGGGAGGAAAAAGGAAAAATCCAAGGACAATGAACAAGTCAAAGAAATATAAGAGGGAGGCCCTATGCATGGCATTACATTACAATAACAGTGACTGCCAAAGATAACAAACATGCAGGTTTTTCCGCTCCCTCTCATAGCTGATGGCTTATGATAACCAGTTGGAATTTTGGCACAGGTTTTCCATTTAACTATCTAACCCTACAGTTTCCACACAGGGCTTGCAGGGGGAAAAATGCTCAGATGAACTCGAGCTGGAAATTTTGAAGCAGAGGACCCTACCAGCCACGGGGGCCACCAAGAGTCTAGAAATACCTGAGCCCCGTCGACGTTTGATTATGTCTCAAGAAAGTGAGAAACCCATCCTCTCTGTGAGGCATGAAGGCCTGGGTTAGATCAGACCTCTCATGTAAGTAGAGGTCTGGCTCCAGCTCATGGAAGTTCTTCCTCTCTTGCCCCACCTCTTGACCTATGGCCTTCCAGCACATCTTAACCTCAACTTCCTGTAGAGGAGAGGAAATGGGGCGGCTGTCGCTAGCGCAGGAGATGTGCAAAGAGATGACACTTTTCCATTTACTTCCTCTAAAATCTTGTCTTGTGTGTGTGTATAAATTATCTCTATATATATATATATATTTATACCTACACTTATCCTCATGTGTATTTGTTTGTTTCCTGCTCTATAAGGCCGTACCCTATCTCGGCAAAGTGCAGAGTCAGTGTCCTGGAATAACAGGCCATGAGCAGGACAGGACAAAGCGGGACAGGATAGGCCAGGGTGGGCCAGTGTGGAACTTAAACTTTGCTGACTCTGGTTTTACTAACTAATGGCTTACAGGCAGCACAAACACACAGAGGTCTTCTGACTGCAGTGGCATTTAACTAGAAAGGAACAAAAGCTAAACAATATGCATGTTTTTGTGGAGGTGGAAGAGAAGTACTTATGTGGGTTACTTTTATGGAAACATGTATGATATAGACTTTCGTACAAATCAGTACACATGCAAAGGAATGAAATCTGAAACCAGGCTGGTACAAAACAAAAAAGATGGAAAAATTGGCAAGGTATCCTTTTGGGTTTACCAAATCCAAGAGCCAACTGTAGGTGCATGGGTCTCATGACTGATTTCTGTTTACTCTCTTCATAAATAACTGATTATACTGATGGTAAGTCATATCTGAGGATGGTAGTTAAAGGCTAATCTGCATGGTGAATTACTATGGTTAAAAACCTAAACAGTGGAACTGCCAACACACTGACCAAGGCCCTGTGTACTCCTCTGACGCAGTATCTTCTCCTCCACCTTTAAATCAGTCATTACTGATCTTTGATACCGCCTACCTGCTTTTATGAGTAAAAACCCATTCAAACAACCAACAGTTGAATCCAAAATACTTTTAGCCTCCTGAGAGGAAAGTGGAAAACTGGCACAGTGTGAGCCAAAAACAGCCCAGTTCCAAATGTTCATCTGGATCTGGTTCCTTACAGAAGTTTGTGGGCCTGCTCTAGGCTACATGTTATCACATCTGATTGATTATATATTAGCCCTACATATACACAGAGAGGTTCAGAGAGGTAATGCACCTTCTATTGCCATATACACACATATTCTGCTACGTATGATCATGTGAGCTTTCCCTAAGCCAAGGCATGACTCCTCAAGCATGAATATGCCTCTGAGACAAAGATGCAGATCGAATTCAAAGTGACACACAAGTCCCATAATATCACAGGACTGTGTCCAACAGTTTGACAAATGATGCTACAATGGACAATAGCCTTTGTTTATACACAATCTTATCTGGTTTCCACTCAAGTCTGTAATAAACTCCAGCGGGGTGAATAGTGGCCTTTGAAGTCCCAACACCCCATGCACTTTTAAAAAGAGTTATCTGAACTGCATGGCTTCACTTTCTGAGTTTGACTGATGCAGTTTGCCAGAAGCTTGCGCTCATGCAAGATAACACAAACACTGACGCCACATAATTGAAGGAAAGGATCTCAGTGGACAATGGGAAATACTGGGGAAGTGTCACCTTGAGTGTTTGTACTAAACCAGCATGCGGCTACACAACCCACTTGATAATCTGAAGCTAATAACAGATTAAGATCACGACAGTCATTTGTATTTGCCCGTCCGTCTGGTTGGATTTTCCTGTGCAGGGTGACATCACACTGGCTTACTGGGTAGAGAGGGTATACTCATGTCCTCTATAAAGCCAGCTGGTTGATACCAGCAACATTCGGATGTTAGTCATCTGATGTCATCACAAATCCTCACACAATAGATTGCATTAAGGTGTTTTAGCTTTCCGCAAGCAGCATCACACTGGCTGTGACTCGTAGCACCCTGCTTGTGCTGTCTCACCTTGCACTCTGACTTTAAGAAACGCTGGCAGTCTTTCAGCAGTCCTTCTTTGCTCTCTCCTTGTTTAAAAGCACACCACCGGTCAGGTTTTCTCTCTATACCATTTGTTTAACTTTCTCTTTTGCTTTTATTTTGCTGCTGCTTTAGACAGGGATGAGTTTGGTTTTTTTTGGCCATGAGAAAGTTTTTTGACATCTGGCTGAAGCGTCACTCTGATTGATTCATTAAACTTTGGGAAGTGATCTGGAAGTTTCCTCAGACTGTCTGGATTAATAGTCATGTGGATCAGACTCCAATGAGCTGACTGTACTGACACCCTAAGTATAACCTTAGTGAAACATCTGCTGACTCAGCGTTACAATACTACAAGGAAGACAGTCACACCAAAACCTTTAACCCTATGTGATAAGATTCATTCAGCCTTGATGAAGTAACACATATATGAAGTAACATATATATGGGGTGGGGGGACAAAACTTATGGCAATGACATTAAAGGATAAGACAAAGTCAGCTTGTTGCCTAAAGGCATCACAAGCAAGTATTTCTATGCTCAAGGGGCCCACGCTGTGAGGTTGGGACAAAACGATCTGTCTCCAGTGACTCTGCCAGGTGCTTTTAGGAAGGAGAGCCTGAAGAGTGGCAAGGGCTAATGTAAACTGTCAGTAAAGGGCTTCCTTGTCAGGTGGTATAAGGTGATGGAAAGCACCTTCCTGTTCTCTGCTTTGCCATACACAGGGTGGTTCTTTCACCAAGCTATTGACACTAAACACCCGTATTCTCTGGGGATGATGACAGAGAGAAAACTCTCACGCACACTTGGCCCTGAGACTGCTGGGAACATTGTGCAAGAGCACATTACTGTGATTTTACCTCGAGAAAAAGTGTGCTACATGTAAGAACCTGTAGGGAGGGCATTTAAATCACGGGTAGTGCGGTGTTATGACACGTTTCTTAACACACAGCTGTATTAACTCTTGACGTTTCAAGACCAGCATGGCATTGGCGCGACATATATTCATTTCATTCACGCCTTAATACATAACTGTGGGTCTCTTGTGGCCCTAATCCTAGTGTATTACATTTTTCACATTGTTCTGTGTAAGCTCTTTAATGGGGTCTGGGCACTCGGCACTGGGTTTACCTGTTAAGGAACGCGTTGCCAAAGGCGTTGAGTTTGCGGAAGGGCTTCTTGGGGTCGACAACCAGAGCATTACCCGGTATCACCCCCTCCTGTTCACCGTGCATCACCGCGATGAAAGAGTCCGTGGTCGGCTCGGGGCCAATCCGCATACCGGGGAAGTCCTGCTCCATGAGGTGCCGGATGAAGGTGGTTTTTCCGGTAGAGTACTGACCCACCAGGAGGACCATGGGCTTGTTGTCGAAGTCGGCATCTTCGAGAGCAGGGGAGTGGAAGTCGTGGAATCGATACGTGTCCTCCAGCGGGAACAGTTTGGTCCTGTAAAGCCGTCGCAGCCCCTCCGACACGTTCTGAAACAGCTCAGGATCCTTCTTCAAGTTTTTTCTGAACATGGTTACTGTTTTTTGGCCTTGGTTGACACAACTGTGTCAGTCTCCCCTTGAATAAGTATCTGGTTTAGTGGTGTGGATCTCTCACACCGTCAAGAGAGTAGCTGCCTGCTGGAGTGAAGCAACGGCTGGGCGAGGTTTTGGAAGTTTTTGTTCCCACCCTCCTCTTCGCTAGCTAGTCACACACTACGACTCACTCATTTAGGGACGACTCTCTCTTTATCTGACGTTAGCTAACGTAAAATAGCCAACTACACTTCACTATAAATACTTAGGTTAGCTCTAGGTAGCTATATATAGTGTACTGCTACACAAATGTGACCGTACAACCGTTACACCTCATCTAAACGGTTAGCTAACTCACTTAGCAACCCGCTGTCAGTTAGTGAACCCCACCAAAGAAGGCTGGCACACGGATACCGGAAACATAACATTTTTTTCACAATAAAAGCCTCAACAATGACAGCCAGTGTAGTCTCCAATATAGTTTATATTCGTGTATGTTTATGCTCCCCAACTTTAAATTCCACAATTGATCAGAATTGTCTTTATTTGCACAATCCTTCACGTTAAAATAGTCACAATGTTTCATTCATTTTCAGCGTTGTTTGTATTTTACTGTGTATTTTTCACCATTTTCAGTTTGGGAGTTTCTGTTTTGAGCCTCAGAAAAGTTTATAGTCTGACACCGAATAGCTCTATTGTTTCGTGGGTTTCAACAGAATAACACACACGACCTTTTATTATAGTAAGATAAAAATACATATATCCATTTTTTGTCTTAACATAAACATCCTCTCACAAATATTCTATTCTGTACCTGTCTTTTATGGTGCCATTATGTCAGTATGACATCGTTATATATTTCATTTGTTTCTGATATACTATGTCTTGACCTATAGCCTATGGACATTTATTGACAGCATTCATGCACTAATGCTAGTGAAACTTCCAGTAATGTTTTAAGATATTATGTCACTTTCACATACATATGTGGTTTTGGGTTTAATTTCAAATTGCTATATATAGTTGAACACAGATATGGTCACAAAGATACCTACATTCATTTTCAGTTTTGTTTTCACTTTGCAGGAAAAAGTGTTCCTTCTATTCATGGTGTATGTATTTTTGATTTTGATTTTGATTTCAGACAGCTACTTTATATGGATTGCACACACATAAAGCACTCTCTCTCTCTCTCTCTCTCTCTCTCTCTCTCTCTCTCTCTCACACTCTCACACACACACACACACACACACACACACACACACACACACACACACACACACACAATAATGATAATGATAAGGTGAGGTGTTTGTGTTTTCTCTGTACAAACAGCACAATAATGAAAAAGAAAGACAGGTATACAGGATTTAAGGGATCAATAAAATTTTATTGAAAAGAGCAATCTGCACAGAAATAAGCATAAAAATGGCACAGAATGGAAAAACAACAAATATAATAGACTTTAATGTACACAACCCATTAACTTTTGGAAGTCACATTGTGTGAACTGTAAGCTACAGAGAGTCCCAGCAGTTTTCCGATGACAAGAGGTGTCCCTCCACAGATAACAGCAGCTCCACTGGAAGCCAGAGTTTTTCCATATGGAGATGCTGTTACAGCTGGTGAGACCCACAGAAACAGTACAGCTAACGGCGCATGCAGATCATGAGAACATGGTGGTGGTCCTATTCATTTCACCACAATATTGGTTGTATAGTTTTCTGCTGACTTCTACTATTCAATGAGACAAATTGCTGGAGGTTACTTTAATTGTTTAGAAATATAGCCTATATTAAGTGAGCAAAAACTGTTTTTTTCCCAGATGTGATTATACTAATTTAACAATTTAAAATGCACATTAAACATGCTCCTCTGGCCTTTGACATGTGTGTTGTATGGATTGTGAATTGTTCAAGTCCCCAGCTGAGGCTACAACCAGATGATTGTTACAATACCCTTAAACTGTCGGATTGCATCAGCGGTTCAAAGATAAGAATTTCATATTGCAACAAATTTGAGATACATGACACCATGTGAAGAATCACACATATGAAGTAATGCTGCCCTCTTTTGGTTGGGCTTAACTCACAATAAGAAACAAAATCCTTTTACTGCATACTTTGTTATCTGGGCCCTTGTGTGATAAAACCACCCACACCTAATAAAAATATCCTCCACCATAGCCTTATGTCTCCTGATCTTGGTTTTTACTGTTTCTGAGAAACATGCGACCCTTATGACACCAATAAAATCATTCATTCACTCAATCAAAGTGTGCTAGGAGTCAGGAGAGAGTGCCGTCCCAGTGAATGAATTTTAGCCTTTAGTCCAATTGTAAAAATTTTTATCTTTTACGTATAGGCATTGAGATGGGTTTGAACACGTTGTAAACACGAGTGTGCATTATTTCCTTGTGTGCATCTCCTCTACTTAGTTCCCCACAATCTCTCTTAACGTATCCCAAATGAGCTTTGACCCTTAACGCTCTCCTTCTGTAAAAAAAACAGAGCTGTAAAGCAATTTAAGGGTAGCCTAAATAGACCTTCACCCCTATTATCTCCTTCAACTTTGCAGACTCAGCTTTTTACTGGACAAATCCACTATGAAAGTGTTATCAGAGAATCTGTGAATCTCAGCACTCAAATGTGAATAAATGATGAAAGCACATTAATTTCAAGTCTTGCCAGAGAATCTGATCTGGTCAATGCTTTGACAGAAAATCAAGTTTGAGAAGAAGTACCATATTTTTATCATGCAGGCTTGACTCAATACTACTAGACATCTTCACTCTCACCCTGTTGACAAGAGTTTGGGTAACTTCAGAGTCAAAATCAACAGATTATATTTCAGTCAGTCTTAAGATTCCAACAGTTGGTTGAGACAGATATAAGAGGTACAAGGACTTTAATTCTGTCTGAAATGAAGTGTGAAAAACAGATTTTGGCCCCATTATCAGCTGTGCTAATAATCATTGCATGGTAATGCATGATAAACACAATCAATTTAACTTAATTTACAGAATGAACCAACGATTTCATCAGGAGCTTTTTACCATTTTTTGAATATCTATGTCTTTGCAGCCATTTGGTTTACTTCACATGAGGTTGCAAATTTGCCCATAGGATGATCAGTTATTGACTTTTCACTGATCAGAGAACATGAATGCACTTCCAGTGACTAGTTGATAGTATGATGAAATATAAAAGCTTCTTTGATTGCTAATTTTTAGTTCATTAGCCACATTAAAATGTAGTATATAAAGAGTTCATACTCACCAAGTAAAAACGGCAAATGAGGCTCAATTCAGTCATTCATTCAAAAATGGAGAACAGAAATAACCACATGAAAGTGCAAGGAAAAGCAAGCCAAACAAATAAATGGTAAGCACGAGAGAAAAACAGCTAGTGGGTGAGCTTTTAAAAGAGGAGGGAAGTCAGTGAAGTGAGCAGGCTGAGACAGAAGTCCGTGAGTAATGGTGGACTCGTGGATGAGGGCTGCTTAAGACTGCGTGGGGGAGAGAATAAAATTAATCATTACACTTACTGTAAATATGTAACAGACCCAACCTGCTCATAAAAGTCAGCAAATTGCATTGTGTTTAAACACCCACAGACACATGAGGATGGCATCCAATCATGCAAGATGAAGAGCAGCCAATGAGAGACACCATCCATCAGAGCTCGAAGCACTTCAAACATCCTCCTCATACTTTCATTCAGTGTGTCATATCTTCCTCCTGCTACTGTCACATTTTCCAAAATTAGATAAAGACATACTTCTTACCAAATGAAAGAATGAAGTCTTGGGCAGAAGTTTTGTATTCATTATATATTCATATCTTATCTCATTATGGAGCTGTAGACTGTTGAATAGAGAGTGTGCACTTGTGACAATTTGCCCCATCGGCAGGTAAATTGTCACACTACATAGGGTAAGTTGTCACACTGGATTATCAAACAGTTAGAACATTTAATTGTGAATATTGATTTCAATTTCAAATTGTAACCAGAACTAAAAGTAAAATCAATCAACAATCAAGCCTAGAGAATTTGGAAAATAAATAATTTAATTCAAAACAAACATGTTGGCAGAGCACACTTTAAGTGGGACAACCTCTTTGAACTTTAAAATCAAACGTTCTCTGGAGTGCAAATAGATCTATGGTAATTCAATGTAATGCTGCAGATAACTTGCTTAAATGTATAACTTCTTAACTAAACAGATGTGGTGTTTAAACACACTAATGCAACAATGTACATTTTTGTACAACGTACATATGCATCTGACTAATCAGACATGTGTTTAGAGTCACAGATTTGGCACACATAAATTGCCTGGCCTGAGGTGCAAGCATCGCAGGCCCATTTTTTGCATTTCACACACTTAAACCACGTCTTCTTTCGAATACTGCATGAAAATGGCTCCACATAGATGAGGCCAAAAGAGATGTCAGCAGTTTATGTCAAAATCCTTAGGTGTACTTCTGATTGATTTGTTCTTCAACTTCACCTGCCTGACTGCCTTTAACATTATGTCAGGTGGTGTACTGCCATTCTCTGTCTTCTGTTGATAATTTTCTTCCTTCCCTCAAAAACACATTCCTCTTTGCAATTACAAGCTTATTTCTCTATAACCCTTGTTGCCTAACTAAATTAAATGGATCATGTAGTGTGTGTGTTTGTATCTACTAACATACTACATGCCTACGGTATAAGACCGTATATACTCTGTCATGAATTCAGTCTTGTCCAGGCATATGCCTGCTGCAGTAAACTACAGAGTAAAATATACTATCTACAGTATCATTTAATACTAGTGTCAGAGGTAATTACACAATTTCACATAGTTTTTTGAGCATGGTCCATGTATTATTTGTACTGGGGCAAGTAATCACATGTGACAACTTGCCCCAAACTGACATGTGTGCTAATGTTGGCTAAATCTCAAGGTCAGCTTAACATAGCACTTCAGCTGAAGTATCAAAAGACACATTATTGTCTCCTCTACTTTGTGCAAAGTTATCATTTTGAACATTCATACCTAATAAGGTTGGAATACATAAAATGAAAAGTGCAAATGTTTTACTTTTGAAGCAAAAAATTATAAAATTAAATAAAATCAGAATAGAGGGACCTTGACCACATGTGAACAGGAAGTTGTACATAGAAAAAGAAGTCACACAAAATGGCTATTTGATTTTTTACATAGAGCCTCTAGTGTTGGAGTTATGAGCAGTGTGACAACTTACACACGCTCTCCCTTACTCAGTTTACTTACACTGCTGAATAAAATCATTCTTAATATTTGTACTCCATTTCAGCAGAGTTACAGGTGCAAGAACAAGTGAGTTTCCACGAAAAATACCTGAATATTTTCAAGTTCCATTAGATAGGATTTGGTGGGTGTCAGACAGTTGCCTACATACATTATAGACTGCAGTCAGAGTTTGTAGAGTTTTAGGATGTTAGTAATATGAGACTAATTCACATCAGAGATGAACTTATGAAAGTTGGAAGTATTTAGATTTAAAGGTGAAGGTGATGACACAAGATCAGCAAGAACAGAGGGGTCTTTAGTTGTTTGTTGAATAAATTAAATATCTGAAATTCTTCCTGCAACACTATGGATGACAGTTATCGTTAAACCTCAAAGAAAAGAGTTTCTAAAATAGCACTGAAGAGCACGGGAAAAAATCGCTATTCTCATCCTGCTCTGTTTGACCTATGTAGGTTCCCGTTCTGTTGAAGCGGTGTTGACTGACGTGTGAGTAGCTAACTAACGTTGTCTCCATTAGTATATTAGCTGATATTAACTCTGTGATAAATAAAATAACACGTCTTTGTGCCTTTACATATAACATACAAACAGCCATTAATAGCTAAAGCGACGGAGAGCTTATGAGAGACCCGGGTCGTTTTTAATCTTGCTAGCCAGTGAGGCTACCCAGCTAGTTTGGAAGCTAATTTGAACGTTAGCTACATTAATGCTAATTTTAGCACTCAGCATAACCAGCACAACGAGACGTGTGATATAACTTACAGCTACAACTAGCGAGCAGGGGTACACAAGTATTGTGTCAGGCTGCCAGGGAAGGAAAATGTAATGTTTGTTCACGTAGTATTATGTTCTGACTTGAATTGTTTTTGTAGCTCATTGACACAGAACTGAGCAAAATAATGTTGTATTGTCTTTAGATAGTAATTTAAGTTTGCTAGGAGCGTGTTGGGTCCATTACCTTCTGTTAACAGCAGTGTAACATGATGTAAAAAGTCGATGAATCGCGTGTTAATGTACTGGAATGCATCTGTTTCAGGTGAAAATGGCAGAGCTAACAACACTAGAGAGCCTGCTGGAGATGGGCTTTGAAAGAAACAGAGCGTGAGTGAAACCAAAACTGGATCCTGATAAAAAAGAAAAATAAAGTTCCTAGAATTGAGACTGCTTTCACGGCTTTCAAAAACTGTTTTACATTATAGTGAGCCTGTGCGTCTCTTATCTCATGTTTTCAGGGAGAAGGCTGTGGCCAACACAGGGAACCAGGGCATAGAACAAGCCATGGACTGGTGAGCCTGAAACACACACAGACACGAACATACTAGTGTTGAACTGCCTGGGTGGACATCTGTCATCATTGAACGTCACTGCTACAGTCAAGCTTGCCCCACTCTGTGGTACTGATTGCCCCAGCATATTCTGGATTCTGTTAACCAACAGGAGCACTTATCTTTCCTGTGCGATGTGCTTTCCTCAGGTTAATGGAACATGAGAATGACCCAGATATTGATGAGCCTTACGTGCCGCCTGTGGGGAACGTCCTGGGAGGAGAAGCAGACAGCCAGCCTACCGCAGAACAACCAACACTAGCAGACACCGCTGAAGGTCAGGGCGTCTTGTGCTTTTTGGGGGCTGGAAAGGCTCTGTCTCGCAATATAATGATGTATACCATGAGACAGTATAAATCTATCTGTCTTTAAATATTCTGACAAAACGTTTATACCATTGTAGCTCTCCCTTTGCTATCTGAGCATATTAGGACATTGTGGGGCAATATTGTTTTCAGTATGATTTTGGCATGACATTTTCTAATTTTTTCAGGTATTTAATTCACATGCCTCTGGGAGCGATACATCTATAAACAGTTTCTTAATGTGTGTGTGTGTATATATATATATATATTCATTCTGATGTACAGTTTTTGGAAAAAAATAAATATATATGAAATTGTATATTACGTTTTTATATATATAAAAACACAATATACAATTTCATGTAATGTGACAAAAGTATTTTATCCATACGGCCCACTCTTATAGTCACTTGTTCAATAGCATGCATTTTCCATCTATAAATTAAGAGGCAATTGTTGTTCATTTACACTGATTATATCGGTTGGTTAGTTTCTGTCTTTTTTTCCTCTGTGTATTGTTTTTTTCTCCAGTTTTTGCTTTCTCTTCTCATTGTCATTAGCTCCACCAAGGAGGTTCAAGTGGTCGGTTCATTTTGTTTGTTTCCCTGTTAGTGTTTGTGCTGGAGGTTTTCTGTGTCCATACTGAGCATTTAAGGTTTGTGGTGTTAGGTGTGTAGGTTAGGCAAGCCTGTTATGTCAGCATGCGACTTTAATTTTTGGTTGGCTTTTTTTTTTCTTTCAATACCACACAGTGCGTGCATATCTGTTTATATCTTTCTTTCACTTTCTCATGTGCGTTTGTTTTGGCTTCAGGGACAGCGGGTGGAGACAGCAGCAGTGCAAAGAGGCCAATGACAGAGGAGGAGAGACTTGAGCAAGTTAGAAGGTCAGAGTGCACACCTTATAGACACCATCCCTCCAGTACTGTATGTGCAACACACAGCTTCTTCTCCTTACATAACAAGGTTACTGTACTACACTTGGATATAGCTGAAAATATCTGTGACCATTAGTTTGGTGTTTGTAGCCAAACGTAATGTGGAAATCGTCCTGTTAGAGAGACTGACATCTTCAATGTGTAAGCAAGGCAAAAATGTGTTTGCCGTCTGTTTTTCAGGCTAGAGGAGCTGATGCGGGTGAAGCAGGCGGAGAGAAGAGAGCGAGAGCGGGAAGAAGAGTTGGAGCGGGAGAAGCAGCGGAGGAGACAGGGCCAAGAGCTGCAGCAGATTCGCCAAAAGTTACAGGACGATGACATGAAAAAACTTGCGGAGCAGCGCAGGAGAGAGAAGATGGAGGACAAATTGGCGAGGTACAGTATTCATTATAACACATTTATTCAGATAGTGATGTTTAAGAATTTGCCCTGGGACTTACAGTAGGGAAAAATGATGTACCTAAAGATCCAGAGACATTGTCCACTATTTTCCTTTTCCTAAAAACATTTACTTCCCTCTGAAATGTATTCCAAGGAGGCTGAAGGTAGAACTTTTACACAAGATACACATTACAAGCCTGATAATCAGACTGAAATGCAATTTTAACTCTACTTCATTATTCTTTATGAATCAGGGTAGCAGATGATGGTATAAAATGATAATTAATGATAAATCATTGTGTTGCTTTATTCCTGTCAGGCAAAGGGTTAAAGATAAGATAGCACGAGACAGGGAGGAGAGAGCACAAAAGGTAACACAATCACTGGTACAGTTACTTGTCCTATTAAAGTTTCCTTTTTATCCTGTTCCCTTCATCTTTCTTTTTATTACCATTTCTGCTGGAATTAATAACAACTTACATGATTGTTTTTTTCATTTTACCTGATCTAGTTTGGAGGCGGTGGGCCGCCAAGCACGGCCGCATCGTCCCAACCTGCCCAGCCCAGCCCCTCGTCACCCACCAGCCACGGCCCTCCACCCACTAAGAAGGAGTATGATGAGTCCAGGATACAGGTACAGCTTCAGTTTACACTCATACATCCAAACACTGAAGCACAGAGCACTCATTGCAGATTAATGTTTAGCATCCTTTGTTGTCTGTCACAAACTTGTGTATCAAAATAGCACAGTAAATAGACCTAAAAGATATTCAAGACCCATCTCTCGTTTATATGTATTTTCAATATGAGACATTAAGTTCAACTGTATCCATTATTTATATTTTATAAAATACGCAGTTTTGGCATGAAATGATCAAATGTAAAGATGGCCAAAAACCCCTCTCTCCTTCATCCTTTCCCTCCTCCATCGCACCTCCCCCCACGTGCTATTTCCTTGCTCTTCCACTTCTTTGCTGTAAAAGGTACGTCTGCTGGACGGCTCGACCATCACAGCAGTCTTCAAGGCTCAGGAGCCGCTGGCGGCAGTGCGTGTCTACGTGCAGATGAACAGCAACACACCTGAGGGTCAGGAAGTCGCGCTGCTGTCGCCCTACCCACGTCATGAATACACAGAACTGGACATGGAGAAGCCCCTCAAAGAACTAGGTGAGCAATGGGCTGGAAACTACGCTTGATTATAGATCACATTACTGTATTATACATACTTTAACTTATTCTCAGTGTATTTGTTTTACCTTCTGTATGGACCGAAAACTGATCATTCAGCAGCTGTATCTGGCTTTTTTCATGACTTTCAACTTTTTTTCTTTTTAGGTTTGGTGCCTTCAGCTGTGCTGGTTGTTACCAAAAAGTGAGATCAAGATTGGATCTGCTCTGTGAGCCTACCTCACCACTTCCACTGGATCAACACGAGACCCGAATGATCCGAGAAGAGCCCCCACCTTTTTAGTATCACTCAATAAGCCAGCTAACTTAACTAAAGCAGAGAGATGCAGTTTGAGACTGTGTTCACATTGTGTATAGCTACTTTTAGGTTTTGGAGATGTGAAAATGAAAAAAACAAACAGTATGGTTAACTCACTGAATGAGATGCCTTATTTCATCCTGGCCTTGATTGATTACATTTGATATAGTTTGGTTTGTGTGCAGTGAGATGGATATTGACTTTTACTTATTCAAGAACAAATTGAAGATAGCTGGCTTCTGATGGGATACTGCTTCACGGTCTTTAGAACACAATTATAAAAAACGAAAGAAAACAATTCTTCCATTTTAACGTGATCCTTGCAAAGTACCACACAAGACCTACTCAATTGGTTCTGAAAGGGCCTTTCATTTAATCCGCACGATCTTCCTGATTTTGTGACATTCTACTTTGCTAGTTTTTTTTTATAAGTTAAAATATATTGACTGTTATGTTTGCATAATCACCAAGAATCTACTTAAAATAAAGCTGACTCATATGTAAAAATTAGTTTGTTGATATTCTACATTTTTCTTGCCATGAAAACACCAAAACCAACAATAAACTGATTCTGTTAATGTAGCTAAAGCCTGATATGTTGTGTGCCATAGACCACCGTTGTTGCCCAAAATATCACAACTACAACAACGCTGTTTTAGGAAATTATGTAGCTTATTATATATTTGTGACCCATTTTTACAGGTTTGTCTTCAGTAGGAACAAAATGAGCTTGGGGTTACGGAAATGCTGCGTTCCAGACAACTCGGAAGTTATCGATCTCAAAATAGAAAAAGTACTATGAACGCCGCTTGTGAACGCCGCCTGACTTCACGAGTAGCAGCTGAATGACGTCAACCAACAATGGCAGTTCCCATGGAAGCACACCTAAATGGTAAACCATAAACTAAAAGGCAACAAAGTACATTTGCTTGTATTTTATTAAAATAGAACATCCTATCATGTATTGTAAAGTCTTTTCTGCATGTAAACTGATGTACAAATATGTTGCCAATGTTATAACCTTGGTAACCTACACCATAATAAACTTAATTCTCATCATAATGGAAAGTTATGTGACACGGTTAGTTTCAGGCATTTTATTGAACCGTGTAAAAGTGGAATTGGCCAAAGACTATCGAGCATCTACAGTACACCTGTTCAGGACTGCCCACTGGATTTTTAAAAAAAGTAGTAAACTGCAACGCCAGGACACGCTCAGGGGACATTTTGATACGTCACATTAGGAAAAGCACAGGTGTAAATAATGAAATGGCTGCTTCAGTTTCACAATCCTGGAATTATCCATGCTGGCTTACTGTCACACTCCCATCACTTACTGGGACAACTGAAGAGAAGAGAGCCGTCGTTAATGTTAGGAAGACTTGAGCTCTTCCTGCTACGACATGTCAAAATGTCTGCTGTGAGAAAGGCCTGACCAGGGCCCAAAACACTTGTGTATAATTGGACTGTTGCCAATGAGCGTTTAAGACAAAATGTGAGCACTTGCCCAATTATATGAGTTTAATGGACTTTTATTCCCAGGTGGTAGCACCCTAAAGGACTTCCAAGTTTTAATATGAAAGGGAACAAGTAGAGCCGGGTTCTTAATTTGATATTCAAGATGACTGCAGCCTCTGAAAGCTGCTGGCTATGCGACTCTCGCACTAACACTAGCTGATCCTGTGTCAATGAGATTCTCTTAAAATTCCTTCTAATGTGAGACTAGAGGCAATGCAGTGATGAACAGAAAACGCTGCTGCAGATATGAGCAGGACAGAGGCCAAGAGTTTTATAATTAATGAGTGTGACAGCTGATTATTTCTCCCCTCATTATGGAAGGAAGAGCAAAAGACACACAACACAAAACAGCTCTGTTGTGACACACTATAAAACACCTTTATATACATTAGAAAAAACAACAAATAGCCTACTCTGGAATGGTACAAAATGTCTGCTGTAAAGTTGGATAGACTGGATGACTTTAAAACTGGAGCAAAGGGGTTGGCTTGCAAACAAATATAAAAATATTTCTGATTAAAATGGAGAGACACTGATGTACTGGGCGTCACCGATTCCTTTCATCATCTTTCCACCTGTCCCTCAGAACCAACACTGAAATGACAGGACATGTTGAAAAGAGCTCAACTGCAGTCCCTTATTAAAACAAATCCAGGACAGCGAAGAAACGCAGAGCGAGGACGGAGAGGAAGTGATGCTGGGATATTATTTCAGCAGGTGGACCGGCAGGACTGGGTATTACAGTTTGCTGGTCAGCTGAGAGGCTACCCAGGGTCAAACAGCTTCCTGTGGCCTTTTTGGTGTCACAGTCACTGCTGCCCTCTCTAGCTGGGAGGGTAGTAGCCCTGGTTGTAGTTCCAGGTGTTCTGGTAGCCATAGCTGCCGTACTGTGGTTGCTGGAAAAGAATCACAACAAACAGGTAATAATTTTGCTTTGTTTTGTAATTTTATACTTTACCATAGTACACCCTACCTTTACTATAGCATCAGTTTACTTTACATTAAACAATTTTATTACGTATTTGGACCTCAATAAAACCCACTATGCAAAGGTCATTTAACTGCCTTTAAATCATTAGAGCCATATTGGTTCATATATGGATTTCCAAAATTTTTCATCTAAAACAATCATCTTCTATTAAAAAACATTTGCTGTAAGTGTTTAAATCTCAAATCCTACCTGGTACCAGCTTCCGTAACCCCCGTAGCCAGCCTGTGCGCTCATGTCGGCGCCCATTACGGGAGGAGGGGGTGTGGTGATGGGGACATGCGGCATGGTAGGTGGGACTTGTGCAGACACAGCAACAGCAGATCCGTCGTCACTTTTGCTCAACGTCTCTGAGTCGTCGTCCCTTAAAAAAAAAAGAAAAAATTATATTTATTTATATTTCAGTGCAGATTTTATTTACACAGCATAAAAAAAAAAAAAAAAAAACATCAATGCAGATTTCAAGGTTTTTTTTGTCTTAAAATGATTATCTCGGTTAGGGGACATAAACCATTGTCACTAAGGCAGATGGCACTAGTATCAATGAGATGATGTTGATGGATGTCAATGAGAAAAAATAAACTTATTTTACACTGCTGGCAGATTTAATTGAATGAAGAAAAAAAGTGATTCTAAGATTTAATAATAGACAAAAAGTCTGTTAAGATTGAGATTTTTCATTCCTCTCATTATAATAGAAGCTAGCATGATGTTCCAAGGCTACAAAGCTAACGTGTACATACATTAAACACATGAATGAGCTATTGGATGTATGTTGCTATCATTACAATTACAGATGTGTTAATTGATTATTTTGTGACAACAAGGGGATCAAACAAAATAGTACTTGTGACACCATAGCAACCATAAGCTATTTTATGTTATGAAAAATAAATGTTCCTTCTGAACTTGATCAATTTAACTTTGAGTTGGTTGCTAATTCCCCTCTCACCTGTTCTCTGCTCCTCTCTTTGTTCCACCCAGCTCCTTCAGCAGTTTCTGGTGCTCTTCATAGACAGACAGCACACTGCAGAGGACAGACAGGACAGGTAAGACAATGACCAACAGTAAGATGATTATGTTTAGGTACCATCAGGGTTTACGTAACTAATTGGATTTTAAATATTTATAATAAGACTTCTCATTGAACTCTGACCTCTGGATAGAGTTGCTGTAGTCCTCGGCAAACTGCAGGCCTCTCTGTGAGAAGAGGATCTTGGTGTGCGGGTCGAGGGGGGCTGCCAGGGCTCGTGTCACGCACTCCTGCACCGCCTCTGCTGAGGTGTCCCCCGACACCTCCAGCTCCAACAGGTTCATGTGCAGTTTATCATTATCCTGAGGGAGGACACATGGAGAGACGGAGGCAAGTAAAAGTAGAGTTACTACATGCCTTATGTACAGGTGCTGGTCATATAATTAGAATATCATCAAAAAGTTGATTTCTTTCAGTAATTCCATTCAAAAAGTGAAACTTGGATATTATATTCATTCATTACACAGACTGATATATTTCAAATGTTTATTTCATTTAATTGTGATGATTAAAACTGACAACTAATGAAAATCCCAAATTCAGTATCTCCGAAAATTAGAATATTACTTAAGACCAATACAAAAAGGATTTTTAGAAATGTTGGCCAACTGAAAAGTATGAACATGAAAAGTATGAGCATGTACAGCACTCAATACTTAGTTGGGGCTCCTTTTGCCTGAATTACTGCAGCAATGCGGCGTGGCATGGAGTCGATCAGTCTGTGGCACTGCTCAGGTGTTATGAGAGCCCAGGTTGCTCTGATAGTGGCCTTCAGCTCTTCTGCATTGTTGGGTCTGGCGTATCGCATCTTCCTCTTCACAATACCCCATAGATTTTCTACAGTGTTAAGGTCAGGTGAGTTTGCTGGCCAATTAAGAACAGGGATACCATGGTCCTTAAACCAGGTACTGGTAGCTTTGATACTGTGTGCAGGTGCCAAGTCCTGTTGGAAAATGAAATCTGCATCTCCATAAAGTTGGTCAGCAGCAGGAAGCATGAAGTGCTCTAAAACTTCCTGGTAGACGGCTGCGTTGACCTTGGACCTCAGAAAACACAGTGGACCAACACCAGCAGATGACATGGCACCCCAAACCATCACTGACTGTGGAAACTTTACACTGGACTTCAAGCAACGTGGATTCTGTGCCTCTCCTCTCTTCCTCCAGACTCTGGGACCTTGATTTCCAAAGGAAATGCAAAATTCACTTTCATCAGAGAACATAACTTTGGACCACTCAGCAGCAGTCCAGTCCTTTTTGTCTTTAGCCCAGGCGAGATGCTTCTGACGCTGTGTCTTGTTCAAGAGTGGCTTGACACAAGGAATGCGACAGCTGAAACCCATGTCTTGCATACGTCTGTGCGTGGTGGTTCTTGAAGTCCTGACTCCAGCTGCAGTCCACTATTTGTGAATCTCCCCCCACATTTTTGAATGGGTTTTGTTTCACAATCCTCTCCAGGGTGCAGTTATCCCTATTGCTTGTACACTTTTTTTCTACCACATCTTTTCTTTTCCTTCGCCTCTCTATTAATGTGCTTGGACACAGAGCTCTGTGAACAGCCAGCCTCTTTAGCAATGACCTTTTGTGTCTTGCCCTCCTTGTGCAAGGTGTCAATGGTCGTCTTTTGGACAGCTGTCAAGTCAGCAGTCTTCCCCATGATTGTATAGCCTACAGAACTAGACTGAGAGACCATTTAAAGGCCTTTTGAGTTAATTAGCTGATTAGAGTGTGGCACCAGGTGTCTTCAATATTGAACCT
The DNA here is from genome assembly GCF_014851395.1 of Micropterus salmoides. Taxonomy (NCBI): domain Eukaryota; kingdom Metazoa; phylum Chordata; class Actinopteri; order Centrarchiformes; family Centrarchidae; genus Micropterus; species Micropterus salmoides. The sequence goes on from NW_024044237.1 coordinate 21,311,871, forward strand.
TTTCACAATATTCTAATTTTCTGAGATACTGATTTTGGGGTTTCCATTAGTTGTCAGTTATAATCATCACAATTAAAACACTTGGAATATATCAGTCTGTGTGGAATGAATGTATACATTATACAAGTTTCACTTTTTGAATGGAATTACTGAAATAAATCAACTTTTTGATGATATTCTAATTATATGACCAGCACCTGTACTTAGATTTGGCTTTTTACTTCTTGAAGTACACACATGAAGGTACATTTTTAGTTTGCTCGTACCAAACAAAGTACTTGTCACAAAGAATATGAGATGCGATCTAAACGTGGTTGATGGACAAACTAACTGGAAGCTTTGTGTATAATCTTAAACTTGCACAAAATCTAAATTCCTCAAAAACAAATAAATTCCAGCAACTGGACACAAATTTTGTCCCAGAAAATGAAGCAGCTTTACAACAAAACTACACTGACATTCTTGAACTTTTTTTTTTTTAAATAGCTGAGTAGAGACTGATCAAAAGTTAGTTAATAATCTCACCGGACTGATCTCCAGCGCCTCCTGTAAAACCCTGCGGGCTCTGCTGGGGTTCCTGCCCAGTTTCAGAAGCAGACGAGCCAGCTTGATGGAGTAGAAGGCGTGTAACATCGGCCTCTCTTTGGATTCGGCCACCGCCTCCCGCAGCAAGGCCTCCGATTTGTCCAGCTGGCCCGCTCGTCGCTCCAAAGCTACCCTGCGAAGACGTACCACCGCCAACCCTGGTAGGGTTTTCTCCAAGGCCTCCAGCACTCGGCGAGCCTCGATCAAGTCACCTGATGGAGAAGATGAAGGAGTTTGCGTGAGTGTGGCGGCTAAAATACATGAAATACAAACGTCTATCATAGTTTTATTTGAGGACTCCTATGTTGGATCAATTCTATAGTTTTTAAGCTTTTTTAATGTTTTTGCATTAGATGGATTCGTAAGGAGGTGTTATTTAAATTGACTGCAAGTAACTTTACCCAAATAGTCCGGAAAGATCAAGACCTACTTAAGACATTTAACATTTCTAAGAAAGAAAAGAGAACAAAGCTGTGTTTGTACAGTGTGTTGTTGTTGTGTCGTACCGTGCCTCTCCTCGAAGGTCGCCCACTGCATATGGATGTTGGGTTTATACGTCAGGTGGATCTCACAGGCTCGCTTGAAAACGGCCCGCGCCTCATCCACACTCTGCGGCTCCAGGTACTGAGTGTACTGAACAACACATAAGAACGTGTTACACAGTGATCAGTCAAGCACACAAACTTCCCATTTTAATCTAGTCTTTAGGCTCACAAAGATACATGCACTCTTCAGTCTGCATTTTCTAAACATCTTTTGCACACGAAAATAATGTCCTTTCCTTACCCTGATCCAGGAATCCTCATACAGAGCGCAGGCAATCAGGCAGCGCTCAAAGAGGACACGAACCCTGTGGTCGTCCTGGGGAACCGTAGCTTCCTCTAATCCTTCATGAGGCTGGGCGGCGACCTCTGACCCCTCAGTGGCCACCTGGTTTGGATCTAGTAGGAGACAAAGGTGTCTAAACTGCAGATGCTTAGATGCTCACTCAAATCTTGTAGAATCCCTGAGACAGCTGACAGTGGCTTCATTATGTCGTAGGGCTGGGTGATATGGGCAAAAATGTTTTCACGATAAAAACATTTCATACCATTTGATATCGATAATGATCAAAATGTCAAATCATTATTTCTTTCAAGTTTAAAGGTTGATTTTTGCTCCTAAGTGAAAATTTAAGAAACCAGATGGTTAATTTTGTGCTTTTAAACTATTCTTTATAGTCAGAACATTATAAGCATTTCATGCCAAACAGTGGATCACTTGACAAATCTGAGGCAGAACATTCAAAACAATTATAATATTATTAGTAAATCTTTTTTCAGTCCCTTTTCCTCAACAAATTGAATATCTTAATAGAAAAATTAAGTTAAATCAACTTAATTCATTTATCATTAAATCAAACATTTATTGATGATATACTGAACATTTGTTATATTGTTATTGAAGAAAATTATATTGCGATAAATATCATTATTGTTTCATTGCCCAGCCCTATTATGTCGTCACCTTGGTTGGGCTCTTTGGTGTCATTGTTCAGCTGAGCGATCTCCCAGTCCAAGTAGGAGTTCCAGGCCCGCAGCTGGAGGCGATCCAGTGGCTTGACGTGGAAGTAGGGACGTTTGATCTGTAGGCCAGAGAATAAGGAATCAGCTTCTGAAGTAGCAAGTGATGGAAGTGTGTAACAAGTTCAATAAATGTACAATAAACAGCAGAATATTTAAAGGAAAACTCTTGTTATCGTTTGCTGTAAAACTGCAAACAATAGTTAAAAATTATACTGTGGACAAATGAACTAGATAGAACAGTAAGTATATAGATTTATTAAGCACATATTGAGAATTCGGGTTTTGGTTTACAGAAAGGTCTGGATTTTGAAAATCAATACATTTTTTTAAGCCCAATAAAATGTTTAGCCCAGAATATTGAAAACATCAAAGAGGGGGAGGAAACGCACAAGCTGGTGATGGAAAAAGAGCAACAGAAAACAAAACTCACAGCGTCTTCAAAGTGCCATCTCTTGCGGACTTCTCCCTCATTGTCCTGGTACACTTTGTCCCTGCGAACCAGCACTTGTTCCCTTATCTTCTGCATCAACTCCTCCTAAACACAATGTTTAAATTAAACAATTAGATATTGTACTCTCTCTTTAATTTATGTCTCATGAGTATATGTATACATGTTTAAAACTTAACATTACGCTCAGCACGGAAATCCTGTCAGGGCTGAGTGTGAGGCAGTCAGATGTTACTCACTGTGTCTGTGCCCTCCGGTGTGGCGGGCTCTTCCTCCCCTGGCGGCCTCTCCTCCTCCTCCTCCTGGGCCTGTTCAGCACGCTCTGCCTTCTGACTCTGGCGGCACAACGTCCTCAGCTCCTCGTACTCGTCTGGGGAAAGCACCTCTTTGGGCTCGTGGCTGTTTAGGTGTTCTTTGAACCTGGCGGAGAGGGCAGAAGGACGCAAAAATGAGATTAGTGGGAGAAGAAATGAGCGAGAAATATGAACATATTACATCATGACTTTCATGAATACCAGACTGAAAACAAATATTCATTATCTGAATTAGAATATACATTTATCATTACAATAGTAAACCTGGCACTGACAGTAACACATTTACATCAGTATTTCTGTCTTGTATAAACTGATTTCAAGAAATGTAGATTGGCATACACACACACACTTGACTGTGTGTGTGTGTAGTCTTACTTGTCGTAGTGGGTGTTGTACAGCTGGGTGGGGACTTTGAGGACTCTGTCTAGGACGGCTGTTGCGTTCTGCATGTTCCCCTGCTCCTTCTCCCACTCGATATAAAGATCCCAAAGCCGGTCCGAGTGGAAGTCCAGACCTGCTGCCTGAACTGCTTCCTCAAACACACTGAGGGTTGAGGTTGGAAAACAAATAAAGCATGATAACAGCTTTCACAGGCAGCAGCTTACTTCAAAATATGTCTATTTTTATTTTGAGGTGAACTGGCAGCAAAAAAACAACAATAAAATGTGAGTGTGTTCATCTACCTGCGGATCCGTGCGGGCGACTCAGGCAGGTTCATGTCCAGTGTTCCCAGCAGCAGATTGATGTAGTGGATCCACAGATCTACACTCAGAGGGATTACCTGGAGACCCTGAATACACACCTGACACAATACACAACAACCATGAACATTAGCTAATGAAAAACTGTGAAAAACACTTCTGTAATACACCTAATAATAATTTATAATGGTGTGGGAGAAGAAGAAACGCAAAATTGTTTTACCTCCTCTGCTTTGTTGTTGTACCCAGCGCGGCGCTCCAGATCAGCAAATTTCTTCCAGTAGCCGTAGCAGAGCGGGTAGCGAGCGAGGAAGGCCTCTAGCGCTCTGCGTGACGCTGTGATGTGACTCTGAGCAGATGAGAGAAAATGTAATGTCACGTGAGGCTACAGCAAGCTTCCAGTCCAAACATGCTTTCTGACATCATGGGGACGCTAGAGGTCAATATTTCAAAGTTTGAGGTGGTAATGCATCAATACTGGCGGACAATACGATGGTTTCCTACATTTTTTTTCTGAACCCCAGTGGTTTTCCTCTGTATCTCCAATGGAAACAACAAACACACACCTCTTGCTCGCAGTACTGCAGCAGGTCGGTCCAGCTGGTGAAGTCTTGAGGATTGTCATGGGCGGCTTTCCACAGTCGTTCAAAGTCAGTGGGCAGTTCTCCCTCCTCGTCTTCTGCAGATGGCGGCATGGAGAAGGAAGCAGGGCCGGGGTCAACGGGGGCCTCAGGGGCCTCGGTGGCTCTGCCATTCTCTTCTGACATCTCTACCATCTCAGTTGGAGGTGGCGCAGGAACCTCAGAAGCCTCCATGGCTAAAGAGTTTGTAGATCAAAAGGTAAAAAAAAAAAAAAAAGACAATCTCCACTAACATAACTGAAGGGCATTATAAAGATAAGCCCCTCTAGTAACACTACTTGTGTTCACCATAACTTTAGACATTTCTCATGAAGCTACCAGGAGCGGAGTGACTGTCACTGAATCTTGCCCTTTGGCTATTACTTCTAACCTCCTTAAAAAGCTATTTCAATTGATCAGTCACACACTACTGGTGTGCCGTTTCCACTACTGACCAATGGATGATAGGCCATTCATAAAAAGCACAAGAATGTCACAGCCAATCATTTTAACATACCTTCAACCTGTGGATCAAACACTTATTCCATGATATAGCTATTTTCACTCAACAATAATGACGGGGAAGTTAACAATTGCTTCAAATACCACAGTTTGCTGTAAGGTAAAACTACTACAAAAAAATGTAATGTGATGTAATTCATGAACTTTCTAGTTCCTCTGCTTACTGGACAGTCTCATGGAAAAGGGCCAGCAGGTGTTTCAACAATACAACAACAACCACCATGTATGAAAAACCCATGCAAATGCAATTATTATTATTATTACAAACCAGAATTAAACCAATTACACAACCTTTAAGCATGACTTTGACCCTATTTGAGGTCAAATCCAAATAGGGTGTGGTGTGACTGATTTGATAAAAGTTGATTAAAGATTACACTGAGCAGTCAAACAGGTTCAGCAGCTGAACATGGATGTGCACTGTAACCACTGTCTGCAGCTTGTAGTCCAAGCATTATTAAATGATCCAACAAAACAAAAATCGATAGTTTTTTCGCTTTTCTTCTTGCCACACCTCCTGTCTACACCTGCAGAGGTATGTTTCATTCATTGAAAGTTCAGTGCACTGAGTTTAGACCATGGTTTAGACAGATTTATTCTCCACCGCAGCGCTGACTCCAGTGCATTTGAATTGTCACACAATTTGTGACAAAAGGTGATGAGCAACCGCAAACCACGTAGTTAAAGACAGGAGGGTACTTTAGTTAAAGTTAGTTAAGAGAACACTGCTGTTTCGTGGTGTGTTGAAATCGCGTTAGCCTAGCCTAGCATCTCATGTTTGCCCTTTTAACAGGTCCGATCGGAGCCTTTTTTCCAAATGCTTGCAGATGAAACAACCCCCCAGCGATATCTGTGAAACGACAATGCGGTGTATTGTAAATGCACTAAACGTTAATCAAACTACCTGAAGACTCTTCGAGTTCCCCGTTGCCGCTCATCTCCTCACAGCCTTCCGCCGCCATGATGGAATAGCGTTCGCTGACGTCATCCATGCGCGACAAGACACTCGGGATATAACAGTGAATATTTACTGACTTAGATTTTAAAAAATTGTTATTATGGCACGGTGAATGTATTAACTGTGTAAAGTTTCAGTAAAAATTAAAAAGACTCTCTTGTCACCAAACTTTTTTACTTCACATTACTGTAACAAACAAAAAACGTATTTATTTTTATACCTTATATGAATGTATATTCTGTTGATTCTCGAAATGTAATAAGAAAGATATTAAAACATAATTTGTGGTAGGCCTACTGGTTCAAAAAACAAGGTTTCCCTTTCCCTCTTATTAGTTACTGTACCTAAGGTGCAAAAGAAAAACTTACCTGAGAAACTTTTTCAGATTTCTGCAAACAAGAAACCATGGGCACACCCACAAGCTTATCCTTTTGTTTTTAAAAATACAATATGCCCTGATAAGTTTCACTGTGTGTGTTAAAATTATTTACGTTCTTATGTAGGCTACATAAATTATTAGCTGAGATTTCATTATGACAATAACACAATCCTACTCTATTTTGTACCTTGTGTTAAATTACACTCTTTATAACTTCCTCTGTGATGCATAATATACTTATTTAACCTGACCCGGTTAAAGCCTTTTAATATTTTCTGGAATCTCAGAATGTAATGTTCAGATTTAGCAGGATATAAAAACTCCTTTACTACAGTCTAAAGCTGCACACTGCTCAGACAGCGCCCAACCAACACCAATATTTTAAAGTTGGTAGTAGCCTAGTTGGTTTCAGTGTGAATGTAAACCAACCGTCAGTTCCACACTGCCCAAAAGCAACTGACCAGACAGACTTTTGTTGCCTATTTTTTCTTATTTAAGTCACAAGGCTGCAATCACTTTTTGGCAAGTGGAAAACTACTTGTTACTGGGTGTATTGGCCCTTTAAAGATATTTTAACAGGTTGAAAGGACTGGGTGAGCCATTATCAGCCATAACTCAAATATAATGCTCATGACTAAAATCAATTCATTTTGAGAACCTTTTAGTCACAAGTAGGTGGCATCAGTTTTTTTGGCAAAGTGTAAAACTTAATTGGCCATATGGGTTGTATTGGCCATTTAAATGTATTGCAACTGGTAATAAGGACTGACTGAGCAATACCCTGTCTTTTTGGTAAGTGCAATACAACAAACTACATACAGTATTTCGACTGGTAAAAAGGTGGACTGGTTGGCACAGAGCAAGCAAAATTAGTGTGATAAGGATAATTGCCAGAGAGACACTTCCTTTATTTTATTTATAGCCTAACCCAGCCATGAATATAAATATGAACTACGACATTAAACATAGGCCTACCAAACACACATTTCATCGGCAACAATAGGCTAATTTTATTGCTTATAATAACGTTTTGTCAGGCCAGATAAACTGCAGACACTTCAACTGTGATTATTCCGTTACAAGAAACTTTTGTTTCACAAAGACATAGGCTACCTTTGATACCACGGACATAAAGTGATGTTTATTTGCACGTTATGACTGAGATAATGTACAGATACTGGGCGTTACAGCTTTAACATGCTGCGTGCGCTCCCGCGGAGGGCAATCCATTTTCGGCTGACGGTCACTTTTCGGCTCGACCGATTACGCAGGAAAGGAGGGGCTGTTCACAGACGGGTCCGCTGCTATGGTCAGTTGTCAGTATAAGAGAGAGAGAGAGACGAGCGAGTAATGGACACCTTGCTAACCTACACTGACATCAAAGAAAGTCGTGCGCGCTGACGGCACGTGTTGTGCAGAATTCTGCATGCCTGCCGAGAATTGCATGCATCTCGCGGGTGATAATAATAACTTTGATTTATATAGCGCCTTTCACTAACCCAAGGACGCTTGGTAAACAAAAAAAGAAAAGGGGGGTGCTAAGAGGTGTGGGGCCAGGGGAGATTAAAGCCCATAGACCTCAGTGAAGAGGTATGTTTTAAGGGCTATTATAGAGGAGGCAGAGCGGATGGCAAGAGGAAGCTTGTTCCAGAGTGATGGTGCACTGACACAGAAAGCTCTGTCACCAAATGTCCGGAGCCTGGAATTAGGGACAGCAAGCAGGTCATTGTCGGAAGACCGCAGGGACCGTGACTGAGTGTAGGGATGGAGTAGATCTGTGAGGTACTGAGGTGCAAGTCCATGGAGAGATTTGTAAGTCAGTAGGAGGATTTTATATTTGATCCGGGACTTAACTGGAGCTTCTTCAGGATGGGAGTGATGTGAAGTCCAAGTTTCGCTCATTTATATTGAGAAAAGAGGTGGATGCAAGACTCGGCAGGTAGCCTAGTCCTATGTTCTGCGGTATTAGGCATCCACTTCTTTAGGTCCTTTTCAGGCACTTTGGTGTGCTTATTGAACAAAAGCGGTTATCACTACATATATTTGCTGAATGTCAAGGAATGTTACTAAGTGTATTAAAATATAGACTTTAAACGTTCTTAAAATATGTACTTTGAACCGTTCATCATCAGCTTTAGACTTCACCCGACTGACTAATTTTTGGCAGCATCTTATGGACTATCTCCCAGCATTAATCCTGATGATCATCTTATTAAAGTTATATTGCCTTTTTCGTGAGTTAATTTCAGCACGTGAACTAAGTAACTGTGGGTTCAATAGTGTTTGAGGTTATAGCCTATTGCTTTAAATCAACAATCCAGTCAAAAACATCTGATGTCTCATTAAACTATAGAAACGCAGTTAGGAAAGAACAATTTCATTCAAAACCAGGGACTTCTTTTACATTTGGTCAACTTTATTTTCACTTGGTCTCATCTTTTAGAGTACATCTGACAATTTTGATTGACAGCTGAAGTCTGTTCCTCAACTTCCATTTCCACGATTCAAGCCACCGCCAACAAAATTGTAGCAACATGTACATTTATGATCATAAAAACAATCAGGAAGACAAACTCATAGAACAAAACTCCTAAAAAGGTCAGATGATTTCACTAGTCAGGACACAATCCAGAGCCTCAAGAGAATCATTTGAATATTCACGACTGCTAGTGAAACACGTTCCAAGCACAAGATTTGACCTGTTCATGAAGATCCAAATGACACGCTGGAAAAACGTGGATGCTCCTGACGTCTAGTTACACATGAAAAATCTAAACAACTTGAAAGTTCTCACTCTTCCTCAAGTGCATTAAAAATAATCTAGTAAACAACACTGGAAAGAGAACTCGATAAAAGAAAGAAAGCAGGATGATCCACAAACATAAGTGGTTCAGTAGCCCTGAAGTGATTCCCCTGGCCAAGTTTGCTCAAAAGTGAACTGAAAATCTCTCTGTGCAGCGGCTGAACGACTTCATCACTTTTGAAGCGATATTAAATCATTTCCATGCACACAAATTCATCCCTGATGGATTCAGGGAGAGAATGAACTGGACAGGATCGGTAAGAAAGATGATTTCTTTCCATTTTGTGGAATCAGGAAAGTGAAAGTACTGCAGGGATGAAAGGAAAGTGTTGAGCCACACAGCCGACAGTTGGCAAGCCTTTTCCAATATCTAATGTGGCGAGTGAAAGAAGGTCGAGCTCCTAGCTGGTTGAAGTGCTTTGCTTAAAAGAGGGATGGAATGAATTTCTTTTTTGGAGAGTTTCAAGTCAGAAACAGAGAGGGAATCCCCAGCAGGTGGAGCATGTGCTTTGAATGTGAACCTTAATTTTAAATAGCAAACAATCCCCACACAGTGATCTTTTCTCTGAGGCAGACTGGATGTACAACCAAGTGGACAATTCATTTAAAAAAGTTAACCGAGTCCTCGAATGTTTTCTTTCTTATCCCCAAAGATTCATTACAATGACATTTTTTGTGTTGTTCAATTGTCATCTCTCTGACAAAACGTGACAAACATAATTATCTATCTAGTAGTAACCCTCTTTTAAATTTTTATTCTTTTTTATAGGTATTACACTGCAACTGAACACAAGAGGGACACGGCAGAGACGTTGCGTGGCTCAGTTCGACTAAACATATCAACATGGGGGGTGTGTGTAGGGATTAAAACTGTGTATTTAATGTGTTGTGTGTGTGTTTATGTCCTTAAATTTCCTCAATGGCTATCCAGTAGTCTTGCTTTAGTTAGTCATGGGTATTAGTGCCTTTTTCTGGTTCTTTCTTCCACTTAATCCAGGTCAGTCATCTTCTCCTCCTGCTGCTGCTCCTCCTCCTCTTCCTCCTCCTCCGTCTCTGTGGTTACTGAAGATTCACAGCCCAGTCCAGCCCTGCGTTCATGCCGGGCTTGCGGAGCGTCAACACTGACATGGAGGCATCGAACTCAAACTCTACCTGGCTCTCCTGACCTTCTGCAAAACAAGAAGAGAGACAGTATTAGAGAAGGTGGACCACGGGGAGAAAAAAGGTTTGTGAATCTCACCTCACAGAGCTTGCAAAATCCCACATAACCAAACAGTCAATCTTTAAAGAAAAAAAAGGGGGATAATAAGAACTTTGTAATCTTGAGGCTGCAATACGACTGGCTGAGAGTTGGAAAACTACCACCTCCAGGAAGTGGCTTTATCCAGCGTAAGTTAATCTGTTGACCATGGCAAACCTTTTCACAGCCATCCTCTAACAGACTTTCACACTTTTAGTTTCTCTAAACCTCTGTCTGAAGGAGTTTAAGTGCACACCAAGTTTAGTTGTCCACACAAAATAGTGTTTGACCTCCAAGACTGAGCAAAAAACCTTCGGTATTATATAAATTTGAGGAAGTGAGATTTGGCTTGTTGGGACATGAACAGGTAAAAATAAATGAGACCTGAGAAGCCAAGGTGATATTCCTCAAATACCAAATCATACAGTAATAAATTTTAAAAAATGATTTCACCTATTTAAAATTTTTTTATTTGGCAAAAGATCAGATTCAGTCCCACAAGTCTTTTGTTATAAAGAGAAACTATTTAGCAGCTATCTCTTTAGCACAACTTTTAAAAGTGTGTTCACATTAATTCAACCACTGTACTGGAATGTTTTTTGATCATTCAATTTATTCAAGTATAAAAAAAAATAAAACGTAAAAAATGCTGTTGAACTCAACAGATTCCTTCAGGCAGCATTTTATCTTAATGGAATCAACCTGTGAGAATTACCATGCGAGAGAAATGCTGCATGACACTCACCAGCAGCCTTAAGGGTAACCTTGTTGGGCTTACTGGCTCCTAGTATGACAATGCGTTCAATCCAGGAGCGGGTGGAAAACTGGGCATCTGGAGCCAGGTTACTGTGGACCGAGCAGAGGCATGTATTTAATATTTAAGCAGAGATGTTTCACAATATAAGAATGATAACCCCTACAACACAAATCCTAAATGGTTCCTCACTTAACTTTGTACCTCATCTTACTACAATTCTTAATGTTGCTGTTTTTATTTGCTTTTACCACTTAAGAAACTCTTAGTGTATTTCTTGAATAGTAACATCACTAATGACTTCAATTGTCTTACTGTGTTTTTATTGCATTTATGTTTAATAATTCTATGTTTGACACAATAAAGTTTTGATCTGTACTGAAATATCTAAGAGCCTATTTGAGGGTTGAGTTTTACTTAAAAAGAAGCGACTGAAAAAGAATAGTCACTCACACAGAAGAGAGGACGTTGTTGGCAAAGGACAGCCTCCTGTGGATGAAATCCTTCTTTTCATAGTTGAAGGTGTGGCCATCGTCTATGTAGAGCTCACCCTCGGCAGCTCTCTGTCAGACAAGAGGTAAAAACTTTTACAATACTATTTGGCATGCAAACATGACATACCAGCAGTGGATGCTGCAGCGGTCATCAGTGTATGCACGATCAAGTTACCTGGGGGTTAAGAGCCACAAATAACGTGTAGGGATCGTCCTCCATGCAGGTGGAAGACCTCCGAACTCGAAGCTTCCTGGGAATAATGGAGCCGCCTCGCTGGAACACGGGGATCTAAGGAAAAAAAAAATCCGTATTAAAACCAGAGGAAAGGAGTAAAATACTAAACATTAAAATAATGTGGAGGGCCTTGAAATGTATATATGTGTGATTGTAAATTATCTCCAAATCATTACATGCAGACATGTAGTGCTATATGAAAGTACTTTGCACATCTGGGTCTTACAGAGCTCATGGTGACAGGGATGTAGAGGTTCTGGGCGCCATTGTGCTTCTGGAAGGTGTGGACGTCAAACCAAACCTGAGAAACACACAAAACAAGTTTCTTCAAGACCAAGTACACCTGAATCAGTCGTCGTGTTACTGACAGTGTCCTATAAAAAGATCTTTTCTTGAGAGAACCATTCAACACCAGAAGAAAAAAAATTCATTAACTGTGTCTGTTACCTCGTCTTTGCCAGGCAGGTAGGCTGTGACTCCCCTGGATCCCTCCTCAGTAACTGGGTGCACCAGCAAGTCTCTCCCTGCAGCAGAGTTAAGTAATGTCAGTGGATCTGATGATGAACAGCTGTCACTTTATCAAAATCACAATATAGCCTAATGCAATTTTCAAATCGCGGGAGGCGCATCATTTGTTAAAAAAGGTGAAATGTGTCTCAAAACACCATTTAAAATTAAATACCGTCATGCTGCAGAGACATCCTGGCCTACACATCATACTCTATAAACTCAGGGAAACATCTATGTTTGGAATAAATCCCCTCAATAAATAATGAAATAAATAAAAATCACACCATAATAATTTTAATGTTTTTCAATGAAAATTAGAATGATCTAAAAAAAAATAAATCACCATTTCCTCTAATATGGCAATATCTGTCAAAATAATCGCAAGTCATTTAGCCCTCAAACCATGTCTGCATGTAAAAACTGATTTGAAGATTTTATTCAAATTTTTTTCTCTTGAATGTTCCCAAGCTAAACAGGAGTGATCCACGCCCAAATAAGGCTGCAACTAACGATTCCTTTCATCATCGATTAATCTGCGGATTATTTTCTTGATTAATTAATTAGTTGTTTGTTCCATAAAGTGTAGAAAACAGTAAAAAAAAAATAAAAAAGTTGATCGGTGTTTCTCAAAGCCAAAATATGATCT